>NC_137162.1:14421777-14734270 GCF_951394435.1 Stenella coeruleoalba | reverse complement strand
TTTGAACCTTGTGGAATAAATGTCCACATATTACTTATACACAGGACAGATAACCTCACAAGACACACCTGGCAAATAAAAAGTATCAATTGCTCTTGTAGCTGTTACCATTAACATACACCATTAACACAGTCTATTCTATGCTCGTTACTATTCTTTGAATTATCACTTCCCTATGAGGTATGTATTATCACTTTCATTTCACAGATGAGGAAAATTAATTCATGGAGCTTACTTGCCTACATAGTAAATAAGTGATGGAGCCAAAATGTAAAACCAGAAAATTTCACACCATGGTGCTCTTTCCATATCTTTTTCTGGGGATGCAGGGGTGGATTTTTTGGTTAGCCATGTGCTTTTTGGATAGCACAGACTCACAAGCTTTTTCTTTTACTGACAGTGTCACTGTGAAGTAGCATGACCATCGTTCTCTCATTTGAGATGTTAAAGTTTATCTCTGTGCTATTGTCAATTGAGAGAAATTGATGAATGTGTAAATGAAACAAAGAAGAAAATAAAGACAACAAACTTGAAGAATAGTGAACATGGCTAATAGAACATGCTGCAGAAGTGAGTGAAATACCCTAAAAATTAACCCACTCAAATACTTTCAAGATAGAGCAATTAGAAACAAACTCACATAAAAAGTCAGAATTTATGGACATGAAAAATGAGACCACCAGCACTGAAAGCATGGCCAACACATTTTTCTTTTCTTTTTCTTCTCCCCACGTGCCACCCCTTTCAGGTATTTCTAGAATTGACTGGTAAATAATTACTGTGGTCAAAGAGAAAAATAGCAAAAAGTAAGCAACTCAACACATCAACTTATGAAGCGAAAGGGGAAAAATCAAGATTTGTTTGGAATAAGCAAGCTGCCCTTGAAGCCACAAAACAACAAAATAAGAATTTTGTGGGTATGAATAAAATTTAAAGGCTAAATCACCCCCGCCCCCGTATTTCTTTTGATAGGTAACACCATCGTCTATATATAAAACTGCCAATTATTAAAACATTTTACTTTTAACTGGTCATGAATTAAGTAGTCCTGCATAACATGGATTTAGGGGAATTTAGCAGAAGGCTACCTCCTGCATTTAGCAAGGATAGGCGGGTGATCCTGAGTGTCAGAGAATTTTAGAATTTTTGGAGCTTTAGAAATGGCCTTAGAAATCACTTAGTTCTATCCCACATTTTGCAGAGGAAACCTGAAGAGCCAGAGATGGGGAGAGACTTGTCTCAGGTCAACGCTGAGCAGGGACCACAGCCAGGGTCTCTGGATCCCTCATGCAGGAATGGACTTTACCCCTCCCTCATGTTTGTTTATGCCAGGTTGCAAAATATAACCAGAAAAAATTAATAACAATCCACTTCTTACCAGAAGGCAGTACCGCATATGTTCTGCCACCAGGGCAGAAATGGCAAACAGAAAGGAACTCCCTAGATCCAAAAAGGGAAATTAAGCAACTTGAGAAAATATGTCTCCTTATCAGCAAACTGACAAAATGCTAAGAAAATGTGGGTCAAGGGCCCTGGGAGTTCCTTCTTCTCACATAAACATTTTTCTGGGGACCAGTTCAAAGGGCCAGTAGTCCCTTAGCAAACCCGGTGGGAGTACACTCAAGTTTTCATAAACATTCTATGTTACACCGTTAGCTGATTTAGTCTCAGATCCTACTTTTCCTGTAAAATGCTGCCATATCTACCAAAGGCCTTTGAGCTTTGATCCGCCTTTATTCTTAATGACAGGTCCAGTGGAGGAACAAGCACCAGTAGTAGTAATGTTGAATTCTATAAAAAGGTAAACGTTGATTATAATTACATTAACTCCTTAAGACCAGAAGGCTTAAGGGCTTTCAGGGAAAGAGTTAACGGCCTTCTGAAAAGTGAGTGACTTACCTCCTTTCATTCACACCTAATTATTTGCAAATTAGCATAACCCATCTAAGTTGGGCCAGCCTCCCCAATTGATGGGCAGCAAGTTCAGGTAAAGCGCTGGCAGAACTTAAGAGCTCCTGACGAGCTGGGAGGCTAAATGGGTCCACAGGACTCCCAGGAGGTGGTTTGAAGAGTCTGCATGGTCCTTGGGATCGTCATTTAGAAGCCTTGGAGGAATAAATGGATTTCTGCCCCATGAACCTGCTGTCTGACATAATTTGAACTGAACCTTGAAGGCCCTAGAAGTCTGGATGCAGTGACCATACACTGAGTTCCATTTATTCAGCGAGCCAGGCAAGGATCATCAAATCAATAACATGACTATGCCATCTGCTTCCATCATAATGAAAAATGACTCCTTAAGTTTTCTGTGAGGCAATTAGCTCTGACGGTAGAGCTGCAATGGCGAGAGGCCAAGTCACATTTGTATTCAAAACTCCACCAGTAAAATACAAAGGAACTGTTGTCCATATTAATAGATACACAAAATGTATAAATAGGGTACTCTGGTATTACTGTATTGATGGATATTATTATACCACTGCAGAATCACAGAGATAGGAAGGGCACTGAAATGACATCTGGCTCATCCAACTGCTTGCAGCCACAGCTGGTGACCCTGTCCAGAATCATCTCGGACAGACAGACTGTTTCTGAAGACTTTCCCGAAAGACATACGCATAACTTCCGGGACTAATTCACTCTGTTATTTAACAGTCTTCACTACAATTTGATTCCATTTTCTTTTGTTCTCTCTCTTCTTGTTCTCATCTTTCCAGAAATAGAGATCAGCTGATTTTGTTCCTTATAATTATCTATCACTTGGGTGCTGGAAGGCAGTTTTGAAATCACCTCCCAGCCTTCAGTTCAGGTTCCGTACAGGACTCCAGGTCCATCCATCCCTGCCTTAGGACTTCCAGCTTAGGTCACCTCGTGACGCTCAGAATGCTCTTTGACCTTCCCAGATATCACTGGCTTAAGAACCATGAAACAGAAAGGGATTCTAGAGGTAGTTCTGTCCCTTTGTTTGACAGATGTGGATACTGAGGTTCACCTGAATAGACTTCCTTAGAGTCCGAAGTTTATTACATGGCAGGACCAATGCTAGAACCCAAGGGGCTCTCTCTGGCTTTATTCTCACTGTTTGTTTTTCAGTGCCTAACCTCTCTTGTAAAATGAACTGCCCTGCCTCGCTGGTTACTTTCCCACTTACAGTTCAGTGGGACTCCTCTGTAGGAGGAGTCCTAACCTTTTCTGCCATTCCGCATTTTGTATTTACGCTCACTACTTTTCTTGCACAAGAAAAGGGAGCAGTGAGTTTCAGTTCATCTCTCTGATGTTTCAAGGTCATTTTTGAAGTCTCCTATCATTCCAAATGCCATTCTCATTCCCTGTCCCTATTTGTGTTATTTGCAAATATGCTGATTTCAGGGAGATATTAAATGCCTCACACTGCTGGATTCCAATGTGACTTTTAAAATACCACTTGTTATGAATACACTGTACCTCTGTCCCTTTGCACGTACTAGTCCTTCTGCCTGGACTATCTTCCAGTACACACACCTACCCTTTCCCCCAAGAGACTTTCTAATTCAAGGGTCACCTCCTCTGTGGGGCTTGTCCCCATCTCTAACCAACCATACTTTTTTTTTTAATTTATTACTATAAAAATTTTATTACACTATGACTACTCTACCCAGACAACCTAAGGGCAGGGACTTCCCCATTGTTTACCATTATATCTCCAGGGGCTAAGTGGTGCCTAGAGCATAATAGAAACACAATATATTTGCCTAATTATTTCCTTCTTTCTCCTACTCACCTGCCTTTATCGGTGATCACTTCCCAGAGTCCAACTCTTAAGCTTCCTGTGAATTCATACTTTTGACTGCATTTTATCCATGTACTTATTATTTGTACCTTAATGTAAATTAATTCTAAATACTTCTTAGGTTTAAAAAAAAAACACCCTCCTTAATCTCTGGTCTAAATTTTGGCGTATGAAGTAGAATTGGAAACTTTACTGAAGTTAAGATGACCGATTCCTCACTACTGACCAGGGCTGTTGTTGTTCAGCCTCATTCTGGAGACCTATTTGTCATGGGTCATGTTATTCATTTTGCAATATGATTTTTTTCTATGCTTACTAACAGATTTCTTTGGGTGTTCTGTTATTTTTTTCCACATATAAAAATCTCACTTTGATGGTTTGGTCATTCTTAAGATCATTGGTCATTTCTAAGACCATTCTTTTTTCCTATTCTTAAAAATTTCATAGGCTCTTCTTCATTCTTGGTGCTTTAAGCGGTATCAGTCCCTACCAGGGACTTGGTGGCCTAGATGGGTCACCAGACCCTGCTTCTGCTACTTGGACCGTGGGTATTCAGCCTCTTCTAATTCTTGATGGGCTTCGTGGCTTTTACATTTCCTGTTGCTGGTATTCAGATCACAGTTTTTCTTAAGACTGAGATTTTTCTAGCATTTTGAGTCTGTTTTAAGCATAATTTTTATTAACCTTTTCTCTTGCATGTAAAAACAAGTCAGTCTTTTTAAACCTAGCTTACGCTTGGTGTACAACAGGTAATGTTCTGTTTCCCTTTATATCTCCAGTGGGTCACCTCAGTCTTTGCATTAATGCTTTTCACTTTCTCCAGTGCTTCAGAAACGTCATCTTTTCCTAGGCTCCTTAGGTGACTTTTAGTCTTGTTAGGACACTCGTAAGTTCCATTTTATCTCTTTGTGAAGGTCTTGCCTGCCCATCTGAGCTTCCCTTCAACTTCCTTTGTCCATCTGCATTAAAAGTATTTCTAAGAAATTCAAATTAAAACAATACTGAGATACCATTTCTCACCTATCACGTTGGTGAAAATTTTAAAGTATGACAACACATTGCTGGTTCGAATGCAAACTAGTACAGCCCTCCTGGAGGAGAATTTGGCAATACCTAAAAGAATACACTTGCACTCTTTTTTTTTTTTTTTTTTTGCTTTATTTTGTGGTACACGGGCCTCCCACTGTTGTGGCGTCTCCCATTGCGGAGCACAGGCTCCGGACTCGCAGGCTCAGCGGCCACGGCTCACGGGCCCAGCCACTCCGCGGCATGTGGGATCTTCCCGGACAGGGGCACGAACCCGTGGCCCCTGCATCAGCAGGCGTACTCTCAACCGCTGCACCACCAGGGAAGCCTCACTTGCATTCTTTTGACCCAGCAATCCCACTTCTAGAAATGTACCCTAAAATACACCTCCAGCAGTATGAAAATACACAACCATTGGTTATTTATTTCAGCATTGTTTGTAATCACATAATATTGGGAATGAACTAAATGACCATACATAGGAAAGTAGTAAAATAAATTATGATACATTCACAAATGGAGTATAATGCATCAGTAAAAAAGAATTAGGAAGATCTCTATGAACTGATATGAGATTGTTTCCAGGATATATTATTAAGTGAAAAATGTAAAGTGCAAAATAATACCTAGAGCATGCAATCCTTTATGTAAGAAATAAAGAAATTTAAGCAAATATACAGATAACTACTAAATTTTGCAAGAGATTATAAGAAAGATAAATAAAAAACTAATGATATTGGTTACCTACAGGAATTGAAGTGGGACTGGAGTATAAAATGGGGAAATAAGAGAGGGAATTTTTAGGGATGAGGAGGAAGTGACACTTCTCTGAGTGGGACCTTTTTAAAAATCTCTGACTCTTAGGGCTTCCCTGGTGGCACAGTGGTTGAGAGTCCGCCTGCCGATGCAGGGGACATGGGTTCATGCCCCAGTCCGGGAAGATCCCACATGCCGCGGAGTGGCTGGGCCTGTGAGCCATGGCCGCTGAGCCTGCGCGTCCGAAGCCTGTGCTCCGCAATGGGAGAGGCCACAATAGTGGGAGGCCCACATACCGCAAAAAAAAAAAAAAAAAAAAAATCCTTGTTAAAAATCTCTGACTCTTAGAAACACTGGAATGTTTCACCTACCTAATAAATAAATAAATAAAATTGGGATGTGAAGAACCCAAAATGGAATACAGACAGTGAAACATGAACTTAAATGCATTACAAATGAATAACATAACTACACTGAGGAGATAGGAAAGAAAAGAGCAACCTAAGCAATTTTGGAAAATAGTATTTTGCCTGTATCGTGTAAGGCTAAAGGCAAAGAGAACCACACACAAACATGTACTATGGTTAGTACATTTGTTTCTTCTGGAAACAGGGGCATGTGTTAGCAATTCTGACATTACTATGTGTGAGGATACAGGTAGATAAATAGAGGAATATAGAAATACGGATGTGTGTAAGTGGGTTGTTATACATATGCATGTTTCCTAGCTGTGTCCACTGAGAGGACCTGGAAGCAATGATAACTCAGTAGCAGTGAACACAACTAGCACCCCTATCTTGGTTTCTTAACACCATTTTCCAATAAAAGGAACCAGGGCTTTTCGGGGAAATAGTTTACTCCAAGGCTAGGAAGGGAAAATGCAAGTTGAAATGGAACATCTGGTTCCAGAAAGTAAGTGTTAAAAAAATTATGAAGACATGTTGAAAAGATACAGAAGCCCACCTGAAGGAGCACCCAATTGCCAAAGCTGGAACAACTTGAACAAAAAATAAATAAGTATACTATTGGATTGTAGCTCAAAGAATAAATTAAATACCTATAAGTCTACACTAACACAGGTATATAATTGAATAAATAAATAAATGAGAGTGAAGGAGCAGCTCTTCCTTACAGTAGAATTCCAGTTAATGAATATATAGAAAATAAGGAAAACAGAAAAATCACCATTAGATAAGTACTAGAGTAGTACTTATTGCAGGCAAGAACCATTGATGAAATCTAAAATTAGTGGGAGAAAATATAAATAGTACATTTGCATAGCCTCCAAGTATCTTCCCACAAGACATTTATTAATTACAAAGGGGAAAATAATAAATTTATGGTAGAAAAATGTAGCAGACATGACCTTATCCAAATGATCAAAGTTAATATCACCAATAATAAGACATAAAAATCGTATACCCCTGATATGTTGCACTGAAACAAAGGAAAACATCACTTCTGCGGTATTCTTGTGAAATGCATAATGCCAGTGTAATCATGAGAAAAGATCAGACAAATCCAAATTGAAGGACAGTCTATAAAACAAACTGACCAGAACTCTTCAAAAGTGTCAAGATCATGAAAGACAAAGAAAGACTGAGGAATTAACACCGATTAGAGACTAATGACATTATATGCAGTAAGATCTTGAATTAAATCCTGGAACAGAAATCAAACATTAGTGGGAAAACTGGTGAAATTCAAATAAGGTCTGCAGATTACTCAACAGTATTATATCAATGTTCATTTTCTGATTCTGACAGTTATACTGTGATTATGTAAAATGTTGTCATTAGGAGAAGCTGCGTGAAGGGCAAATGAAACTTTTCTGTAAGTCTAAAATTATTTCAAAGTGAAAAGTTAATAAAGAGTATTTCTCAGGCCTCTTCTCCAAGTGGGTCATATTCGAAAACTTAATCTGTAGTCCGTGTTGGTGGGATAGTGGTGAGCATAGCTGCCTTCCACAAGTTAATCTATAGATTGCAGGCTATATTTTCTCATAGAAATTATATTTCCCTGGTTATATGGTTCCTGGGCTAGCACTCAAGAGCTCACTTAACCTAGAATTTTTGTATGTATGTGTGTCTCTGCTATCCTCACCGTATTGTAGAATGTAAACAATTTACTCTGGCCACGTTCCTTAGGGTTTTAAGAGGAACAATAGATTGAGAATAGGTAATACATATTGAGGGTCCCTACGCATGTGAGTTCACACACACACAGACACACAGACACACAGACACACACACACACACACACCTTTGAACACTGGGGACACAGATTTCTCTAATTCTAAATTCTGAAAATGGTCCTGCACAGGATCTAGTAAAGTAGGGACTGGTGGCAGAATGAGAAAATAGCATGCCAAGAAGCTCTGGGAGAAGAGAGAGAAGAGATGGTCACAATGATCATTTTCATATTGCTCCCTGGCCCCTCCTGTGTTTCTAGAAGGAACGATTGGTCATCATCAGCAGTGTTGCTGCTTCTCACTGCAGAAAATGCTACACAGAGCTGCCCAGATGAGAAGCAGCTTAATCACAAACCTGCTCTTCTTGCAACTCAGTTGGGAGTATCTGTCCGTGTGGCTTTCAGGTTGGGGCTCAGATCTTGAAAGCTCTGCTGTCTGTGCCCGTGACCTCTCCCAGTCAGCAGCCACATGAGCTTTTTGTGCCTCAGTTATCAGCTGTTCAAGCGAATGGGTATCACAGTCTTTGAAGCTCCTCCTCAGAATTTCCAAAGTGAATCTTGTATAAACCACACAGTTTATATTAAGCCAGTCCATCCCAAACATACCTCCAAATTTGGTGAAAGTCTATCTAGCCATTATGTGATGTGTCAAAATATAAACGAAAACTTAATTTATAGTAACTAAATAACAACATTAGATTTACTGAGTACCAGCCATGTACAGTCACTATCCCAGTGGTGTGTGTGTGTGCGTGTGTGTGTGTGCGCGCGCGCACGCGCACACACGCACACACGTATGTATAAAATCATCTCATTTTCTTACTACAACCCATAGGGGAATTTATGCCTATTTTACAGCTAAAGAAACCAAGCTTCAGAAAGGTTTTATACTTGCCAAAAATGTTTTATTTGCCAAAGATTTTAGAGCAAGCAAGTTGTAGAGCTGATTTTAGAGCCGAGTCTATGTGACCTGTATGCTGAGCTGCCCCCTTTTTGAAGTCTCTCAGGCCCCATCTGCCAGTCCACTTGCTCACATATTGGAGACATTGAAAATCTTATGGATGCCTCTGTGCTATCCCACTGAATCATTCCCTGATCCTTGAACTACATGTTCATTTCTTATTTTGTCCATTAGAATGCCTTACTCTTAAAATATTAACTTTAAGTAGTTTGTGGATTTTTTCTTCCTCCCATCTTTAAATCATATCCGATGGGTAAATCAGAAAGTGTAGAACTTCTCATGCAACAGGAGGAGCAAGGTTAATAAAAGCTTCAAGCAAGATGATACTCATTTACTGAATTATTCGTATTGATACTTACAATGTGTTACCATATTTTTGGATAAAATTTTGAAAATGTTTGAAATAATTAGGCATCTCAAGACCATGTTGAGACTAAGAAGCTCTTCCTATTAAAAATGTTCTTAAATTATGTCGACCTAGACATGTTGTACTGAGCAGTTACAGAGGGTGAGGCTTCTAATGCAAATGCCATTTCTATTATGGATCCTTCTCAACTTAAAAAATGTGTTCGGTAGGCTACGTACACGTCCAAAGTGAGCAGACACACACACAACCAAAAAAGTCTACCATTTATTACTTACTACGAGTCAGTTGCTATAACAATCGTTTTCTTATATTTTCTCATTTAATCTTGTTATAATCCTATAACTTAGATACTGCTACTTGTATTTTACAAGTTAGGAAAATTGAGGTTCAAATACTTGCCAATTGTCTAGAGAGCTAATAACTGACAGAGTCAAGATTTCAACCTAGATTTTTTCTGACTCTAAAGTTTATGCCGTTAATCCCTATACTCTAATGCTTCCCTGGCAGGGAAGTATTAAATACAGCATAGAAAATTAAGAAGGAAAAAAGGCATTTACATGAAATATATTAAGCTTACGTTTAATTTGCTCTATTTTATTGTTTTTAAAAAAAGAGCCAAAAGAAAGGAGGGATTTTAAAAAGGGATTCAGAGATCAAACATTATTTTATCTTTTGTCCCAGAGCACTTCAGTTATTCAAACCCAAGGCTTCACCACTGCTCATGTACGTCCATCTCTGTGTCTTGTAATTGGTAAATTTACATCATGTGTGTCACCAGCAGCTTAAGAAAGGCACAGATGTCAGTTTCAGGAAATCTTGGGAATTTCAGGCTGGCTCAGGCTAATTGTTCCAATCAATAAAATGCTAATGAAAAAGTAAATCCAACGCTTTACCATAGTAACTGAATTCTGACCACAAAGATTAATGTAACTGCCTTTCTGAAATCCCTATATTTTCATAAAGTAAAAAAAAAAAATTTCCCCTTAAAAAATAAAGACATATTTGCGTTTAAAAGAAAATTATTAGCATTAAACTGGTAATGTAAGGATTACCAGAAATTCTAATTGCAAATATTAGCTGTTTTATAAAATTAAATTCCACTGTTGCATTTTCTTAGAACAATAGAATTCCATGTTGTCACTTGCTGGCTTTAATGTCATCTTGATAATATGCCTAGGAATTTTAAGCAACTTACTGCTTAAGCATTAACATCTCTCTAATGTCATATAATCAGAGGAAGCTTCCATTTATTTACACCATCTTTAGTAGCAAAAGAATGGTAGAGACAAGGTTAAGGCCTGCTTACTGGAAGCAGCAGCCCGGCAGGCAGCTTAGGGTTCCTGGTGTGCTTTCTCCTCCCCGAACTGGCCCTCCTTCCTCCCTTCCTGTCTCAGTATTGTTAGCATAACAGGATCAGACAACTAGAGTTCATTTTGTTCAGCCCCCTGTGTTGCTCAGCTCCCATCTCATATTTTTAAACATATCCACGGATTGAGACAATACAGGTTCTCAGTGCAATCATTTCCAGATCTTAATTTCCTTTTAGTATTTGGAATGTGGCCACTGCATGATTGATTTTCATACAGACATACTAGAGCTTATGCATTGAATTTGTTGCTGCCCCCTTCAAGGCTAACCCTTGGTTGCTGCTAACCCTTCAAGGCTGTTACCTTGGAAGGTTAAATATACCTATCGGAGTGATATGACTCTTAGCAGTTTAGAAGTGGAGAGGACTTAAACTCACTCTAGCTCTTGCCCCTGCCTTCTTGTTAATCGTCTTCTCAGCCAAACTTCATACTCAGTGTCTATTATCACCATCTTCATTTACCTCCCCATCCCACTGTAATCTGTTCAGCAGCCACTTCTCTATTAAATCTCTCCTGCTGAGGTCACCAGTGACCCCCATCTCTCTTAATGGGGGCGATTTGGTGACCTCTCACTTTCCCGGACCCACCCATTACACTGAAAGCTTCCTTACCTAGACTGTGAGCTCCATGCAAGCAAGGACCATCTTCCTTTATCACAGTGTCCTGTGTGTCCAGTACAGTGCCTGACACAGCAAGTCCTCAACACTTAGCTGAATGAAAGAATGAATGAATACATTCACAGATTCTGTCCCTCTAATTTTACATATACAAAGACAGAAGCCCTAAAGAAGGTGTACAGTTTGCCCAAGGCAGTAGAGCTTATTATTGGCAGAACCAGCATATGACCCTAGTTCTTCTAACTCCCAGGCCATTTGGTTTCATACCCTACTGCCATTGCTCAAAATAAGTTTTGGCTTACTCGTTTGAACTGCTTTCAAAGCCCGCAATGTATTCTCTTGAATCTTTATATTCTCTTGATTGGTGGATTTTATATTTGGCATCAGAAGGTTACCAGAAGCCTCTGTGATCTGGCCTTAAGCCACCTTTCTCCACTACTCCCACGTGCAGATCTGTCATTCCACAGAAGCAGGATCCTCACTGTTTCTCATACAGAGCACGGTGTTCCCAGCTCTAGGCCTTTGCTTATGATGTTCCTTCTGCCAGGAATGTCTTTCCTCTCTCACTCCTCAAATGCCCAAATCCTACTCATCTTCATTCATAGTCTTTCCAAAACAATGATTTAACCTGTAAAGACAGAGGGAGGAAGGAAATGAGCACTGATTGAGCTAGTATCTTCACATATATTATTTTCTCTCACTAAATGGAAGTTAGAAGATGCACAGGAACTTGGTATTCAGCAAAAAGATGAAGAGCCAGTGAGTATCACAACCTATAATGTATTACAAATATCTGTGAAGGTGTGTGGAAAAGGGCTATTTTACCCTAAAGAATTTAAGGCCCCATCGTGGGAGCATTATCAGAGCCAGGCTTCAGAGTAATTTGCTTAAATATGTGCGTTGAGATGAGTTAGCTTTGTTTATATTTGTAGTCGCCAGAAATCCTCAACTTTTGTAGGAAATAGCTACACGAGATTGGTGATCAGGTGTTTGTACATGTGTATGTACAGGTGAACACACATCACGCACACCGCTGCTGAAGACTGGGCAGGTGGAGGAGGATGAAGAGGCACTGGGACATTACTTCTGGAAAGGGAGGCCTCATTTCTCTTCTGCAGCTCACCTCCACTGCATCCCACCGCCACAGCCAACAACACCATCACCACCACCACCAACACCACCGTGACTGCCACCACCACCAACGCCGCCACTACCAGCAACCACACCATCACTGCCACCAACACCACCAACACCACCACTGCTGCCACCATCACCACCACCAACACCATCACCACCAACACCGCCAACAACAACAATACCATCACCACCAACACCATCACTGCCAGCAACACCACCATCATCGTGACCAGCACCACCACCACCACCACCAGCAACAATACCATCACCACCAACACCATCACTGCCACCAACACCACCATCACTGCTGCCACCAACACCAACACCATTACCGCCACAACCACCAACACCAGCGCCGCCACCACAACCAACAACACCATCACCACCAACATCACCACCACTACCACCACCACCACCACCACTACCACCACTGCAACCATCACCACCATCAACACCAACAACACCAACACCACTACCACCACTGCAACCATCACCACCATCAACACCAACACCACCATCAACACCAACAACACCAACACCACTACCACCACTGCAACCATCACCAACACCAACACCATCACCACCACCACCATCACCACCTCCACCACCAACAACACCACCATCACCGCCACCAACACCACCACCACACAAATACCTACCAGTTCTTCTCCCTGTAGCTCATGGGTATTTATATTTTATTGGTTGGTTTTCTGATTTTAAAATTAGTATCTTTTCATTTTAGAAAATTTGGAAAAGAGAAATCGAAATCTTACAACTCAGAGACAACGAACAAAAGATATATTTCCTCTCAGGATTTTAGACATACTTAGGTTTCTTTTTTATAAGTGCATCGTTTCTTATGAAGTTCTGTATTCTGACTTTTTACTGAATGTTATATAATGAGTATTTCTCTGTGTCATTAACAATTCTTCAAAAACAATTTTAATGACTGTATAATACCACAGGTATGGATGTATCATAAACATCTTAATTATTCTCCTCTTCTTGGCTATTTATGTTGTCCCCAGGCAGCTGCTGCTTCTTTTTGGGGGGGGGGAGAGGATGGGGGAGGGGGGGTATTGTAAATAATGCCGTGACAAAGATTCTCATGTAAAACTTTTGTCCACATCTCTGATTGTTTCCTAAGGATACAATATTAGTTTTGAAACTGGTAGGTATGAACATTTTTGGGGGGGCGGTTTCCAAGAAATATTGTTAAGTTGCTTTTCAGGAAAATTTTACCAATTTATATTCAGCCAACTGAGGCATTTTGAATGTTATGAAAACCATGGTTGTGAATTATGGCCACATCCCCTCCCTAATGAAAATACCCATGGGACACAGGGAGACAGATCCCACAATGAAAAGATTGCAACTGACTAGTGACAGGCCCCCGCATTCATCAAACCAGAGCCTCTGCAGAGGCCTAGGAGAGGAAGAGTACAGCAGAAGTCATCTGAAACTGAGACAAGGCCACACATTAGCATGTGAAGAAGCTGATAGTAGAGTTTATCAATATATATCTATACATTTGGTAGTATCTGCTTTATTATTTACACCCCACTGGCATCCTAAAAGCGTTTGAAGTGAGCCCTGGCCATCTGAGACTGTTCCTGCTGGAGTGTTCCCTCAGCTCCCCCACCTGTATAACTCAGTAACCAGATTCCAAAGCAGAGATTATTATCCCCATGTTCAGTGGGACCTAACCAATCCATCTCTACTTGATTACTGATAACATCATGAATATCTTTATACATCAATCAAGAAAGGCAGTAAAATATGTAAATGGTTAAGAGCATAGACTCTGGAGCCAGACTGCCTGAGGTTTAATTCCTAGCTCTACCATTTAATAGCTGTGTGATCTTGGCAGGTTATTCAATATATCTGTGCCTTAGTTTGCTCATCTATAAATTGAGGATAAGAGTAGTTCTTGCGTTTAGAATTGTCATGAAGAGTAAACGGGTTAATGTATCTAAAATACTAGGAATTTAGCATATGTATTCAGGCCCATAGTAATGCTATATGTGAATCTCCTATTTTTATTTTTTCAAATCCCTAAGAATTAACTTCAACAGACAAACAATGTGAGATAATAAAAATATTTTAAAGCAATTGCTTGGATTCTGTGGATAAAAGGAAGACTATTTTTCAAATAGGTTCCCAAGAATATTCTTGTTCTGTCCTTGAAAAGGATAGATAGGTAGGTAAGTAGGTAGATGATATATAGGTAGGTAGGTAGATAGATAGATACAGGAAGAAAGAAAGAAAGAGGGAAAAAGAAAGAAAAGGAATGAAGGAAAGGAGGGAGGGAGGAAGGAAGAAAGCTTTTGGTTACAACTATACTTAGAAAATTTTTGCATCTCTCAGAAATATTTGAAAACTATATCTTCTATGAGAGACAAAGACCATTAGCATTACCATCCCATTTGATACTTTTCCCTCTAATATCAAAAAAAGTGATACACTTTAAAATCAAACATCTTTTAAAAAATCTAGCCCTCTCTTCTGTTTAGGGCAAGGAATTTCCTAAATTAACACTTAAAACCCGTAAAACTTTCCCATAATCTCACAACCCAGATATAACAATGATAATGAGAACAAACAACCTGTTTCCTTTCAGAACTGTTTTAGCCATATCCTTTCTCTTGGATTCATTCGGACAGTCTCACTAAGGTTATCAATGTGTGTTTAGAATTTGACAGTTCCGTCCCTGGAAAGGCTTGATCAGATTTTTCATATATATATTGGACTTCCAACAATGAACTGTTCAAAATTTAATTCCACTGAATGATCCTGGTGAAAAAATGAGCTAAGTGAGAAAGCATCCAAGTAAAGGAACTGTTCAAAGAATCAGGAACTGCTTGAGCAGCAGAAACTGGGCCATGGACTTGAGAGTCTATAAACTCTGGGCCATCATAGATAATTGAAAGTCATAATCTTCCAAAGGGCTTTAATTGAATATTTGGAAATCTGTATAAAAATAAACTGAGTCAACTAAATAAGAATAAACACAGCTAAACTAAATAGTATAAATCTTCAAAAGAAGAACCCTAATTAAAAAGATATACTGCATTTCCTGAACTTTGCCATTCTGGTTGTTTTCAATATTATGCCCCTGGGAAAATACAACTCCTTCTAATCGAATAATCTAAACTCCCATGCTGGGGCTTAAGGGTGGGCTCTCCCATTTTGCTCTTGCTACTCGTTTGGGGGATAAAGCAGTGCAAATTATTCAGACACCAATCAGATTTATCATCCTGTGCCTTTTGATGACATCCATCTGTTTATCTAAGAAGCCATTAAATACTTATTGAGTTACAGTGCTATGGAGAAAATTGGGTTATCATCTATGGTTAAATCCAATTCTTGCATCTGCCATCTTTTCAGCTTATGTGGTATATTCTGAAATTACCCTGACTTGCAGACCTGTACCATAAGAATACATTTGCTTCGTAGCTTTTTTTATGTCATTCCGAGAGAATTTCTGATGCATGAGCAATTTGTGGTTCAGGAAAATGTTGACAGAAAGATGTCAGTGCTTTCTCTTGTTAAAAGTTCAAAAGCCTGATAGAGACTGTGCCAGCTTAAAGGTCTTCTTCAGAAGTGGGTACCGTTCACTTCCGAGGTTTGTGTTTAGATGAGCCTGTTCAAAGAAAAATTTGAGTCTAGGTCACAAGGGTAGAATTGTGTTAATCAGAAGATAAAGATAAATTAATATCAAGTCAGAATTCAAATGGAATAAAAAAAAAGTGAGAGCTCATCATAAATGGTGTTAAATAAATACCAGCAGGTAAACTGATAAGACACAAAGGACCCAATCTTCCTCGGGAATGACGAGGTAGGAGTTCGGTGCTTATCTCCCAAGTCAAGCAGCTTAAGCAATACTAAAAGTCAGGTTTTCTGAGATGGCTGAAGAGGCAGTGGACTGTGTGGAGAAAACTAATTGAAATAAAGTGAATATTTGCAGTTTCCTGGAGTTACTGTTATATTCTGACTGCAGGAGCTCCAGGGAAAGAGCAACTGTAAATTAGGCAGATGCTTCAGTCTGCCAATTTTTCTACCGTTTGTCAGAGAAATAATGAAGTATCCATGAGTAAAACATTTTCTTGATTTGTTTATGTAAATCAGGCCAGAATTCTGGGAAGCCTAGATTTTCTGGGAATCTTCAAAGATTACAGCATAGCTGCTCTTCCTTAAAATCAAGCTGTACACACTATTTATTGGCCATTTAAGAAGATCCTTCCGATCATATTTCACAGAGTCCTTTCGTTGTTTTCCTCGTTGTGAGGTAAGTACCCTGAAATGGGAGACAATAGCTATGTAACAAATGAGCATAATCAGTTGAGACCCACAGGCCGGATATGGCTGGCTTGAGAAAGATATCCCTTTGTCTACCTGTTTGCTTGTCTGTGACCTTCATACAGCTCTGTCTGTGCCATCAGCAGAGAAGCTGTTTTTGTGAGTCACTAATGATGCCACAATGAGAAAGAGAGCCATTGCCAAAGCAAGGATGACCAGGAGCTAGGACCTAGGCACCAGAGATGCACATATGAGGTAGAGGAGTCTTCTTGGTATACTTCACATCCTGCTAAATTCATCCAAAAGGTGAATCTGAGTAGGACCAAAAAAGCCCCTGTTCAGAGTGAGAAGTTGCATACTTTATGATTTGAAGAACTGTGGCCTTTCTCTCTTCACCACTCTAGTCCATCCATAAAATACTTACCCCTGCCTTGCTCAGGTCTGAAATTCTATGCATTAAAGAAGTATTTCCTGGGGAAAGGGAGGAGTGAGGGCCCTTTGGACCAGAAGGAGAAAACACTTTGTTGCTCCAGAGTTTTTTCTGGGATCTACTCTGTTGATTGTCTATTAGGTAAACATTTTTACTTTCAATCAAAATGACAGAGGACAATAAACTTTCCATTCCTTGTTCAAAGACTAATATCAGAACACCTATGGACTATTTCACAACATTTTAATTAATAACTTAATTTTAGTGAGCAGGTAGGAAAAATGATACCGAGAATTCTCTTTTTTTATAAATTTATTTTATTTATTTATTTTTGGCTGCGTTGGATCTTCATTACTGTGCGCAGGCTTTCTCTAGTTGTGGCGGGGGGGGGCTACTCTTCGTTGCAGTGCGTGGGCTTCTCATTTCAGTGGCTTCTCTTGTTGCGGAGCATGGTCTCTAGGCAAGCAAGCTTCAGTAGTTGTGGCATATGGGCTCAGTAGTTGTGGCTTGTGAGCTCTAGAGCACAGGCTCAGTAGTTGTGGTGCATGGGCTTAGCTGCTCTGCAGCATGTGGGATCTTCCCGAACCAGGGCTTGAACCTGTGTCCCCTGCATTGGCAGGTGGATTCTTAACCACTGTGCCACCAGGGAGGTCCCTTATTTTTGTCTTTTTAAATTGAGGTTTAGTTGTATTAGTTTCAGGTGTACAACATAGTGATTCAAAATTTTTATAGGTTATGTACATTTAAAGCTATTGTGCTGTACAATATATCCTTGTAGCTTATTTATTTTGTACATAGTAGTTCATGACTCTTAACCACCTACCTCTATCTTCCCCTTCCCCTCTCCCCCCTCCCCACTGGTAACCACTAGTTTGGTCTCTATATCTATGAGTCTGTTTGTTTTGTTATAGTTGTTTGTTTTAATTCTTTAGATTCCACATAGAAGTGATAACATACAGTATTTGTCTTTCTCTGTCTGACTTATTTCACTAAGCATAATATCCTCTAAGTCCATCTACATTGTTGCAAATGGTAAAGTTTCATTCTTTTTTATGGCTGAGTAGTATTCCATTGTGTGTGTGTGTGTGTGTGTGTGTGTGTGTGTGTGTGTGTGTGTGTGTACCGCATCTTCTTTGTCCATTCATCTGTTGATAGATGCTTAGGTTGCTTCCATATCTTGGTGGTTGTAAATAATGCTGCTATGAGCATTGGAGTGCATGTATCTTTTTGAATTCGTGTTTTCATTTTCTTTGGATATATACCCAGGAGTGGAATTGCTGGGTCATACCATAGTTTTATTTTTAGCTTTTTGAGGAAATATATTGAGAATTCTTTAAGAAGGTTTTAAGTTATTCCATTGATTGATCAGGTAGGGATATTAACCCAAATACAAATAACTGCTGAAATGGTTAAAAGCAAGGTTCTGAAAATGTAGTGGGAATTGTTAGGGGTAATAGGTCTAATAGAACCACACTGGGACAGTACAGTAATGCCCAGAGGTGGTAGCACCACTCTTTTCTCTTTTGTCTTTCCCATCCCCTTATTTCCTGCACGGCTCTCCATGCTTCTCAACTTGGGGGCAGAGTGGTTGCTGTTTGCTGTCTCTCTGATGGCCTGCTGGAGAAAATCTGTTGCCTTTTCTGCCTGTCAGTGACATATGCCTTCACATCTTGGCTACACCATATGGCTTCCTTAGAATACAAAATCCAAGGCCAGAGGTGACTTGTACTTGCTGGGCTGAGTTCCTCCACCTTGAAGATTACCTCCCTCATTGCCCTACCTCTCAGCTGAAGTTTCCATTCTCACAGTGACCGGTACTGATTGAAACAGATTGAATCACCTACTGGAATCAGGTTCCTGCCTTCTTTTAGGTTGCCCTCCATTTCTGACTTGGGGAAACATGTTGTTTACCTTTACAGGTGCTTCTTGAGAATCTGTTTCTCAAGTACTGGGCATTATTGAAGAAAGAAATTAATGTTAATTATGCACAAACTTTAGGAATAGAAAAGAAAATTTGGATAATTACTTTTCTAAAGGAGACTGTAATCTCCTCAGCCAGATGATAAGTATGTGAAAGTTAACATTTCTACAAAAGATAAAAATGAGGAGAGGGCTTCCCTGGTGGCGCAGTGGTTAAGAATCCGCCTGCCAATGAAGGAGACATGGGTTCGAGCCCTGGTCCAGGAAGATCCCACGTGCCACGGAGCAACTAAGCCCGTGAGCCACAACTGCTGAGCCTGCGAGCCACAACTACTGAAGCCTGCGCACCTAGAGCCTGTGCTCTGAAACAAGAGAAGCCACTGCAATGAGAAGCCCACACACCGCAACGAAGAGTAACCCCCGCTCTTCGCAATTAGAGAAAGCCCACACGCAGCAATGAAGACCCAATACAGCCAAAAATAAATAAATAAGATAAATTTATATTTTAAAAAATGAGGAGAAAAAACACTTACTACATGTTATGGACTGAACTGTATTCCTCCGACTTCATACATTGCCACCCTAACCCACAATGTGGAGATAGGGCCTTTAAAAAAGTAATTAAGGTTAAACGAGGTCACAGGGTAGGGCCCAATTCTATTGGACTGGGGTCCCTATGAGAACAAGAAGAGACACTAGGGGTGTGGCACACAGAGAAAAGGCCATATGAAGATACAGAGAGACGGCAGCCATCTGCAAGCCAAGGAAAGAGGCCTCAGGAGAAACTAAATCTGCCAACACCTTGATCTTGGTGTTCTGTTGTTTAAGCCACTCAGTCTGTGATACTTTGTTATGGCAGCCCCAGCAGACTAATACATTAAAAGTTAAATGGAGTCAGTAGAACTTGAGATTTTCAAGTGATGGGCAGGACATGGGCAGGCAGTGTACAAGGAAAAGGTCGATCTAAGCCAAGGGACTCAGGAGCAAAGAAGAGTAAGAAGTCAGAGTGACTTGTCAGTGGGGAGTTGGTGAGACGGAGGAGGGCCCTCACTCCCAGGATGCATTTGAATTTGATCTGGTGTGTATTAGGAAACCATTATGGGTTGCCGAGCAGGGAAAGGCCTAAAACACAGGGTTTTAAGAAAATTAGCTTTGCTGCAGTACACAAATTCAATGATACAAGACTGAGTAGAAGTGGAAGACTACTTAGGAAAAAATTACAGTAATCCAGGCAGGTAAGGGTCCAGATGGCGATAGGGAAGGAGAGTATCTGATGAGCCTCAAAGTTATTGCAAAGTAGGAATTGATAGGATTTGGTGACAAAATTGAGTGAAATTCACTAATATATCATTTATTCTTTTGTGCATCTCGGCATTATATATCTCTACAAGTGAACTCGTTAAAGATATTTTTATGTTAACAGCAAAGTTCTTAATGTAAGTCGATTTGAGAGCTCTTTGCCAGTTGAATAAATTTGTTACACTATCGGAATTACCCTAAAGATCTTAGTAAGCAAGACATCATCAAAAATTAGGTAATCTGTATAAATAAAACATTGAGACAATTGAAACTTAATGTCATTACCCAGTTTTAGGAGGAGAGTGACTAGCCAGTTGGAAAGTACTTTCAGGTTAGATATCCTGAAGGACAAATGCAAGAAAAAGTTCAGGATGGATTTTTCTAAGAATAGCCAGGGAAGGGACTTCAGAACATATCCCTCTAAACCAAGGTATCAGAGTCCCTGAGACAAAATGGAACATGGAATGAGGTAAAGATCCAAGGATCTAAGAAGAGTTTATCCATTCATGCAATAATATTCCTAATGTCTATTGAGCACCTATTTTGTGCTAAGGGCTTTGCACAGACGGTTTCATTTATGTTCACTGAGCACCTACTAGATGTGAGCTCAGGGTGAACAAAGCAGGAATGGTCCCTGACCTTCTGGAGTTTACTGTCTGGTGTGGGAGACAGGCATCGAACAAATAATCACAGGAATATGTATCTGATTACAAATTGTGGTCACTGCAGTGAAGAGTATAGCAAGGGTTCTTCATTTGGATTTAACAGTCAGAAATGGCCTCCCTGAGTAAATGACACTGCAGTGGAAACTTTGAATATGATAACTTTGATAACCAGGAATTAGTCAGGCAAAGACTAGAAGAAAGAGATTCGGGGCACAAATGAAGCCAGTGATTTGCAGGGGGCCGGAGGGCTAGCTGTTAGCATTCCAAAGATGTGGCAGCAGGGGCTGAGATCTAGTCATCAAGAGACTTGAGTTCATGTGCAGAGAGCTTAATCCCTGAGTCAAACCAACCATTAAAGACCAGAGCGAGGTTTGAGGCAGCATTCAGTCATAGGGACATTGAAAGGCAAATTAAGAAACCAAATACTGGGCTTCCCTGGTGGCGCAGTGGTTGAGAGTCCACCTGCCGATTCAGGGGACACGGGTTCGTGCCCCGGTCCGGGAAGATCCCACGTGCCGCGGAGCGGCTGGGCCCGTGAGCCATGGCCGCTGAGCCTGCGCGTCTGGAGCCTGTGCTCCGCAGCGGGAGAGGCCACAGCAGTGAGAGGCCCGCGTACAGCCAAAAAAAAAAGTAAACCAGATACTGAGAATCTTGGAGACAGAGTGAAAATGGGACAGAAGTAAACATAAGCTGGTGAGCTACTACCTGTGCGGTTCCCATGTTATCCTTCCCAGAACCTGTAGGCACAAGCTAAATGGAAAAAGCAGTGTGGCTTACTAGTCAGAACGTTGGATTTGCAGTCAGATGCATGTGGACACTTGCTAGGTGTTTAGGTGTTGTATCTGAGAAGACACTTTTAGCCTTTCTTACCATTAGTTTTTTATTCTGTAAAATGGGGAAAATACTACCTATCTCTGAGGAATAATGTAAGGCTCAAAAGAGATGATGCCTATAACATGCTTAATTCAGTGCCTGACAAATAGGCTCTTCCTTCACATGTCACCAATCCTTTTGCTATTCTATTCGGTTTATGTTTGTTTGGGTAATAACATGAAGATATCTATATACACAGTAAAATGCATGAACTTTATAGCTGACATTTTCTTTGCTGCTCAGAAGCTTGTCTGAGTCCTTTCTACCTTTTGCTCGACTTCTAATTGTGTTTCATACTTTTGAGGCTCTCTGAAATGAAATCTTCAGATCAGAGGAAGGTGAAAAGATTAGTATGTAAATATAGTCACTTAGACATAGGATTCAGTGTGTGCTCAATTAAGATTTGATGAATGAATGATTACTGTATAATTACAGAGATTTGACAGCAATGAGTAGTTAATTAATTGCTAAGATAGTGTATATTAAAGAATAATTTTAAAACATCTTTATGTATTTTGTGTTTTGAAGTGATTGGTAAACTGAATTCTAACCTCTTGCTCTCTGAATATTCTCTTAGCTCTAAGCCTACCATATTTTAATTAGAGGACAGTTCCAGGAAAGGAAACATTTTTTCTGTTAAAACATTTCTAGCATTTCAGCTAAACAATTTATCTACAATGATTTTCCCTTTAAAAAGAATAGCAGACAATTAGAAGCATAGTACAGTAAATTTTCTGCCTTATGGATCCCAGCCAAAAACCATACAACGTTTGTGCTTTATAAGCAATTGCAAACTAAAATGAGTAACTGGTATATTGTAATAGAGCTGCTTTGAGCTGTTATTACCATAGAATACTTTTCCAGCTTTCTTAGAAGCATGAGAACAAAATTGAGAAGAAGGAATCTATCTGATTGAAGCTAGGATGTGACTTGCCTTGTACTTCACTTTAGGCAGAATGGCAGTCATTTTATTTGCTATTAATGTGAATAGAGAGATCACTTCTTTTCAGAATGTAGCCTGCAAAAAAGATCTGTAGCCAATACACATGGTTAGAAATGAAGCTGCCTCTGTAGACTTAGGCATCCCTGAGTCTGGTCAGACCCGAGGAGACCATTATGGAAATCACAGTGGGAAGATTATTATAGATTTGCCCAAATCAAGAATGTCTGCAGGGAGTTGCTGAAAACTCCCCTTAGCTCTTCCTTCAGAATATAGCAGTGCATATAGATCCAATCCAGAGAGTTCCTGTGCATATCAACAGTTGGGTCAGGAATAGGTTAGTGACAAATCAATAAGGTACACTCATGTTCAAATATTTCTCCTGTGATAATACATGGATAAGATTATTTTATTTGGATTTTGGGGACAAAAGCATGACTTGAGAATATGAAAATCCTAGTAAATACAACCAGTAAACAAAATTTACACAATTAACTTCAAATATTTCAGCCAACCACATATCTACATAAATGCTGTGTTCGCTTAACTTCACTAGGAACTTGGAGGTATTTTTCCCTTAACAAGTAGATTTGACATATATTTACTCATTTATTCAAAATTATGTACGAGTACAGACAAAATCCTAAGCACTGAATATACAACATTGGGTATACGGTGCTGGGTATATGGTGCTGGGTATACGGTGCTGGGTATACGGTAAACACTGACTCCTGCCCTTCTGGGCCCTTACAGTCCAGTGCAGGAGACAGGAATCACACGGTACCACAAGATCCTTTCTGCAAATGACATCTTTGGAGGACTCCCAAGAGATAAGAATGGAGCAGCTCTGGCAGAAGTGGAACAGGGCAAGAAACCTGCCATTCCTCTTCCCTTCACTGCCCTCTGGTCAACCTCTTTAGGGCTCTAGTTTGAAAACCACTTTACTTGTGGTCTGATGTATAGAAAGACGGGAAACCTCTGCTCTTCGGGACACCATCCTGGCTAAATCTATTTCAGACCTTGCTGGCCAGCCTAGCCACCCTGGCCACACACCAAGGACACAGAACTTCATTCCAACCAACCTAATGCTCCACAATTTGCTCTTTGGGATGAGGGGCACATTTTATTTGTCACCATGGTTTAGGCAGGAGAGAGTACCACTAGGAAGACTCTTCTCCTAGGAAATGGGTAGCTGTAAGAAAGAAATAGATATGGATAACTTGAAAGAAACCTCAGTATACCTAAACACACACACACACACACACACACACACACACAACACACACACACACACACAAGCCTGCATGTCAGCCAAATGCTTTGGACCTGCCGAAAGTATCTAAACTTGTAGAGTATCATATTCAATAAAATTCAATCACTGTGTCTCCAGTCTTGGTAGATAAATGGGGCAGGGTCCCTATACCCTATAGGAGTTTTCTTTTGCTCTTTCCCTATTCAAGAGGGACCTGGAAATGCGCTTCAATTATAATGAGAGTAAGAAGGTACAACTTGACATTGTGTTATGACCCTATAGTTTCAAGATTCCATGTTCTCTGCTGTATAACGTATATGTTTTGTTAATACCCTTACCATTTAATGCTAATGCCCCTGATACTGTGCGTACAGAGTAGTACAAGTAGCTTCTGGGGCCAGCAGCGACATGGCCTGTACATGTAGAAGAATTTACCTCCTAACCCCTCAGATATTAACTGTTTGATTGAAGGATTGGTCGATTCCAGCGGTGGAATGAAGAAAGGTGAAAATGTGGGATTTTAGGCATAATAATAGTATAAGAGAAAAATTATAGTGGCTATCACAAATACGTCGCATATTCTAACCCAGATACTATCAATATTAAAATGATATACGTGCGTGCACTCACATACTCACGTAAACATTACAAAAGCCTCATAGATAAACATACGTACTACTGAAATCTCATTGATAGGGAAGCCAAGGTAAAACCCCTTGCCCAGGATCACACAACTAACAAGAGACAGTCAGGATTTGAATCCAGACAGTCTAGCTGTCCAGTCAATGCTTTCAGCGCAATGCTGTGCAGCCACAGGGCTCGTTAAGCCCTGTGCAGGGTATGTAGGTAGAGGGCAGGTTTATTTATAAGCCTAAAGGAGAGTGTGAGCTCAATGAAGCTGTTTAATCGGGTAAAGGAAATTGTGAGGAAAGAAATTAGGGACTTTGAAAAGAATCAAGAAAAAGGGGAAGACCCTGACTATGAAGATTAAATAAAAATAATAAAAATAAAAATAGTAGTTGCTTAGCTGCTGTAAATTCTTTCTAAGAAACAGATAGTGGATAAATTATAAATAAATAATGATCGCCAAGAGTTTTTTTAAAGAAGTAATGAGAGATTCTGGTCAAATTGTGGTTCAAGTAGCTGCAAGGAAATTCAGATTACGGATGTAAGGAAAACATTTTCAACCTGAAACTAAGGTTGCACTTACTCGTGGGCACCAGTAAATCAGAGCCAAGATGAGCTGTGGATGATGGATGGGAACTACATGAAATAACAGTATGAAGGAGCCTGGAGTCACAATGGAGCAGTAGAAGCTGAATTCAGGAGCCAAGAACATTTTCGGAAGCTAGAAATCCAAATCCACCAGCTGGTAAAAGCCAGCACAGCAAAGTTGATGCCAAAAAGTATCTGGAAAGGAGGCAAAGATTGTCTCAGACATGAAGCATCTTGTATGCCGGACCAGAATTACTTCAGGATAAAGTCACCTTGCTCAAGCCCTCATGTAGAGTGCTTTACCTAGACTGCCAGGTGCTGCCAGCCCAGGACTTAGATCTGTAGCTCAGACTGAAAGGCTTACTTTTTGAAGGACCCAGGGATCTGAGACAGTGGGTTCAACCTGCGCCTGGCCGTGGGAGAGGGTGGACTTCCGGCCTCTGACTAGAGAAGAAGACCTGTTACAATTAGAAAAAGAGTGGAACTGAAAAGGCCTAGAAGAATGTAATTAATGTTATAAAACACCTGGACCATCTGTGTCCCTGTCATTTGCCTAATTAGGATTGAATTTTTATCCTGACTCCTTTGCGCACTTCAGTGTAGTTAAGCCCTTTGCGCTCTTAATTATTTACTATGTATGTAGTGAATGAGGGTGAAAGGACTGCCTTAGAAGAGGTGCGGGAGGCGGTGAATCCCAAGATAAAGGTTTTTTTTCCCCATGAGAAACCAAAACAGACAAGCTCTGGGTGGGTAGTTATGAGGCCCCTTCCCACTTTGACATATCCTAAATCTGTGAATCACATGATTCCCCTAGAGTAAAAATTACTCAGAGATATGGGGTACCCATGTGTTTGTGGAGCTGCACTGGTCCACGTGTCCGCGTAACCTGACCTGTCTTTTCAGGGGCAGGGGGCTCCCTCTACCAAGGGCTTCCTCAGTTTTGTGCTTGGGGCAATGACTGGCTGGTGTGAGTGGGAGCTTTCCCATCTCTGAGTACTCCTCTGGGGGCCAGGCTGCCCACCCTGCTCACTGCTCAGTTATAGATGAGGGTCTTGTATTGCCAAGGCTGCCACTAGCTCATGTGTTGCCTTTGAGCCAATGCAGTTCCACCCCAGCGTTCGTGGACTGGTATCCAGAGTGTGAGTTGCACGTCAGGCCACACTCGCCCCTTGCCCAGGCATTCTTGCACAGTGGTGAGCTCGCACAGCCACTCAGAGCACCCCTGAGGACTGCTTCTGTTTCTGGCTGGATGGTAATGTACGGGCAGCTCAGACACACCAAGGCCATAACTGAACCCAGTAGCTTTCCCCCACAACTCCTTATCCTCTGTGCTTGCTTTAATCAGAATATTAAAATCACTTTTCACTCCTCCCTCAACCTCTCCATGCAGTGGAACACTAGGGCTGATCCCAACTCTGATTTCTGAAAAACTATTTCTGTAGTTCAGAAAGCTAGGAACTGTATATCTTTTATCGTTCTCATCCATTATGTCCGTTTGATAAATGCGGAAACTCATGCTTAGACGATTTAAGTATCTCGACTCCAAATGAGCCTGCGTGACTGCAAATCCCACGCACTTCTCCACTGCATCGCGCTGTTCTCATCACTTGCTCCAGGGCCTCTAAATGGCTTCCCTACCTCACACTCACCTCCCCAGCCCATCTTCCACCCACACAGGAGCTAGAGGTAAAGACCTCAAACACATTCAGCCTATTCTTTCAAAGATCGTTGAGGCCTAGCCGTTTCTGACACGGAAAAATCGAAACCCCACAGCATGGCAGCCCTCACTTATATTTTCAGTCCAATTTTCTAACACGCAGGCCTCATCTCCAACACTGCCAGATTGAGACCAGCACAACCAAGGTGCTGGGCACAAACGGTAACTGGGGGACCCTCAGGCTCAACGATCAGCCTTCACACACAGGTGTTGTCTCTGGCAAAGGGATTTGGGGGTGGGGAATCTGAGCCACAAAAGGCCTTGAATAAAAACTGAGAGCTGAGCAAGTAAGCATATACACTGTGATGCCCGCAGGGTGCCCAGACGACTGGACGTGTGGTGAGTGTCAGGAGAAAACTCGTGGCCGGGTTCACTCCACCCAGTGCTGTTGGGGCAATTTTTACTGAACAGCCTACGTAAGTGGCCTTAAAAGCACCGCTCAGCCTCTGACACTCACATTCTGCTTTCTAATCATACTGAGCTATTCATGGTTTCCTGAAGGTGCCCTGTATGTTCATACATCCATTCCTTTACCCATGATATCCCTTGAGCCTATAAAGGCATTTTGTCACCTGGAAAGATCCTGTCACTCCCTGGGGTCAAACATCATTGTCTCCTCTGTGAAGCCTTCCAGACTCTTTCTAGGCTGAGTTAAAAGTGTTCTCTGTGGTTTTGTAACAGAGGGGTAGACAGAAAGTTTGGGGAGGAAGGGGTCTGAGTTGAGGAGAAGCAGAGAGGGGAATGGAATGGCATCTATTCATTACTGGCTCTTGGGTATTTGCTCATCATATGCTGAAGCATAAACCACTTTGTGTATTGGCCAGTTTTATAATTAGCTGGATGTCTGCAGATACCTCCACCCTTGCCAGACAGTGAGCCTTTAGTCCTCCCTGCCTCCCAATGGGCTGCTAGTTATTCCTGGAAGTCTCCAAAGAAATGAATCACTGTTGCCATGTCACTTCAACTCTGTTTGAAGCCTCTGGCTCGAGCTGTCCCTTGTCCATGCCCTTGCACACAAAGCCTTTAGATGCCTCCACTCCCTTGGCCTATCAAGGGAGCAGATGCCGGTAGCTGTCCAAGGCTGCAGCCTCTTTATAATCCCAAATTCCTACTTTCTACTCTCTTGGTTCAGCTTTGCACAGGATAGTGGGAGTGAGCTGTCTGGCTTACCTCACTTCATACCCATCCCAGCCTGTGAGCACCTCTTTACCCCTCCTTCACAGGGAAATTACATCCAGTCCACAAGCCCCAGTGGGAAAATAGATGCCATTTCTTTCTATACTTCTCACTCCAACAAAACTCTCTGTTATGAGTCAGTGAGTTACAGCTGTTAGGAGTCAGCAGTGCCATTGTATCTTTAGGTATAAGCCCAACAGAAATGGGTAGATATGTATACAAAAGGACTTGAACAGGAATGTTCATAGCAGCATAATGGAATAGCTAAAAGTTGGAAACAAGCCAAACAGCCATCAGCAGTGGAATGGATATCTAAAGTGTAGTATTCACAGGAATAGTCTGTAACAGTGGCATAAACTATGGCTACCTGCAACAATGCAGGTGCGCCTCACGTGAGGCTGAGCAAAAGAAGCCAGCCACAAAAGAGTATGTACTGTATGATCCCATTTATAGAGAGTTTTTTTAAACAACAATTAATCAGTGGTGATGGGAGTCAGTTTAGTGGTTACCTTTGGAGAGGAGAGAGCAGGGGGAGCCTTCTAGGGTTTTGGTGTAGAGAGAACCGTGACTTTGGGGAGGGAATGTTCTGACTGAGTTTGGCCTTCTGCTGCGGTAAAGACCTCTGACCTGTTCAAAAGTTGCCTGGATCTTTTTGTACTCCTTACTTACAGCCTGTGGGGGGGCATTTGAGGTGGACGTGGGGAATGACATTTTTCAGTAGCTTGTGGTCCACTCTGCTCATAGGAAGAAACCTAGTGGTAGATTCTGTAAGTAAAATTCCAGGGAAAACAGTGTGCCTTTAGGTATGGGCTCTGGTAGCAGCAGTGCTAGAGCTGAGGAAAAAGGGAACCAGCTGTCATAACAAGGCAAAAGAAAATAGCAATCTCCTTCTGGACCGTACCTTGCCGTGGCTGTTTTAGCCACCATCCTTCCGAAATGGATTTGAACTTGTATCTTATCTCATTTCTCTTTATGTCTGGTTCAATATTCCTTTTGGTAATCCGTGCTTATAAAGCACTTATAAACAGAATTCTGGCCTATTTTCAAGGATGCGAGATATGACACACCAATTAACTCTAGAAAGGTTTGGATTTAGGATGGTTTTGTTTCACCATGCAGAATGTTTAAGCCGTTTCTCAACATAGCCAGCCACTGCAAACCCCAGTATCAGAATCATATTACTCCCAGAATGGATCCCTTGGCTGTCAGGAGATTCTCAGCAAACAACAAAAACAACAAAAAGCATTAAGCCGCTTCTTCCTAATTATGGCTTTCTCTAAATATCTAATTATCATTGAGAACAAATTGCATGTTACAGAGATAATATTATGGGGAATCGTTAATCTGTTGGGCTTCTGCTTCTGAATTCCTGAGTTGGTACGGCAGCTGCTGGAGCAAAAAATTTGGCCACCTGGACACTTCATTACGGCTTCAGATTTAAATACAAAAACTGCTGATGGACTTGGCTTCTTTTGGCATTTTGTACTTAGATATGCACTGCATGTACAGCTTTTCCAAATTTCCCAGGTAGCTGGGAATATTGAATAATTGAGCATTTAGAGGGACAGAATTACAAGGAAGCCATGGGAATATAGTAATACCAGTAAAGTGACAGTGGAATTAGCTTCCCTAATTATTCTTTATTTTTATCAATGCACAAAGGTCTGCAGCTTTTTATGACATTTCCTCAATAACTTCATAGGATTTCCTTAATAAATGCTGATCCAAAAAGTACACATTCTCAAAGATTACCTGATAATTGCGCCTACTGTAATATGCTTAAAGCTAATTAACATTCCATCTTCACTTTAGAGAATAGAAATTACCAGGTACTTATCCCATAATTACATCTTTGTGCACTTGCTATTGTAATCCGTGGCATTAGCTATATAATTAATTGATGAACAGTTCCTGTGTAAGTAGAGAGTACTTATGTAAAATGTGTGCCTTATCCAAAAATAACTAAATAAATAAACAGTTTCAAAGAATCATGTCTCATTATAAATTACATTGTTCTCAAGGAGATTGTATACCATGTCAAGAATTAATAATAATACTGTCAGCTCCTTGGAGGTGGGAAGATGGCAGTACTGCCCCACCGTCAGGAAGATGTCCACTGTGATTCATCTCACCAAGAGGGATGAGTTGCACCAAGCAGTGCTCACTGCTTTTTCTGGGTGTACATCAAAACCCAAATACTTAGAAGTTGTCTTACTAAATATGGCCTGTCTCTAAGCTATTAAGTCCAATAGTTTTGTGTCAGATGCTTTGTGTAAGAATTCTTTTCAAATATAACATTTTTATCTGATTATAATGCTAATATGTATTCTTTGTAGAAAGTTTGTAAAATATTGAAAAACACAGAAGAAAATAGAAATCACTTATAATGCCATATTGTGTTAACTTTGTGTTTTATATGCTTTCAGTCTCTTTTCTCTTTTTTAAAAATTTATTTTATTGAGGTATAGTTGATTTACAGTGTTGTGTTAATTTCTGCTGTACAGCAAAGTAATTCAGTTATATATATATGTATATATATAATTTTTCATGTTCTATTCCTTTACGGTTTATCACAGGACATTGAATATAGTTCCCTGTGCTGTATAGTAGGACCTTGTTGTTATGCATTCTATATATAACAGTTTGCATCTGCTAACCCTGAACTCCCAATTCTTCCCTCCCCCACCCCCTCCTCCCCCTTGGCAACCACAAGTCTGTTCTCTATTTCTGTGAGTCTGTTTCTGTTTTGTAAATAAGTTCTTTTGTGTCATATTTTAGATTCCACATATAAGTGATATCATATGGTATCTGTCTTTCTCTTTCTTACTTACTTCACCTAGTATAAAAATCTCTAGGTCCATCCATGTTGCTGCAAATGGCATTATTTCATTCCTTTTTATGGCTGAGTAGTATTCCAGTGTGTATATATACCACATCTTCTTTATCCATTCACCTGTCAGTGGACATTTAGGTTGTTTCCATGCGTTGGCTATTGTGAATAGTGCTGCTATGAACATAGGGGTGCATGTATCTTTTTGAATTGTTTTTCTCGGGATATATGCCCAGGAGTGGAATTGCTGGATCATATAGCAACTCTATTTTAGTGTTTTGAGAAAACTCTGTACTGTTTTCCATAGTGGCTGTACCAATTTACGTTCCCACCAACAGTGTAGGAGGGTTTCTTTTCTCCACACCCTCTCCAACATTTGTTATTCATAGACTTTTTTTTTAACATCTTTATTGGAATATAATTGCTTTACAATGGTGTGTTAGTTTCTGCTTTATAACAAAGTGAATCAACTATACGTATACATATATCCCCATATCTCTTCCCTCTTGCATCTCCCTCCCTCCCACCCTCCCTATCCCACCCCTCTAGGTGGTCACAAAGCACCGAGCTGATCTCCCTGTGCTATGTGGCTGCTTCCCACTAGCTATTGGTTTTACATGCGATAGTGTACATATGTCCATGCCACTCTCTCACTTTGTCCCAGCTTACCCTTCCCCCTCCCCATGTCCTCAAGTCCATTCTCTAGTAGGTCTGTGTCTTTATTCCCATCTTGCCCCTAGGTTCTTCATGACCTTTTTTTTTTTTTTTTTTTTTTTTTTAGATTCCATGTATATGTGTTAGCATACGGTATTTGTTTTTCTCTTTCTGACTTACTTCACTCTGTACAACAGACTCTAGGTCCATCCACCTCATTACAAATAACTCAGTTTTGTTTCTTTTTTATGGTTGAGGAATATTCCATTGTATATATGTATCACATCTTCTTTACCCATTCATCTGTCGATGGACACTTAGGTTGCTTCCATGTCCTGGCTATTGTAAATAGAGCTGCAATGAACATTGTGGTACATGACTCTTTTTGAATTATGGTTTTCTCAGGGTATATGCCCAGTAGTGGGCTTGCTGGGTCATATGGTAGTTCTGTTTTTAGTTTTTTAAGGAACCTCCATACTCTTCTCCATAGTGGCTGAATCAATTTACATTCCCACCAACAGTGCAAGAGGGTTCCCTTTTCTCCACACCTTCTCCAGCATTTATTGTTTGTAGACTTTTTAATGATGGCCATTCTGACTGGTGTGAGGTGATACCTCATTGTAGCTTTGATTTGCATTTCTCTAATAATTAGTGATGTTGAGCATCTTTTCATTTGCCTGTTGGCCATCTGTATGTCTTTTTTTTGGAGAAATGTCTATTTAGGTCTTCTGCCCATTTTTCTATTCGGTTGTTTGTTTTTTTCTTATTAAGTTTTATGGATTGTTTGTATATTTTGGAAATTAAGCCCTTGTCAGTCGCATCATTTGCAAATATTCTCTCCCAGTCTGTAGGTTGTCTTTTCATTTTGTTTATGGTTTCCTTTGCTGTACAAAAGCTTGTACATTTGATTAGGTACCATTTGTTTATTTTTGCTTATATTTCTATTGCCTTGGGAGACTGACCTAAGAAAACATTGGTACGATTTATGTCAGAGAATCTTTTGCCTGCATTCTCTTCTAGGAGTTTTATGGTGTCATGTCTTATATTTCAGTTTTTAAGCCATTTTGAGTTTATTTTTGTGTATGGTGTGAGGGTGTGTTCTAACTTCATTGATTTACATGCGGCTGTCCAACTTTCCCAACACCACTTGCTGAGGAGTTTCAGTCTCTTTTTTAAATGAATCAGTCTCTCTCTCTCTGTGTATGTGTGTATATGTATATATATGTATATAAATGTGTGTATACATATACATAAAACATTGCAACCTGCTTTTTTAAAGCAGTGTATTAGGAACCTTCTAATGAAGTATGATTTCTCATCATATTTCCCATGATCCAGTAATACACTGTAATACTGATAGTCCCGAAATTATGTAACCATTTTAATGGACATTTAAGTTATTTCCCATTTTTCACCATTAATCATTACTATTTTGCTCTTCACTGTTTGAGGATTCTCTAAGAGAGGTTTTAAATATTATATTTCCATGAAAGCATATTCTAGGTTCTCCATCCTAAATAATTACCTTGTGACAGTTCCAGTGCCTGAGTTTGCATCTGTATTCACAGTGCACTGGAGCTCTGGTGTGTCACTTTCATTGTCATGGACTAATGAGAAATGGCAGAGGTTGACTTAAGCAAATGCTGGTATACTTCGTACCACCAAACGAAACCAAAAGACTTCATAGTGTGCAGGACAAATGGTAGTTAAAATAGAGAAAAGTGGTGGCAGGATTGAGTCATCACATGGCAGTAGCACAGATACAAAGGAAGAAGATACCAAGATACCAAGATACCCAAGAAGTTGATACCATATTCACATAGCAAACAGTAATCAAGTTTCAAATAAATATCATTAGTCACCCTAACTTAACGCTGTTGATTTGAATTATGTTTGTAAATATTATATTTAATTTGTAGATTTGTAATAAATTTGTTTGGGTTGTATAAGAACTGTAATCACAAAGAGTTACTATGTAATTTCATATTTCACACATTTAAGTAACACAGTAAAAATAATTTAGATTAACATTGAGGGGTCCATAAGAAGATTTTTTTTAAAGTGGATCTATACATTTTCTCAATTTGGGTTGCACTGTTCTCATAGCTACATCTTCATGCGTATTCTTAGAATAAAGTATTTCCTTGGGGAAATTTCCTAGACATAAAATTACTGTGAAATGTTGTGAACATTCTAAGGCTTTGGATGTTTTCGTCAAATTTGAGTTCAGAGTCTTGAAGTTACTTTCTCTTCCTTTAGTTTCACCTTCATTTTTAATATTTTCTGCAATAATTCATTCCCTTCAGTTTGCAAATATTTATTGAGTGTTGACCATGCACAGGCGTCATGCTTGTCACTGGGCCTTCAAAGACTCAGCCTCTGCCCCGGAGCCCACCCACTCACAGGGAGGTGATGGCTTAAGACAGCAGTTCTCAAACATTTGTTTTCACTTTTAAAAATGATTGAGGACCCCAAACAGCTTTGGGGGGTGTGAGTTATGTCTTGATATTTACTGTATTGGAAAACAGATACATTTTTTAAATGCCATGCTTCTTACTCACTTTAAAGCTTATATTTTATCATTGGCCACATACACTGTTACTTGTTTTCCTTGAAATGACAAGCTTCCCTTTTTCATTTTTGAGAAAATGTCTGCCATGTACCCAAATCTGAATAAGTACACTTTGTCAGTCAACGTGGATGAATGACCCCAGAATGAGGGACAGCTGCCACCGCCTCTCCAGGGGACTCCAAGACCAGCAGCCATGTGGCTGACAGGGTCTTGGTGCTCTGAACAGGTGTCAGGCCTGAGCCTCTGAGGTGGGAGAGCCGAGTTCAGGACATTGGACCACCAGAGACCTCCCAGCCCCACATACATCAATTGGTGAGAGCTCTCCCAGAAATCTCCATCTCAATGCTAAGACCTAGCTCCACTCAACAGCCAGCAAGCTCCAGTGCTGGACACCCCATGCCAAACAACTAGCAAGACAGGAAAACAACCCCACCCATTAGCAGAGAGGTGGCCTAAAATCATAGTAAGTTCACAGAAACCCCAAAACACACCACCGGACATGGTCCTGCCTACCAAAAGGACAAGATCCAGCCTCACCCACCAGAACACAGGCATCAGTCCCCTCCACCAGGAAGCCTATGCAACCCACTGAACCAACCTTACCCACTGGGGGCAGACACCAAAAAGAACAGGAACTACAAAGCTGCAGCCTGCAAAAAGGAGACCCCAAACACAGTAAGTTAAGCAAAATGAGAAGACAGAGAAATACACAGCAGATGAAGGAGCAAAATAAAAGCCCACCAGACCAACCAGATGAAGAGGAAATAGGCAGTCTACCTAAAAAAGAATTCAGAGTAATGACAGTAAACATGATCCAAAATCTTGGAAACAGAATGGAGAAAATACAAGAAATGTTTAACAAGGAACTAGAAGAACTAAAGAGCAAACAAACAATGATGAACAACACAATAAATGAAATAAGAAATTCTCTAGTAGGAATCAATAGCAGAATAACTGAGGCAGAAGAATGGATAAATGACCTGGAAGGGAAAATAGTGGAAATAACTACCGCAGAGCAGAATAAAGAAAAGAGAATGAGAAGAATTGAGGACCGTCTCAGAGACCTCTGGGACAACATTAAACGCACCAACATTCAAATTATAGGGGTCCCAGAAAAAGAGAAAAAGAAAGGGACTGAGAAAATGTTTGAAGAGATTATAGTTGAAATTTTCCCTAATATGGGAAAGGAAAGAGTCAATCAAGTCAACGAGGTGCAGAGAGTCCCATACAGGATAAATCCAAGGAGAAACACACCAACACATATTAATCAAACTATCAAAAATTAAATACAAAGAACAAATATTAAAAGCAGTAACGGGGGGCTTCCCTGGTGGTGCAGTGGTTGAGAGTCCACCTGCCGATGCAGGGGACACTGGTTTGTGCCCCAGTCCAAGAGGATCCCACATGCTGCGGAGCGACTGGGCCCATGAGCCATGGCCGCTGAGCCTGCGCGTCTGGAGCCTGCATATCCGGAGCCTGTGCTCCACGACGGGAGAGGTCACAACAGTGAGAGGCCCGCAAACCGCAAAAAAAAAAAAAAACAGCAAGAGAAAAGCAACAAATAACATACAAGGGAATCCCCATAAGGTTAACAGCTGATCTTTCAGCAGAAACTCTGCAAGCCAGAAGGGAGTGACAGGACATATTTAAAGTGATGAAAGGGAAAAACCTACAACCAAGATTACTCTACCCAGCAAGGATCTCATTCAGATTCGATGGAGAAATTAAAACCTTTACGGACAAGCAAAAGTTAAGAGAATTCAGCACCACCAAACCAGCTTCACAACAAATACTAAAGGAACTTCTATAGGCAGGAAACACAAGAGAAGGAAAAGACCTCCAATAACAAACCCAAAACAATTAAGAAAATGGTTATAGGAACATACATATCGATAATTACCTTAAATGTAAATGGATTAAATGTTCTAACCAAAAGACATAGACTGGCTGAATGAATACAAAAATAAACCTGTATATACACTGTCTGCAAGAGACCCACTTCAGACCTAGGGACACATACAGACTGAAAGTGAAGGAATGGAATAAGATGTTCCATGTAAATGGAAATCAAAAGAAAGCTGGAGTAGTAATTCTCATATCAGACAAAATAGATTTTAAAATAAAAGACTGTTACAAGAGACAAAGAAGGACACTACATAATGATCAAGGGATCAATCCAAGAAGATATAACAATTGTAAATGTTTATCCACCCAACATAGGAGCACCTCAGTGCATAAGGCAAATGCTAACAGCCATAAAAGGAGAAATCCACAGTAACACAATAATAGTAGGGGACTTTAACACCCCACTTTCACCAATGGACAGATCATCCAAAATGAAAATAAATAAGCAAACACAAGCTTTAAAAGACACATTAGACCAGATAGACTTAATTTATATTTATAGGACATTCCATCCAAAAATAACAGAATACACATTCTTCTCAAGGGCTCATGGAACATTCTCCAGGATAGATCATATCTTGGGTCACAAATCAAGCCTTGGTAAATTTAAGAAAATTGATATCGTATCAAGTGTCTTTTCCAACCACAACGCTATGAGACTAAATATCAATTACAGAAAACAAACTGTAAAAAATACAAACACATGGAGGGTAAACAGTATGCTACTAAATAACCAAGAGATCACTGAAGAAATCACAGAGGAAATCAAAAATACCTAGAAACAAATGACGATGAAAATGCGATGACACAAAACCTATGGGATGCAGCAAAAGCAGTTCTAAGAGGGAATTTTATAGCAATACAATCCTACCTCAGGAAACAAGGAAAATCTCAAATAAACAACTTAACCTTACACCTAGAGAAAGAACAAAAAAAAAAAAAAACGCAAAGTTAGCAGAAGGAAGAAAATCAGAAAGATCAGATCAGAAATAAATGAAAAAGAAATGAAGGAAACAATAACAAAGATCAATAAAACTAAAAGCTGGTTCTTTGACAATATAAACAAAATTGAAATACCATGAGCCAGACTCATCAAGAAAAAAGGGACAAGACTCAAATCAACAGAATTAGAAATGAAAAAGGAGAAGTAACAACTGAAACTGCAGAAATACAAAGGATCATGAGAGACTACTACAAGCAACAATATGCCCATAAAATGGACAACTTGGAAGAAAAGGACAAATTCTTAGAAAAGTACAAACTTACAAGACTGAAGCAGGAAGAAATAGAAAATATGAGCATACCAATCACAAGCACTGAAATTGAAACTGTGATTAAAAATCTTCCAACAAAAGCCCAGGACCAGATGGCTTCACAGGCGAATTCTATCAAACATTTAGAGAACAGCTAACACCTATTCTTCTCAAACTCTTCCAAAATATAGCAGAGGGAGGAACACTCCCAAACTCATTCTATGAGGCCACCATCACCCTGATACCAAGACCAGACAAAGATGTCACAAAAAAAGAAAACTACAGGACAATATCACTGATGAACATAGATGCAAAAATCCTCAACAAAATACTAGCAAACAGAATCCAGCAGCACATTAAAAGGATCATACACCATGATCAAGTGGGGTTTATCCCAAGAATGCAAGGATTCTTCAATATATGCAAATCAATCAATGTGATACACCATATTAACAAACTGAAGGATAAAAACCATATGATCATCTCAATAGGTGCAGAAAAAGCCTTTGACAAAATTCAACTCCCATTTATGATAAAAAACCCTCCAGAAAGTAGGGATAGAGGGAAGTTCCCTCAACATAATAAAGGCCATATATGACAAACCCACAGCCAGCATCGTTCTCAATGGTGTAAAACTGAAACCATTTCCTCTAAGATCAGGAACAAGACAAGGTTGCCCACTCTTGCTACTGTTATTCAACATAGTTTTGGAAGTTTTAGCCACAGCAATCAGAGAAGAAGAAGAAATAAAAGGAATCCAAATTGGAAAAGAAGAAGTAAAACTGTCACTGTTTGCAGATGACATGATACTATACATAGAGAATCCTAAAGATGCTACCAGAAAACTACTAGAGCTAATCAGTGAATTTGGTAAAGTAGCAGGATACCAAATTAATGCACAGAAATCTCTTGCCTTCCTATACACTACTGATGAAGAATCTGAAAGAGAAACTAAGGAAACACTCCCATTTACCATTGCAACAAAAAGAATAACATACCTAGGATTAAACCTACCTAAGGAGACAAAAGACCTGTATGCAGAAAACTATAAGAGTGATGAAAGAAATTAAAGATGATACAAACAGATGGAGATATATGCCATGTTCTTGGATTGGAAGAATCAACATTGTGAAAATGACTGTACTACCCAAAGCAATCTACAGATTCAGTGCAATCCCTATCAAACTACCAATGACATTTTTCACAGAGCTAGAACAAAAAATTTCATAATCTGTATGGAAACACAAAAGACCCCGAATAGCCAAAGCAATCTTGAGAAAGAAAAACGGAGCTGGAGGAATCAGGCTCCCTGACTTCAGACTATAGTACAAAGCTACAGTAATCAAGACAGTATGGTACTGGCGCAAAAACAGAAATATAGATCAGTGGAACAGGATAGAAAGCCCAGAGAAAAACCCACGCACATATGGTCACGTTATCTTTGATAAAGGAGGCAAGAATATACAATGGAGAAAAGAGAGCCTCTTCAATAAGTGGTGCTGGGAAAACTGGACAGCTACATGTAAAAGAATGAAATTAGAACACTCCCTAACACCATACACAAAAATAAACTCAAAATGGATTAAAGACCTAAATGTAAAGCCAGTCATTATTAAACTCTTAGAGGAACACACAGGCAGAACACTCTATGGCATAAATCACAGCAAGATCCTTTTTGACCCACCTCCTAGAGAAATGGAAATAAAAACAAAAATAAACAAATAGGGCCTCATGAAACTTAAAAGCTTCTGCACAGCAAAGGAAGCCATAAACAAGACGAAAAGACAGCCCTTGGAATGGGAGAAAATATTTGCAAATGAAGCAACTGACAAAGGATTCATCTCCAAAATATACAAGCAGCTCATGCAGCTCAACAGCAAAAGAACAAGCAAGCCAATCCAAAAATAGGCAGAAGATCTAAACAGACATTTCTCCAAAGAAGATCTACAGATTGCCAACAAACACATGAAAGGATGCTCAACATCACTAATCATTAGAGAAATGCAAATCAAAACTACAATGAGGTATCATCTCACACCAGTCAGGATGGCCATCATCAAAAAATCTACAAACAATAAATGCTGGCGAGGGTGTGGAGAAAAGGGAACCCTCTTGGCACTGTTGGTGGGAATGTAAATTGATACAGCCACTATGGAGAAGAGTATGGAGGTTCCTTAAAAAACTAAAAATAGAACTACCATATGACCCAGCAATCCCGCTACTGGCCATATACCCTGAGAAAACTATATATCAAAAAGAGTCATGTACCGCAGTGTTCATTGCAGCACTATTTACAATAGCTAGGACGTGGAAGCAGCCTAAGTGTTCATTGACAGCTGAATGGATAAAGAAGATGTGGCACATATATACAATGGAATATTACTCAGCCATAAAAAGAAATGAAATTGAGTTATATGATTTGAGGTGGATGGATCTAGAGTCTGTCATACAGAGTGAAGTAAGTCAGAAAGAGAAAGACAGATACCATATGTTAACACATATATATGGAATCTAAAAAAAAAAATGGTCCTGATGAACCTAGGGGCAGGACAGGAATAAAGATGCAGTCACAGAGAATGGACTTGAGGACACGGGGAGGGGGAAGGGTAAGTTGGGATGAAGTGCGAGAGTGGCATGGACATATATACACTACGAAATGTAAAACAGATAGCTAGTGGGAAGCAGCCACATAGCACAGGGAGATCAGCTCGGTGCTTTGTGATCACCTAGAGGGGTGGGATAGGGAGGGTGGGAGGGAGAGGCAAGAGGGAGGGGATATGGGGATATATGTATACATATAGCTGATTCACTTGTTATACAGCAGAAACTAACACAACATTGTAAAGTAGTTATACTCCAATAAAAATATTAAAAAGAAAAATTTGTCAGTCATTCATTTAATAAAGAAATGGTGTCCAGTAAAAGAAAAAAACTACAGGTAGTTCAGCCGGCAATTGAGTCACATAAGTGCTTTTCTGAGACAACTTTGGTATGCAGTGGAAGTGCTTCTTGTGTAATTGGTATTAGTTATTTATTTATTTTGCCGTGAGTATGTAGCAGATGAAGAATACCTGACTGCTCTTACAGCTTGTTGCGACAGTCTTGATCCACACCAAAGCTTCAGCAGTTTTACCCAACATATCACTTGCATCATCAGTACAAATATATCTACACAGTGAAAAAGGCAAATAATATCTTATTTTGGTAAGTGATGTCTTTAAATTATGAAAATGGTTTTGACCTCATGACCCTCCTAAAGGGGGCTCAAGGACCCCTAAGTGTCTGGAGACCACACTTCGAGAACCACTGCTCTGAAGTATGATTATTATGTAATGAATGTATGCACCGTGCCCTGTGACAGAGTAAGAGAAAGAGTGCCTCAGTCTGCGTGGAAGTCAGGAAAGGGTTCACAGCTAAGTAATGACTAAACTGAAACTCAAAGATTAGGGAATTTGCTTAACGATATATCAATAAAAACAAAAAGTCCAAAAGCCCACATTTGCCTCCCACTACTACTTCATCTCTCTAATCTTCTTCACATCAGACTTCTTTGAAGAATTTTCCATGTGCACTGACTGCACAGGCTCCGGACGCGCAGGCTCAGCGGCCATGGCTCACGGGCCCAGCCGCTCCGCGGCATGTGGGATCTTCCCGGACCGGGGCACGAACCCACGTCCCCTGCATCGGCAGGCAGACTCCCAACCACTGCACCACCAGGGAAGCCCACTGCATTTCTTCATTTCCACTCCAGCCTACATTCTGGCCCCCTGATACACCAAAACAGCCTTGCTCCCTCTTTCTTAAAATACTCCCCTGTCTTGACTTCACTTGTACAGTATTCTCCTGGTTTTCCTCCTATCTTTCTATCTATCCCTTTTCTGCTTTCCTACAGGTTTATATGCCTCTCTCCAGCCACTTTCAAAGTTAGTGGTGCTTATGGCTCAATTCTAGACCATCACCTCTTACTACTTTGTACTCCCTCTAAAGCACTCCCACCCACACCCAAGGCTTTCGTTATAGTTTCCCATAAATTTTAGCTCCAACCAAACTTGTCCTCCAAACCCTTGCTACTTAGGTCTGTAGACCAGCAGCACTGCCATCACCTGTGAGCATGTTAAAAACGCAGAATCATGGACCCACCCCAGGCCTACTGAGTCAGAACATGCATTTTATCAAGACCCCCAAGTGATCTGTGGCATATTCAAGTTTAAGATGCACTGTTTTAAGAACCAGACCCAGAGGTAGAACTGCTTCCCTAGCATTTCTTCTTGGCTGTCTCAAAGGAACCTCAAACTCAACATATTCAAAGTAGAACTTATATTTTTTTCACCACAACTAGTTCTTCTTCCAGGCTACCTTATCTCAGTGAGTGGCGTAGTCATCCACTCTGCCATGCACATTTAAACCTTGCTTTGCTTTATCCCCCATATATAATGTATCACCAAGTTCACGATCTCACACATCCTTCCTGTTCTGTCCATTGCCCTCTCCACTGCCACCAACCTTGTCTGAGCTACCATTGTCTATTACCTGGACATTTTGCAGTAGCTTCCCAACTGGTTCCCCTGCTTCGATTCTTACCCGCTCCAGTTTATTTTGATTTTCCACAATAAACGTTGGAAAAGAGTAATCTTTTGGATACACATTTAGATCATATCACCACCTTGCTTAGAACATCCCTGTGACGTTCTTTTGTTCTCATGATAAAGATGAAAATCTGTAATGTGGTCATGGGAGATCTGCCCCCTGCCTGCCTCTCCAGACTTGTTCCATGCCATGTCCTCCAAGTTTTCAGTCATCTCACACCTTGCTCTCTTACCCACCATGACAATGTATCTAGTAAATTCCCATTCTTCCTTAGACCTTAGATCAATCATTTCTTCCTCAGAGAACCTTCTCTGTCGTCTGTAATTACATCCCTTCGTCTTCTTCTGTGATCTCATCCATTCCACTTATTCTCCTGCATAGCTGTCACAGTTGTAACTCAACATTCATTTCTTTCGTTACCATCTTTGGTAAGTCTTTGGTTAATATTTAACTTCCCCATGAGACTGCAGGCTCCATTAAGGCAGGGACCACACATCATTTTTTCCACTATTGTAACCTAGCTCAGGGCCTGGCAGATAATAGGCAAAGTCCTGCAAGTTCTTACCTCTCTGCCTTTGTTCGTGAGTAGTTCTTCCATGTTGAATTCCTTTCTCCCCCATTGTCAGGTAGCAAATAATACCTGTCTTTCAAGATTGAGTGCCTGCATGGGGTCCTCCCAGCTGAAGTCTTCTTCAAAACCTCTTATATGGTACTTACTACCTTCTACAATAATTACTTTATATATTTTTTCTCTCTGTGTGTAAATTGGTGTAAGTAACCCCTACTAACTAAAAAATAAACAGGTTTAATTTTCATCACACCCAGTCCAATGGGCTGAGTGAGGCAGTCCTCCATCCAGTGACTCAGTGGTTATGTTCATCATCTTGTGCTGTTTTCCCAGCATGTGGCTTCCAAGGGTGTCACAGGGCGTGGAGATGCCTCACAGTCTATTAAATGTCCTAGCCCAGAAGTGGCATGTCATTTCTACTAAACTAGTAATCTGACCCCTCCTAAATGGATGGGACAGTGGAGTATAATCTTCGCATATGCCTTGGAATGTGCACAGAACCAGATATGAGCGAAAGCTAGTATCTCTCTACCAAGCCATAAACTCCTGAAAGAGGACAAGGTCAGACAAAGTCTGAGTCACCTTTACAAGAACACTGAAATATTTGAACTTTCACATGTTTGGCAATTAATACAAATTACTGGTTTAATGAATAATTGAAGAGTTCAGAAGGTAAAAACTGAGAGGGAGACAAAACCAGAGAGAAACAGAAAGGCAGATACAAACAAGACTAGCAGACATTTCTTTCCTAACCCATTGCTGCTTCCTGTACTGACGCACATTTGGGTAATGCTAACTAGCCTGGTCAACAGCCTGAGCCTCACCTCCCCTCAGAAAAGTCAGGTTTTGTTGTAATATTATGGCTTCCTATACTGCGATGAAATTAACAAAAATTTTCACAATACAGGCATACCTCGGAGGTATTGCAGGTTCAGTCCAGACCATGCAATAAAGTGAATATCTCAATAAAGCAAGTCCATTGAATTTTTTTTTCCCAGTGCATATAAACATTATTTTACACTATACTGTAGTCTCTTAAGTGTGCAATAATAGCATTATGTCCAAAAACACAATGTGCATACTTCAATTTAAAAATACTTTATTGCTAAGAAATGCTAACCATCATATGACAGCGCAGGGTTGCCACAAATTTTTAATTGTAAAAAAAAATGTCTGCAAAATGCAATTGTGAAATGCAATAAAACAAGAATGAGGTATGCTGTAATGTTTATGTGCTGGACAGTATGCAAGGTAGTCTATATGCACTGCCATACAGTCATTCTGTCAACAATTCTGCGGTCTAGTCATTTTTATCTCAGAGCTTGTGTGTCTTGTTCCAGAGCACAGAGGTCACAAATTAGCTGCCTCAGGATGTGGGTCAGATCTGCCTGACTCTAAAACCCATGTATTTAGCCACGATGCCACACTGAAGAGTTTGTTAAACATCTGAATATTTATCAACCTTGAGAACGAGTACATACAAGTAGTGTAATTAATCTACCCATTGTAATCCCCATGACCTACCTTAGGTAATCGACTCTGAGGGATCACTTGTAAAATTTTGCCAAGACTGTAGGCAAATTCCAAAGAATGTAAGTATCTGTATTTAATTGAGTTATGTATTCTAAAGCCAAGGTGATAGTCCCACAATTGGTCAGTGTTGTTTTGGTTGTGTTTCTTGTGGGGGAGGGAGGTTTCCAGCTAAGACAATGGCCATAAAGTGCCTTGTCCTTTTTTTATTTGATGTATATACTCATCTACATTTGCATAAGTCAGACTAGCCTTGGCTTTATGTTTAGCTTTACATACAGTCAGAACATTAAATCATAAAAGTGTTCATCACAGGGAAGCCAGAGAAGCCCTTGTAAGCCCTTTCATCATTGTCTCTGCACCCACATCGCTGTGGGTGGTGGTCATGAGAACACACTGGGAGGAGTGGCAGCCTGTGTGGTGTTAAGAATGTGGAACCTATTAGCACAGATTGAGAAGTTGAAGGATTCCACTTTTTTCACAAGCTCTAGTATGGTTAATTTTTAAAGCTGTTTATTGAACATAAAGACATTTGATTGAGCACTTGGTAATATGAATCTTTCCCTACCATTCTTACTCATCACCTGTTTTCATTGTATCTTTGTTAAGGTTTGCAATAATGGTGCCGTATAAAGGGACTTTATGTGGCTCATCGTGCCTATAAAATAAGATGTTTTTTCTCAGATCATCTTTTGAAAATTGTCGTTCTCGTTATTTCACATTTTTTTCGAAGTGCTCTAAGTTTGCCTGCTACAGGAAAAGATTACTTAGAGAAACGTACACTTTCTATTTCCCTTAATAGCTTGTGTTATGATATGTTTGCCAGTTCATGAAGGACACTGTTAGGTTTGAAGAGGGAGCCAATAAACTTTAGGTACTAAGAAATACAGCCCCATAATGATGCCTACTCATGTGCAGAGATATTTTGTCAGTTTAAGAATACCTTTTTGTATCTGACACGTTTGGTTTACATGTTTGCTCAATGGCCTGTTTGCCTCTGTGCCAAATTAGTGTTGAGGGAGTTTTCTGTTGAGAAGAATATTCAGTTTGGATGTTAAGAGTTATGGTCATCGAGTTGTAGGTGGTCAGCCTGGTTTATCTCTTTTTTAAAAAAAAATTTATTTGTTATTTTATTTTTGACTGCGTTGGGTCTTCGTTGCTGAGCGCAGGCTTTCTCTGGTTGTGAGCAGGGGCTACTCTTTGTTGTGGTGCGCGGGCTTCTCGTTGCGGTGGCTTCTCTTGTTGCAGAGCACGGGCTCTAGGCACGTGGGTTTCAGTAGTTGTGGCTCGCGGGCTCTAGATCGCAGGCTTAGTAGTTGCGGCGCACGGGCTTAGTTGCTCCGCGGCACATGGGATCTTCTTGGACCAGGGTTCGAACCCGTGTCTCCTGCATTGGCAGGCGGATTCTTAACCACTGCGCCACCAGGGAAGTCCTGGTTTATCTCTAATGGTACTTTTTACTGCTGATGCAGCCTGGGGACTCATGACATGCCAGAGAAACTCTTGGTTGACTTTAAAGGAGCAAGTCAAGATGTGTGGTATGTAAGGGCACCTGCAGCCCACAGCATTAATGGGAACTTTTAAAAAAATGTGTTCTATCTTCCCTGGGTAAAAATTTTTAAAAAAATCATATGTTTATCTTATGTTAAACATATTCTTTTTTTTTGATTTTTAAGAAATTTTTATTGGAGTATAGTTGATTTACACTGTTGTGTTAGTTTCTGCTGTACAGCAAAGTGAATCAGTTATACATTACATGTAGAGTTATACATTACATCCACTCTTTTTTAGATTCTTTTCCCATATAGGTCATTACAGAATATTGAGTAGAGTTCCCTAAAACATATTCTTTTAATGATAAATGAAAGCTTGCAATATATGAAATAGGATCCATTGTTATATTTAAAACATGGGTAGCCAGAGAAGAAAATTGAGATGAGGACATTTATGGAAGGAGAAATTCAGGTCAGGAAGCAGAAAATGTAAGGTATAGCCTCCTGGAAGTCCCGAGGAAGTGGGAAGGCCAAATTTTAGCCCTAAACTGCCTAAGCCTATTAATCTCATCCAAGAACAGACTTGGGAGTAGGCGTGTTGGCTTTGCCCTTCTCTTCTGAAATGTGGAGTTTGGCAAATAAATGGAGGCATACTTAATTATTTCCAAGCAAAAAGTTCATGTGGACAATATATCAAATTAAATTGTACCTAGAATTATGCCATGTTTGGAACAATGATTTAGTTTCAAGGTGAATTATCATAGATTTCCTATCACTCATTTCTCTATCCTTGGATCCATTCATTAGATATTTATTCCTTAATTTCTTCTGTTTCAAAATGTGTCATCTCCAAATACTGTACTATAAGATCATTTAGTTCTTTGTTGTAGAGCGTTCATCTCCTCAAAATGGATAAGAACTTTCAAATGTCACAAGAAATGATAGCTTTAGTTTTCTTTTGTTTTGGCAATTAGCTTATCTGACTGAGATTCATTTAACGTAGTCCAGTAAGCTAGTAAAAGTTTGTTTTTCTTTAATAAAAATTATAGTGTTTTGCTATGTTGATCAGATAATTTTACGTATGGGAAATAGTCTACAATTTAAATAGGACATTATTAGTTCAATTCATCAGTTCATTACAAATGTGTGATACAAATGCTCACCCGTTTACTTACTGAATGATAGGATGCAGGGTAAGAGAGAAAAACAGCCTCATCCTTATGTGGATGAGAGTAAAATTTGTGAACTAAGACTGGATGTGAATAGGGATAGTAAGAGTCTACTAAGACTGCTGAACCCTATCACATAGTTTGGGGAATTTTTTCTCCTAGAAAAAAAAAAGTTTATTCTGGAGTCAGGTCACATGAGTCTTTTTTTTTTCTTTCCTCTCAGAACGATATTTCTGAAATTTCAAGACATTACAAAGGTGGTTTTCATTAAAGCAAAATTTGATGGCTTTTGTTTCAGAAACCTGCTAGACATACAAACACAACGAGTTACTATTCCCTGTTGAAGGAATATGGTAAAGTTTTGTGTAAGAGACCATTTACCAAATAAGGGGGAATTTACAGTTTCCAAAAGCATAATGTAAAAGCTATTCAATTTCTCCTTGTAATTTATGCATCTGGTAATACATTTTCTGTCCTATTTAACCACCAGTAATTTCAGTATCTCCAGTAAATCGTAAAAACTTGTATGTGACACAGCGTCATTCAGAGTGATACCACTTTTCTTATTGCCTTTTACTAAGAATAATGGGTTCTAGGCTAGCGCTGTTTCATGCTGATAATATGTATCTTGTAAGACTATGAATTCTTTGAAAGCAGACATAGCAAGTATATCATTTATACCATACTATATACTTATTGGGGGAGGAAGCAAATGGAGATAACAGAAGACTTAAAGCTCCCTCAAGCCACCCATATTAATAAGTCATAGCACTGCATATTGTACAATGGATTTGGATTCTGGTAGAATTCTTTCATTATCAGAGAGTATATTTAGAAAGAGGAAATTCAGACAACTGGGAAAAGAAGAGGGACTGAATTCTTTCACGAGCCTGTTTATACACCTGCATTTGTAATTTTAACTCTAATTATATTTGTACTGTATTATAATTAAGTGTTCAAATTATATATTCTGTAAACTAGTAAAATATTAGCTCAAAAATTGTTTCAATTAAAATTAATGCTTTAGAATTACTTAATCAAGACAAGTTGCTTTAAAAAAATTGATGTTGAATTATATGTGTTCATGTATGTTATGGAAACTTAGGGAGGAAGGGGTTTCAAGAAGGAGTGTCAAATTCTTGTGTCAAATGCCTCAAGAATAGGAGGAGAATAAAGAATATGAAAAGACCATGGGTTTGTCAACTCAGAAGCCACTGCTGACTGGCCGGGTTAAAGTTTCATTATATGTGTGAGAGCAAAAGCTGAATTTCAAGATATTAAGCTTGAGGTGGAGGGAGATAGGTGTAGGATATGGAGACCCTGACTATGTGGATCATTCAGCAGCCAGGTGAAGTGGTGAGAAAGGAGAAGTTATAGAGAAGATGATCATCTACACCTGGGAAGGACTTTAGTAAAGAGTATGATGCAGAGCAAAAGAGCAAGGCTATGGATTTGTAAACTATGTGACTTTTGGCAATGTATTTAACTCCTTGAGTATCTATGCATTACTTCTATAAAATTAAAATAATGATAACCTAAACCAAAAGATTGTTGGGTGAATGTAACCTCAAAAACGTAAAACATTGTGGTGGGAAGAGTAAAAATGTAGAGCTTTGGAATGTGTTCTTCAAAGTTAAGATGTTAGCAACTTAAAATAGATTGTTATAAATATAAGTTGTTATATGTAACTCTCATGGCATCCACAAAGCAAAAACCTATAGTATATGAGCAAAAGTTAATGAGAAAGGAATCTAAGCATACCACTAAAAAAAGTCATCAAACAACAAAGGAAGAGAGCAAGAGAAGAAGAAAGTAGTAGAGGAATTACCAAACAGCCAAAAAAGCAATTAACAAAATGGCAATAAGTACCTACCTATCAATAATTATTTTAGCACTTCCCTGGTGGCACAGTGGTTAAGAATCCACCTGCCAATGCAGGGGACACAGGTTTGAACTCTGGTCTGGGAAGATCCCACATGCTGCGGAGCAACTAAGCCCATGCACCACAACTACTGAGCCTGTGGTCTAGAGCCCATGAGCCACAACTGCTGAAGTTTGCATGCCACAACTTCTGAAGCCCGTGCGCCTAGAGCCTGTGCTCCGCAACAAGAGAAGCCATCACAATGAGAAGCCCTTGCACCTCAACAAAGAGTAGCCCCTGCTCGCCGCAACTAGAGAAAGCCCGCGCACAGCAATGAAGACCCAGTGCAGCCAATAAATAAATAAATAAATAAATAAACAAAGTCTATTAAAAAATAATTACTTTAAATGTAAATGGACTAAATTCTTCAATCAAAAGACATAGAGTGGCTCAATGGATTAAAAAAATACCCAGCTATATATTGCCTGTAAAAAGACTCACCTCAGAGGTATGGACAAGAAAAAAAAGAGAGAGAGGACTCAAATAGCTAAAATCAGAAGTGAAAGAGGAGACTTTACAACTGATTCCAAAGAAATACAAATGATCATAAAAGACTACTACGAACAATTAAACACCAACAAATTGGACAACCTAGAAGAAATGGATAAATTCCTGGAAATGTACAACTTATCAAGACTAAATCATGAAGAAATAGAAAATCTGAACAGACTAATTACTAGTAAGGAGATTGAATCAGTAATCAAAAACCTCCCAACAGACAGCTACACTGGTGGATTCTACCAAATATTCAAATAAGAAATAAAATCAATCCTTCTCAAACTCTTCCAAAAAATAAAAGAGGAGAGAACACTTCCAAATTCATCTTATAAGGCCAGCATTATCCTGATACCAAAACCAGAAAAGGACACCACAAGAAAAGAAAATTACAGGCCAATATCTCTGATGAACATGGATGCAAAAATCTTCAGTCATTCATTAGCAAACCAAATTCAACAATACGTTAAAAGGACCATACTCCATGATTCAGCTGGGATTTATTCCAGGGATGCAAGAATGGTTCAACATCTGCAAGTCAACAAATGTGATACACCACATTAACAAAATGAAGAGTAAAAATTGTATGATCATCTCAAGGGATACAGAAAAAGCCTTTTACAAAATTCAACATCCACTTACAATAAAAATTCTCGACTAAGTGGGTATAGAGGGAATGTACCTCAAAATAATAAAGGACATATATGACAGGCCCACAGCTATCATCATACTCCATGGTAAGAAACTGAAAGATTTTCCTCTAAGACTAGGAATAAGGCATTGATTCCCACTATTGCCACTTTTGTTGAATATGATGTTAGAAGTCCTAGCCAGAGCAGTTAGGCAAGAAAAGAAAATTAAAAGCATCCAAATTGGAAAGGAAGAAGTAAAACTGTCACATTTGCAGATATGTTATTATATATAGAAAAGCCTAAAAATGCCACCAACAAACTGTTAGAACTAATAAATGAATTCAGTAAAGTCGCAGGATACAAAATCAATATACAGAAATCTGTTTTGTTTTTGTACATAACAATGAACTATCGGAAAGAGAAATTAAGAAAGCAATCCATTTACAATTGCATCAAAAAGAATAAAATACCTAGCAATAAATTTAACTAGGAGTTGAAAGACCTGTACTCTGAAAACTGTAAGACATTGATGAAAGCAATTGAAGAAGACACAAATAAATGGAAATATATTCTGCATTCATGGGTTGGAAGAATTAATATTGTTAAAATATTCATACTACCCAAAGCAATCTACAGGTTCAGTACAATACCTTTCAAAATTCCAATGGCATTTTTTTCACAGAAATAGAACAAATAATTCTAAAATTTGTATGGAACCACAAAAAACCCCAAATAGCCAAAGCAATCTTGAGAAAGAAGTACAAATTTGTAGGCGTCATGTTCCTTGACTATATTACAAAGCTATAGCAGTCAAAATAGTATGGTATTGGCATAAAAAGAGACACATAGTTCAGTAGAACAGAATAGAGAGACCAGAAATAAGTAAGTAAGTAAATAAATAAATAAATAAATATATATATATATATATATATATGAATGACACCAAAAGCACAAGCAGCAAAAGTGAGAATAAAAAGGTGGAACTACATCAAACTAATAAGCTTCTGCACAACAAAGGAAACCTCCAACAAAATAAAAAGGCAGCCTACAGAATGGGAGAAAGTACTTGTAAGTCATATATTTGATAAGGGGTTAATACCCAAAATATATAACTCATACAACTCAATAGCAAAAACAAACGAGAATCTGATCTAAAAATGGGCAGAGGAACTGAACAGACATTTTTCCAAAGAAGAATAGCCACTAGGTACTTAAAAAGATGCTCAACATCACTAATCATCATGGAAATGCAAATCAAAGCCACAGTGAGTTATCACCTCACACCTGTTAGAATGGCTACTTTCAAAAAAACAAGAAATAGTAAATGTCGGCAAGGATGTGGAGAAAAGAAAACGCTTGTGCATTTTTAGAGGAAATGTAAACTGGTACAGCCACTATGGAAAACAGTATGGAAGCTCCTCAGCAATTTCACTTCTGGCTATTTATCTGAAGAAACAAAAACACCAATTTGAAAAGATATGCACTCCAGTTTTCACTGCAGCATCATTTACAATAGCCAAGATATGGAAACAACCTAAGTGTCTATCAATGGATGAATGGATAAAAAGATGGGGTATATATATACAATGGAATACTATTCAGCCATAAAAAATAATGAAATTTTGCCATTTATGACAACCTGGAAGGATCTTGAGGGCATTATGCTAAGTGAAATAAGTCAGACAGAGAAAGACAACCCATATGATGTTGCTTATATGTGGAATCTTAAAAAAAAAAAAAAGAAGACAACCGAGCTCATTGTTACAGAAAACAGATTGGTGGTTCTCAGAGGTGGGGGAGGAGGGGTGGCCAACAGGTGAAGGGAGTCAAAAGGTATAAACTTCCAGTTATAAAATAAATAAGTCATCAGGATGTAATATACAGCATGGCAACTGTAGTTAATAATACTGTATTACATATTCAAAAGTTGCTAAGAGTAGAGCTTAAAAGTTCTCATCACAAGAAAAATATTCTATTTATGGTGACCAATGCTAACTAGACTCACTGTGATCATTTCTCAAGATCTACAAATATTGTATCATTATGTTGTATACCTGAAACTATTGGAATGTTGTATGTTAATTAAACTTCAGTTTTTTTAAAAAAGATAGTTGGGTGGATAAAATTAAATGTAGATTATATAGCAGACTTTTTTTTACTTATTTATATTTCACCTTTCTCCTAAGAAGGGTGAGTCCTGTCCAATTGGAAGACTTTGTGCTGTGCTGAGCACACGATGGATTTAGCAGAAACACTTTGGGAGCAGGTCTGAGGAGAGCTGAGTTGCTCTACATTTAGAGCACAGAGATCTGGCTGCTCCCAGAGGTGATTTGGGGGCAGGGGCTGGGCAGCAGGGATGGCAGTTGGGAGTGGAAGGCCAGCAAATGGGACAGACAGCTGACATAGAATGAAATGTAACTCTTTCCTAGGAACCCCCTCCAAAAATAATTTTTGTAATGTCTGCTGAACTCACAGATGCTCAGTATGGATGTTTTTATGATGTAAAGCAAATAAGGATCTTTATTACATACCTGAGTCAACATGACAAAGGAAAGTTTGCCAAGGAAGCCAGAATTCAAGGAAATTTAAAAGACCACTATAATCTCATCTAAAGAATGAACAAAAATCTTTGGAAGTACTTTATGCTTCCACAGGATGAGGAAAGAGGCAAGAGGAATGTAGGGAAATTTCAATGAGACTTCAGGGGACAAGGAAGCCCTGAGCTAACTCCTATGCTGCATATAAAGCCTGGTTTCTTAAACATAATTGATATTGAATCAGTGATGCTAATTAGCATAACTTTTGACTGGAGATGCACTAGAGGGGATTGTTGATGGCCCACTGTCCAGCGAGTGGTTGGAGGAATGGGACTGAGGTGATGGGTGTATTTTTCTGCTTTATAGGCCATGAAATTAATGACTGGAACAGAACTTTGGCATCATGTTGCTTTTCCTTAATTTTGCTGTTCTTTAGGAAGTCACATTGAGCTTTGTTCAGGAACTTGCTGGCCTTGTCGCTATTTATCCAGTAAGCGGTACTTTAGACTCACCTCCACAAAAATATAAGAGCTTTGAAATTGGCTGTAGACAGGTGCAATGTACGTAAGGCAGTAACACCTAAGGGAATTTTATTCCTTCTTTATTCTTTCAAAGACATTTACTAGGCCTCTGCAAAATACTGGAGTTGTAATATAAATATTCTGGCAATCTCCAAAAACTCCCAAAGAAAATGAGCTTTTGAAGTAGCTACCAAGATATTAATCATTGTTGCATTATTATAATGGTCAAGAGTATGTTCTTATAAAAGAAATCTTTATCCTGTTTGTTTAAGATAACAGCAAAACCATGTGGTGTCCAGATGCTACCACATAATACTCCTGGACAGTGAGAGTGGCAATAGCATTTCTTCTAAAATCTACCACAAATATCTATCTCCTTCTGTTCATACACAGGCAACCATAATGACTTTTGCTTCTGGCAGACTGAAATAACACGGGGGCCTGTGTAGGAACACTTGTAGTCTAGAAAATGAGCTTTTAGTTTATCCCTGGTAGTTAATTACTATACCTCTAGGTCAATTAAATGGCTCCTAGTCGCTCAGTTGTAACTGTGGTTTTACTCATAAGCTGTGTGTGGTCATTCTAGTTTACTTGTTTTCTTAAGTAAAACTCAAAGTGCCATGTGCATGAGATCCAGAATAATGATCAAAACTGAAGTACGCCAAAGTGGGCTATGTAATTAAAGCAATCTCATCAAAAGGCTTCTTATTTTAAATTGCTGTTATACTGTTGATGTTCTCTTAGTTCCTCCACAGATCATTTCTAAAAAAACAATAAAATAAAAGGAGCAATTTACCTTCATAACTTAAGCACAAATATTCAGAGATTTGCATGATCTGAAATGAAACAAGAGGTACAAAGTCCAAGGTGGCTGTGTGTATTGAAGGAACAAATCCACACTGGTCCACGGGGGACACAGCTGAATTTCCCGGAGGTATTTGCTCTAATTCAGTGTTCTCTAGTGCAATACCTTCCCAGCTGCCAAAAAGTTGCTCCTCCGACAGTAGGTTTATACACGGTCTGAGTGCATCGTGCTATTCTAATGTGAATGCATTACTTCCAGCTCTGGGACACTCCAGCAAGGGCTTACGATCACTTCCTCCCCCTTCTTACCTGTGAGTCCTCCATCTGAGCAGAATGAAACCTCTTCACCCTCCCTCTGCCACCCCCACCCAGGATAGCAACCACCCCTGCTTTATGCATTCAACAAACACTTAGTGAACATCTACTATATACAAGACACCGCTAAACACCAGGCAGATAAAAGGTGAATAAGAACCGACCCTGTGCTCCAAGATGTTAATGTCCTATGAAGGAAACAGACTTTAGACAATTAGGTTATCCCTCTCCTTTTTGCTCATGGCATTTTGTTCTCTGGGCGTCATGTAAAGGTGATGTGCAGAAGAGGATTCATGGAAACCTTCCCACTGGAGCTAGTGCTTGAACTGGGTCGAGAAAGATGTGAGGAATTCTGTCAGGTGGATCAAATAGAAAGCAGAGATGTTACCAGACAGAGGAAAGAGCATGTGTGAAGGCAGAAAGGATGGCTTTATATTTGCTAATTTGATCAGCCAGGTGGATAAGGATGCCATAAACCAAGAAATGGACCCATAAAAGGAGAAAATGGGATGCATGTTGGAAGCCCAGTTAGCTTTCTCTGTGTTATTGGCACAGTGATTGTCATCATCATCATCATCATCCTCAAACTGTATTTTTCTAATCCATTCCCCTAATGTAGTCAGCAGATTGATAAAAAAGCCATATTGCCCATTCTCTATGGATCCAATGGTATGTTGTCTTCCTAATGTATAACATGTACTCTTGGATTATTTTTCTGCCTGTGCTGTACTATTAAATTATAAAGAAACTCATGACCCACAAGTCAGAAAACTTAAATTGACCAGTAATCACAAAATAATTTTAGAAAGCTATTTTAAACATACGCTCTAAATAGTGCTAGATCCACATGATTTTTTTAAGCAAATAGTTTTAAACCTTTAAGAAAAAAATAATTCAAATGCTAATTAAACTATTTCAGAGCATAGAGGACTAAGTCGACTCTTTCTGAAGCAAGTATAACTATACGATAACGCAAAACCTGACAAAGCACCGTGAAAGAATATCTTGACAAAATGGTTATGCAGTTTACTTAAAACAATAAAGGTATAAAAATATCTAGTAAAAGCCTGGAAAAGGAATAATGAGAAAAGAATAATTATTCTAGGTATTAAAATATAAAGCTATAGAAATTAAAACACTAGGGGGCTTAGATTAAAGCACAGATCAATAAAATAAAGAGTACAGAAATGTGCACAAATATATATGGTAATTCACGCAATAATAATATCAAATAAGTAGAAGAAGGATGATTTTTCAATAATAGTATCAGGACAGTTGCCTTATACTGTTAAAAAATATGAATTCATATATCACTGCTTACTTTCATATAAGTTCCAGATGGATAAAATAGCACTATAAAAAGATACACGTAAATATATTAAATCAAAATATGAGTGAACATTTTTATAACTTCCAATTGGGAAGACGCACAAAGAAAAAGACTGATGGCTGTGACTGCAGTGCTGACACATAACTTCCATAACCAAAGCCACAGGGAAAGATTAAAACCCAGCCGACAAGCTATTTACATTGATAACAGAGTCAATATGCCTAACGTAAAGTATCCTGATTAATTAATTTTTAAAAATAAATGTGCCAATAGGAAACTAGGCAAAGGAGGTGAACAGGAATTGACTAAAGAAACATACATACTAAAGAAAGAAATAGGAATGGCCTAAGAATATGAAACTGTATTAAACTTTGCTAATAATTGAAGAAATGCACGTTGTGACTCTAATAGATGACCTTTAATGACCTATTAGATAAGCAAAAAAGAAACAATTTCATAATATCCGCGTTAGCAGTGTTTGAAGAAAGGGCCGTGCTCATGCACTGTTGAAGGGATAGTTTGGCAACATTTATCAAAATGTGGAATGCACTTATCAGTCTCTCTTAGGAACTAACAATATTTGAACGAGTATTCAAGGGTAGATTCAAGGCTGTCGATTTCAGCATTTTGTATAATAATGAAATTAGAAATGCCCTAAACGTTAATCAGAAGGTGATACAGTTTATCTAGACAGATATTAAAAGCTTAAATGCCGAGATGGGTTATGATGAGAGTGAACTGAGGGAAGTGGGTCAGCTGTGCAACAGTAGGGGACTGGAGAGAATGGGAGAACGGTTACTTTCTCAAGGGGACGGCCACCACTCTCAGCTCCAGCTACTTCTTGCTGTGAGATAGCACTGAGCCAGGCTGCCAGGTTTTCCAGTTTTCTGGAAAAGAAGCTGGAAATTGGATTCTGAAACCTAATGATGAAAGAAAACACCATGTGGGTTTTATTTACATATATATGTCAAATTTGACTCACCAAACACCGATTTGGGCCATCTGACTTATACAATGATCTATAACCATCATTGTGGTAGATGGGCATACCAGCCCCACATTTGCTTTCCCTTCTGTGAAATAGGATTATCTATCCCAACGTCTGCTGCATGCCTGGCAGGATCTCTTGTGGGAGTGGTGTACTGCCCTACCTTATCAATGTCAAGCTCCTCCGAACAGTTGTGAGTGGAGGCAACACACACCGTGTCCGAGAAGCTTTAAGAGTCATTACGCGTCTTTACCCTGCCTTTCCCTCTGCTGACAACATGTGGAGCAGAGCCATAGCAGGTGACACCCAACCACAGGCATGCCATGTTCCCAAGAAATAAATATTTGTAGTTATAAGGCATTGAACTGGTGGAGTTGTTACTGCAGCAAAGCCGACCGATAGAAAAACTGTTGAAAGTATGACAATTTTCATTGGCATGGAAAGATCTCTACAATGTGATTGTGTTTTAAAAAAAATAGCAAGAGACAAAATAGAATTATAATATGAAACCCTATGTAAAAATTTGTACATTAATGTACCTCCATATAGGTATATGTATTAAAGAAAAGTCTGGAAGATATGCAAAAATTGGTGACGGTGATTTTCTTGAGGTGTGGAACTTGGGACAGCTTTTACTTTTGTGTTTTTATTTTCCTGTACTTTTTATTTTCTATAACAAATTATCTTTGTAGAAATAAAATAATATTCTTAGATGATTGATGGTTGAAAGAATCTCAGGAGCCACATAGACGATCATAAAATCATCCCATTAGGAGAATTTTCCCCCTCGAAAAAGTCAATGTCTATGTCTTCTAAAAACTTGACTGTGGAGCCAAAACTAGCCAGGGCAGTCCCCCCCAAAATCAAAGTGCAGAGGTTTGCTTATCAGGATTTCAATAATTATTATAGAGCTCTATTAATTAAGACAATGTTTTATTGGCACAATACAGGTATATCAACCAATAATAAAACATTGAGAATGTATACATATCCAGCAACTTGATTCGTGACAAATTTGGCATTGTAGACAAGCGAGAAGGGAATGGACTTTCCAACAAATGGTGTTGGCACATTGGTTGTCCATATTAGAAAAATGAAATTTGGCCCCTACCTCACATCATAACTCAAAATTAATGTCACATGGCTTAAAAGTTTTAATATGAAAGGTAACATAAAACATTTCTTAGAAGACAGTCTACAAAAGGTTTTAATGACTTTGGAAGAATGGAAGGATTTCTGTAATATAAAGCTCAAACCATGAAAAAAGTTAATTCAACTACATTTTACAACTTCTGTCCATCAAAAGACTTCACTTAAAAATGAAAAGCTAAATTACAACACAGGAGCTATTAAAAAATCTGTAACTGGCAAATAATAATATTTAGTAATTTTTGAGTGCTTACTGTGTGCTAGATACTGTACTCAGCACTTTGCCTATATTAATGAACTTCATTTTTACAACTACCCTGTGAGACAAGTCCTATTGTCATCCCTATTTTATAGATAGCACTGAGGCACAGAGAGGTTAGGAAACTTGCTCAAGTCCACACAGTAGGTGGCAGATTTGGGATTTGAACCCAGGCGGACTGGCTCTAAAGTTTGTTCTTTTAGCCACTTGAAAACTGCATTATACTGCCTCAGCTATAGTAAATAAAGCATGATAATCCAGAATATATAAAGAACATCTACAAATCAATAACAAAAAGACTAACAATACAATGAAAAAAAAGGACAAAGGATTTAACAGTCACATCACAGAAGAGGAAATATCAATGATCAGTAACATTTGAACAATGCTCAATTTCACTGGCAATCAATGAAATGCAAATTAGAGCTACAAAGACCTATAATTGCACATTTACCTGATTGGCCAGGATTAGAAAGTTTACCAGTATAAAATAACAGCAAGGATATGGACTCCTCCACACTGCTGCAGGGACTGTAAATTGATCAGTATATTAAAGTCATCCTCATAAGAGTTAATTAATTGATATTTTGGTCCAACTATCTAAAGTTGTTATGAAAAAAAGTCCTATCTGTTTTTAGGCTACATTTTTCTTTATTTATCTAACATGGACACATGAAATAGCCCCATTAAAAATGGAAGCAAATACGTGTCAATTTGTAAAATATGCTTATGAAGTTTATTAAATGGCTTGTAAAATATAAAATTAGTCTTTAAAAATTGATGGAAAAATTGGGCCTCATTCAAGTCTATTTTTTTATAAATTTATTTATTTATCTATGTATTTATGTACCTATTTATTTATTTATTTTGGGCTGTGTTGGGTCTTTGTTGCTGCGTGTGGGCTTTCTCTAGTTGCCATGAGCGGGGACTACTCTTCGTTGCGGTGCACGGGCTTCTCATTGTGATGGCTTCTCTTGTTGCGGAGCACGGGCTCTAGAGCACAGGCTCAGTAGATATGGCACATGGGCTCAGTAGTTGTGGCTCACGGGCCCTGGAGCACAGGCTCAGTAGTTGTGGCTCACGGGCTTAGTTGCTCCGTGGCATGTGGGAGTTTCCCGGACCAGGGCTCGAACCCGTGTCCCCTGCATTGGCAGGCGGATTCTTAACCACTGCACCGGCAGGGAAGCCCAAGTCTATTTTAATTAAATATCTGGTACATATTTGAGTGAAAAAAAAATTTTTAACTTGTTCTTGAGTCTATTTAAGAAGAATTTTTATACCAATTTGGAGGGGTTGACAAACCAAAATGATAACTGTTAATTGATTCAGGGTTTTAGGCTGCATTTTATTCATCATTTAATCTGGTGCCCTTTGCCTCATTTCTCACTATTCCTTGTATGATATTTATCTTAAAATATTGAATCAGTAAGAGAAGTGTCAGAAGATTACAGCTCAGTTCATCTCAAACCACTGCATATCTTTACACTGGCCTTCAAAACAGTCTCAGTGATGTCATTATAAAAAGGCCAGAGAGGAAAAGAATTTAAGAAAAAAAAACACTTCCTGTTCGAGAAGGTTTCCTAACATCAGTGCTAAAAATCATCATGCTTTGGACTATCATAGTTTGTAGTGATTAAAAAAAAACAAAAACCGCCCCTCTAAACCTCGGTCCAGTCCTGCAGAATTAAGTTCCAGAGGTGGCACCTGTCCAGTTTGTTTGAGGTTTTGATCTGTGAAACATCCCAACGCTATCAGCAGTTTATGGGGCCCAAAGTATAATATTAGGGTAAATTATGTTTTCTTTTCCACAGCTGCACGCTGAGATTGTTTTGGAGATCTTTCAACTTTACTCATTATAATCAAGTTTACCAGCCTTTGTTTTAATAAGATTCTAATCTCGAGGTCTATCCTTCGCATCGATGACTTTACACTGTTAATTGCTTTCTTGTCCTCCATTAAATTGTGGTTGCAATTGCTTCATCTTAACAGGCGATTTGCGCTTTGTATTCTGCCTCGTGCTCTGCAGACACACTTAGTAACATCACCTTCCTAAAGAACGAAATTACCTACTATCCCTTTAATTTTGATGTACTTTTTTACGTATTTGGTTTCTAGCTAGTATCCAACCAGGAAGCTACATATTATCTTCTTTTTTTAAAAAATGTTTTTTTTTTTAAAGCAGCATAGTACGGATGGCCAGAATCTATTTCTAGATAGAACTCACATAGTGCATTCATTTATTGTTTTATAGGACCAATTAAAAAGACAAAGGGGTCTAGTCTCCCCTTGATACACAAGAGCGACTTCCATTAACATTAATGCAAGGGAAACACTTGCATGGAGATGAGTGGAGCCATCATATTAGAAAAGTGGAAAGGAAAAAAAAAAGCAGAATCTGGAATGAACATCTCCATGTTTTTCTCTAGAGAAGCCAGGAGCAAACAGCTCAATTCACAAATGTGTTTTCCCCCTACGCTTTCTGCTTGTTTGTATATTAAAGAAAATCGGTAAATGATTTTGAGGCACTTCCTTCCTCCACAAATCAATTGGATGTGAATTTGTTATTGTAACACAAATGACACAACTTACAGAAGGAATTCAGTAATGAAAAGCAGTTGGGGGATTTGACAGGTTATAGCTGAAGCAGAGTCCCGTGAGACCTGCTTTGGGAGGCAGAGGTGAAAGTAGAAATTGGTTACCTGAAGAACTCTGTACGCAGAAGCTTCATTTTCACGGGAGACAGACTGTCTGTGTCAAGCTTACCTCTTGACACATCTTGCCTGAAATCTATCAAAATCTGGAAACTGCTTCTGACTTTACAGTGCAGCCTCTGAATCTGTGATCCTCTTGGCCCTCTTGTGTACCTTATGAAAGTTTTAAATTTTAGACAAATATCTGACACAAATTGGGGAAGTTTCCCTCTTATTTTATTTTTTGGTTAATTGCCTGGGAGTTAAATTATTTAAAGTGCGACTAGGTCCCCATGCCGTCATCTTTTCTTTAAAAATATTGACACATTCATTTTGCATCTGGTGAATGTTGCGTTCAAATTAGATTTTAACCTTTGAATACGTGCTTCAAGGGTAGAAGCAGTCTTCTGAATAGCAGCCCTCCCCTTGGTATCTTTCAGTCTGCCCTGCATTTCCTTAGCCTGGACGGGCTCAGCAGTATCATTTTCTGCCTCCAATCTCTCCCTTCCAATGACTGCTTAGCACTGTCTCTGGAATGTTGTTACTATTCATACTGACCTGGAAAATGCTTCTGAGATGTTTCCTGCTTTAATTCCTTCCTTTCTTAACTGTGACAAATGCCCTGCTTCAGAGCATTACTTGCAGCTTTCTTTGGAGCCAAAAGAAATGCAACTCCTGTAACCAGCATTCTTTTTTTAGCTTAAAATGTGACCGTATCCCTGTCCTTTACTTATCACCTTTAATATCCTCTCTTTTGTCTTGGCATCCAATTCAACCTTGATCTGCTCTGGTCCGAATTCCCTAAAGAATCATCCTTTTTTTCCCCCCGCACAACAAAACCCTGCTTTTTCCATCCTTGGTATTGTGAAGTGGTTTGAGCAATGTATCCAGTGACAACTGGCGTTGGGGTAAGTGGGGTGACAATAAGGAGGCCCCGTAGGCATTTCATTTAAACTTTATGATTCTAAAGTACTTTTATTTCTGCTAACGTTCCCCAGTGTGTTAGTTCAGGTCCCCTAAGGAGCTGATACCAAGATGATATTAGATGTACAATAGCTTTATTAGGGGAAATGCCTGTGAAGGATACAGGGAGGAAGCATGGTACAGAGAACCTCAGACCTGGATGTACATCTGACACCTCTGAAAGGAGAGTGGGGAGGAAGGATGATTGAGTACGTGTGGAGCCATTCTCAGAAAGCTTTGATCAGGCCAGTGGGAAAGTCCTCAAGCCAGTCACCTTCAAGAGAAGTCCCTCATCAGGCAGGAATGGGGCTGCACTAGTACTCCCACCATGCTCAGCACTGGCAGAGAAGCCTGGCATCAGGGACCTGAGGGGTGACAGCTAGGGCTGTCAGGCCACTGCGTAGGAGATCTGACCGGCACCTTTTTAGGCCACCACACCCAGCTATTTGTTTTCCCACTTGCAGTGCAGTTATTACCCTCAGGGTAAGATATCAGCAAACCATGAGAGCAGTCTGTTCTTTCTGGCCCATCTCCCAGTACCAACTACTGCTCCTTTGGGAATCATTATGGGATCACTGATGGGCGATGCAGATTGTTTCCCCACCACCACCCCCCGCAAAGCTCAGAAATTGATGAAAATCATACATCAATTAAATTAGCTCCAAGGCAATGCTGTAGCCAAGGCTGAAAATCCATTTACTGTTCCCCATTCCAAATTATGCATAACCGTGTTTCTAATAGAGCACGTAACAGGTTATACAGCTCAAACACCATTAAGACACTTTAATGATAGACTGCCAACACGAAGATGCCCTAAGCTTGAATATAAACCTACTCCCATGTTCAAATTCCTGGAGAAAAAATTTAACTCCAAATATTTAATTACTTTACAAATTGAAATTCAAAGAAAAGAAAGTCTGCAATCAGGTTCTCTTGCCCCTCTTGCCCTACTGAATTAAAAAAAAAATTTAAATCTAGAGTGCACTCTCTCCAATTTTTTATGTTTCTCAGTGCCAGCTACTGGGGTTCTTGATACCTACGGGAAGTTAGGGTTTCCTTAGCAGCTTCATCCTGGACTGTCCAGAAATAGGATGGATGAAGTTCCTTCAGTACTTCATAAATTGCAGCATAATTTTGAAAGAGTCCAAAAAGTTCATAGGAACCTTGAGATTATTACAACCCTGACCTCATACTTATCCACAGTAGAAACGGAGCTTGTCCCCAGCCCCTAAAGTAATTATCCCACCCCCCGGGTTACCAAAACCACAGCAGAGATTCAGTGGTAAGTGAGTGAAGGAGGATAGATGGAGAAAATCTTGGTTTTAGTCTCCCAAGGATTCCAGTCAGTCTATGCCTGGTGCCCAGAATCCATGACCTGTGAGAATAAATTCAACGGGGAAAAATCTTTCCATAAGAGGTTAATTAGACCCTATACATTTAGATCTATGGGGAAAAATCCATCTGTGTAAATGTTCCACTCCGGTGAATTTTCTTGACCCGGTACTTCTCCTTTCAAAGCACTTATCTTGAGGCCAAGGACTACGTCTGTCATATGCACCATGGAGTTTCTGGCATCCAGCACTGTGCCTAACATATAGAAGGGGGTTGATAAATACTTGTTGTAATAAAATAGAATTTAATAGAATTTAATTCCTACTCATGCCATTCAAGCTTCTATATGACTTTAATTGAAAAATAGCCTGGTTTACCAGGTGACCTGTTAAAAATCTGTTATAATTTACAACTATGTGATGCAGGATTTTCTAAATACTATGCAAAAAAAGAAAAGCAGAAGTAAGTCAGGCTGTGAGACCAGTATAACTGTGACTATCATCTATAACCTCTGATTTCAAATTCATCACTATAGCCATTATTTTCATTGACTGACTTTATGACAAATGTTTACTGTTATAACTAACTGTTTAAAAGGCTATAAACAACTTATATTTATACTAGTAAAATAATTCATTTAACAAAGTATGATTTTTTTAAAGCTAGTTTTCTGCTAATAAAGTTTGAAAATCACTGATTCAACCACAGTAAAATGAGCTTTAAGCCGGAGAGTTTTATCTGGATTCATATTCTTCTCTGCCTTAACATATTTGAGACTCAGGTAACTTTTTTGGAAAATGAGAGTGATTATACATAACTCAAAGTTTGTTGCAAGATTGAGAGAGTTAAATAAAATTTTAAAAGCCCCTGGCATAGAGCAGCTCTCTATATGCCTTTATACAAAGCAGTCACCATACAGGACCATACAGGACAGCAAACAAAATAGTTACTTAATAAATGTTTTGATTAATTTTATTTTCAATATTTGGAGATACTTTAATTATTTTAAACAATTTCAACTATAACTGGATAAAGTGGTTATTATTATTAAAATGAAACACTTTCCAGTGTTTTATATTACTTTGTTTACACCTCTGCTCCAGCACATACCTCCCATTAGACTTTCAGGACCCTGAGGACAGGGATTGTGTCCTAGTCTTCATCTTCACATGGGGGCCATGTAGTCAAACTCAGTAACTTCTGAATAAATACTTTTTTTTTTTTTTTTTTGCGGTACGCTGGCCTCTCACTGTTGTGGCCTCTCCCGTTGTGGAGCACAGGCTCTGGACGTGCAGGCTCAGCGGCCATGACTCACGGGCCCAGCCGCTCCGCAGCATGTGGGATCTTCCTGGACCGGGACACGAACCCGTGTCCCCTGCATTGGCAGGCAGACTCTCAACCAGTGCGCCACCAGGGAAGCCCTAAATACTATTTTTTAATTCAGGAAACACATATATAACACGTACATATACCAGTCTCTGTTGTAAGTGCTTCATACTCTTGATCCTCTGAGACAGCTACTCTCTTTTCCCCCATTTTATAGACGGGGAATCTGAGGCATAGTGAGCTGAAGTGACCTAAACAAAGTCATATGGCTAAGAAAGTGGTAGAGCCAGAATGGAGCTCAACGTTGCCTGGCTTTGGAGTCCGTTCTCTTGATCCTTGCACTGTGCTGCCTCCCAGTAATGAAAATGATGATCATATCACCGAAAAGGGAGTTGCAAAAGCAAGCAGATTGAATTTGCAATCATTCAGTGCTAGATTTTGTGTTATGGTTTCCATAGTAACCTTAACTCTTCCGTCGTGGGATGTGTACATTATAAAAGAAGCACTGGTACAGTTGAGCTCCGTGTGTTGTGGCTGTGGTGTTGGTACGTGGGACCATCTTATCTAGCAGCATTATGAGCACAGTGCCTTGGGCGTAGAAAATGTTTAAGAACAGAAGCAAAAATTCTACTCTAAAATAAGAAAACAATAAAACTTAAATTAAGGAATATCTACAAAATGTAATATAATGCCAACTTTATTAATTATTCAATTTAGCATTCATAAACATTTCAGTACACTTGCAAACAGTCTAGGTTTAATTTGCTTACTTCATTAGTATTCCTCAGTAAGCAGGATCATCACTGAATAATCATAACCAATCATGTGTTCTATGAGATATTATAGTAAATGTTTTTAAATAAAATTATAAAAAGCTTTTCAAATACTGTATAATAAATATTTCATGTCAGTACATTTTACTGTGTTTGGTATGACATATAGAAGGGTTTATGAAGGTCTTAAAGGAGCCTTGTTATGACTCGCTTCACTTCTATCCTTAACAAACTACAAACAGCCTGCTTCCCTGTACTTGTAGCAGAAGCCATGCTGAATGAAGCAAAGAACAAAGTGGACATTGTCTGATTTATGAGTTTCATAAGTAAGCAATTTTTAAAAATCGATAGGTATTTTTCCTAAGTACTGCCATGCAAATACTTGAATTATTACTCCTCCATTTTCTGACTTGGTAATTCTGAGAAATACTTCCTGTAAGATGCAGCAGTAAACAGCAGTATCAGGAAGAGGGAAACGAGCTTGAGAGGGGGGCGCTGGGAGTGACGGATGAAGTAGCTCGCCGCCCAGATCGTAAACTCCTGGAGGATGAGGACACATCTGGGGCCCAGAAAACTTGGATTCTATGAATACATAAAATCAGGGCCCTTAGCCCATTTGCATTATTTTGAATATCCCATGCCTCCCTCTGAGCAGCTCGTACAGTTCTGAGCATGTCGGAGGCTCTTTAGCTTCCTAATGCTGCTGTAACAAATTACCACAAACCAGGTGGCTTGCAAGGCAAATTTATTATCTTACAGTTTGGGAGGCCAGAAATCTGAAACAGGTCTGAAGAGCTGCATTTCTTCTGGAGGCTCTAGGGGGAGAACCTGCTTCCTCACCTCTTCTAGCTTCTAGAGGCTGCTGCAGTTGACCGCCCCCCCTTACCCAGCCCCCGCTTCCACCTTCAAAGTCAGCAGTGTCTGGTGGGGTCTTTCTCACACTGCATCACTCTGACTGGCCCTTCCCTCTTCTCTTGCACTTTTCAGGACCTTGTGATTATATGCCCCCCGCCCGATAATCCAGGATTGTCTCCCCATCTCAAAATCTTTAATTTGATCACATCAGTCCCTTTTGCCATGTAGAATAGATTCCAGGGATGAGGACGTGACGTGGGCGTCTTTAGAGAGCTGGCATCATTCTGCCCACCGCGGAGGCACTTGGCAAAGTCTAGGTGAGTAGACTCCTCGGGGCTCTGAGTGATTTCCAGAGGCAAGTTCGCCTCGTCTTGCTGTGTTCCCCCTAAGGCTCCCTAACGCACCTTATGTTCTGCCTCTAAAGCCGATGCTGCCATCTCTTCCTACTCATTACTTTACCCTTAAACCTAATGATAGGGAAGTTGTATGATTCACTATCTTTCTTTATTCTCTTGATACTAATACGCTGTAGGAGAGACCCTTAATGGGAGCGAGAGCTATGTTCACAGATACGTGTGTGAGGTGTCTGCATATCCACACTGATATTTTTCTATCCCATATTTGTTTCTGTTTTCTCTACTTTTTATTCAGAAAAAATTTTTAAGAAAATTGCCACAGGCAAGGAATCCTTTCGGGATGTCATGTGAGTTGCTAATGCACGTGGCTAATAACGACCCTGTTCTCTCTCTCCCTGTGCCAGTCCCCACATCTCTTCTTCCTTGTTCCTTGGTCATTGAAAAGAATCAAAGGTAGCAGGGAAGTAAAGCTGTCAGAGTCAGATCTGCCATGTAGCTGTGAGTCCTCCGCAAATTTCTGATTCTCTCTATGCCTCAGTTTCCTCACACGGAAAATGTGAGTGGCGGTAGTTTTTCTACTTCATACTGCACTCAGGAACCAGTGTTTCACTTTTCTCTCTTTTTTTTTTTTTTTTCGGTACGCGGGCCTCTCACTGCTGAGGCCTCTCCCGTTGCGGAGCACAGGCTCCGGACGCGCAGGCTCAGCGGCCATGGCTCACGGGCCCAGCCACTCCGCGGCATGTGGGATCTTCCTGGACCGGGGCACGAACCCGCGGCCCCTGCATCGGCAGGCGGACTCTCAACCACTGCGCCACGAGGGAAGTCCTCACTTTTCTTTTTTATTGAAACACATTTGATTTCCAAAACAGCCATCAAGCCTGCCTACAAGATAGAGGCCAAACTCTTCAGTAGAGGCTCTTCAAAATCTGATCCTACCCTAACTCCCCAGGTTTGTCTTCCATTGCTTCCACTGCACTCAGCCTTCCAACAAAACCCTTCTTCCTTCCTGGCCCCAAACATACCAAAGAGAGGAGATGACTTAAAGTTCTCTCTGTGTGGTTTTGTTTTCACTCTGATAAATGGGAAAAAATGGGGCTGAGGAAGAGCAAGTGTCACCCATTGTTCAAGAGATTTTTTAAAATATTAGAATGATTATCTTGCCTTGGAAGAGGAGAGGAAATATGGTGTGTTTAAATTCAGGTAAAATGTGTGCTTCAGTTAAAACGTACAGCTAATGAGACATAACATTGTAGGGGTTAGTGATACCAAGCCAGAAGGATGTTTTAAGCATTATTAATTAAGCCTTACCTTCCCTAAATAAAGTAGATGGGAGAGTGAAGAATAAATGAGTTTCTGCTTCACTCAGTGGGCATTATGAGTAAGCAAATAAATGGAAAATCATCTTCTACTTGGGATGTTGCAACCTGATTTGGGAAGGTTGGGCATGGAGGAGTCTCACCTCTAAAGGGCCCCTCTTTTGAGTCACCTGATAGCTTAGCACCAGTTACCTGGTGAAAAGCAACCAAAAACAATTCAAGAGTCATTAACATCACATCCTCCTCAGGTCACTTTCCTATGAGAAAGGATGCCTAAACCACAAGACTATCGTGCTGAAGGATCAGGGCTGTGATAACAGAGGAAAGAAATTGTTGTTCCTACATATTCTCAGCTTCATTCTTTGTCTTTATACCCTTTACCCAGACCTCGGTTACTTTTAAGAGCTGTGTTAAGGGTGCTCAATTTGATTGTTTTGGGTGGATGAATTTTTGACAGGTTCTTTTCCCCAGCACCCATCTCCACCTCTCAGAGAAGCCATCCAGGACCCACGCCGTGCTCTTTCACACCTCGAGACCTTTGTACGTGCTGTTCCAGTAACCGAACCGCCCTTCTGCCCACCCCACCTGCACAGCAGGCAATACCTGCTCATTGTCAGTACCCAGCATCACATCTGTGAAGCTCTTCCCAATGACCAGCACACCCCATCACACAAAGCAAGGAAAGGTCATTAATTAATAGTGCATGCTAACCTTTAATGTATTATACAGAATGTCCGTGTGTATAACAGTATTTTCCTGCAGACTTTTCATAGTTTTGTTTAGCAGGCTGTGCTGGCCACCATAGGAAGTGAAGTTAAATGACTACAAAGCCTGTGTTTTAGGGACATTTAGATGTATATCACAGGTCAGGGGCAAGAGGGAGAGGGAGAATGAAAAGAAACCAGACTGGGCTTCCCTGGTGGCACAGTGGTTGAGAATCTGCCTGCTAATGCAGGGGACCCGGGTTCGAGCCCTGGTCTGGGAGGATCCCACATGCCGCGGAGCAACTAGGCCCGTGAGCCACAACTACTGAGCCTGCGCGTCTGGAGCCTGTGCTCCGCAACAAGAGAGGCCGCAATAGGGAGAGGCCCGTGCACCGCGATGAAGAGTGGCCCCCGCTTGCCACACTCAAGAAAGCCCTCGCACAGAAACGAAGACCCAACAGAGCCAAAATTAATTAATTAATTAATTAATTCCTACCCCCAACATCTTCAAAAAAAAAAACAAAAAGAAACCAGACTAATCATCTGAGAAAAACCATGACTTCTTATCCTGCTTGCCAATGAATTTTTCCTTTAAATAGTAAATAACAACAGGAAAACTTCCATGAAAATGCATGACTTATATTTTCTTTTTCCCTTATAGTTCACAGGTTGTTTTCATATCATTATCCCACTGGATCTTGGCAACAACCCTGTTCAGTAACCATTTTACCAATGGTGAAATTGAGACCCAAAAAGGGCAACTGACTTGTCTAAAGTAACAGAGCCAGTGGGTGGCAGTCAGGAGAGGAGGGTGTGGTCATCCATCTACCCATCCTCCAACAAGCCCTTAGCAGACAGCTGACATGTCCTGGGCATAATAACAGCACAAGGAGACACAGATAAACAAGCTATAGTTTCGCCTCTCAAGGAGCTGCTGCCTTGCTTTCCTCATACACCATCCTGTGTTTCTCCCCCTTACTCCTTATTTGAGCTACTTATTATTTGAGTAACTTGGTCCATGCTCAGTTGGAAAGTTTGAAATCTGGAAAGTCATGATTTGTGATTCATTTCCTACATCTGCATACCTTAACAGAGCTCCGTAGGGTGTGCTTCCTTTATACACTGTTTTTCTTACCACCACACCATGTGCTAACAAAAGAGTATAAAATGATTTAATAGTCATGCTTCTGACTTAAATAGCTTCCATCCATCGGGGTGACAGGAAGAACTTGGTTGGAAGAACCGCAGGAGGCAGTGGCACCCCAATCCTGAAGGTCGTTATTGACAATGAAGACATCAAACAGCAACCACAGCAAGAGGAGGGGCAATCCAGGGAACTGTCACCAACAAATACAGTAGAATGTTGATTGTTTTTATTAGAGGGAAAGCGCATACAAATAAGGGAAACCTAACGTATCAGTACAGAAAGGGACAAAATACACAAGGAAGCAATTGATCAATAAACTAATGACCAATAGAAAATATTAAAAGCCTATAGTCTAACTAGTAGTCAATAAAACAGATATTAAAACAGTGATCCTCGTCTGTCAAATTAGTGAAAAATTAAGTATATATTATATATGTACATGATGAAACAGGCATACTTTAAACACTGCTGGTAGAGGTATAAGTCTCTGTAAAATAAATTGGGACTGTGTATCAAAAGCTTCAAAATAGTTCATATTCTTACACTTAGTCATTTAATTTTTAGGAATATACTTGAAGGAAATGATCAGTAGTTTGGTCAAATAATCGAAGGCAGAGATGGTCAACCCAACATTATTTATAATAGTATAAAACTGAAAACTTAGATAAACAATGGTAAGAAAAATTTACATGAATTATACAGCTTTGTCTTATATAATAATAATGAAAAGAATATTTAACGACATGGAGAAATGTCAAGTTGTTAAATGTCAAAATTCATTCACCTAAAATCTTGGAAGAATGTAATTGCTCTTCATATGGTGGGAACAGTGAAGTAAGAAGGGACCTTCTCCACACCTGAGAGGGCATATAAGGCAGGGAGGGGACACTGGGCTGAGGACCAGATACCCTGGCCGCTCCCACTTACTAACCATGTGGCCTTGGCAAAGCCACTAGACTACCCAGACCTCCCAATTCCTCCCAGTGCCCCCTGCTTCTACCTCAGCAGGAGAATTGTGAGATGAAGTGTATAAAACTGCCTTGTGGTGAGAAAGCCGGCTGCTGTTAGCACAGAATGCAGGCACTAGAGAGAGAAAAGTATTAGTAGGATGGAGAATAAACTGTAAAAGTACTTTATAAACTAATTTGTAGTATATGTATAAGATAATATTTTAACTGATTCCTAATTTTCATTTTTTTCCCATATAGAGAGCATTCATCTCCCCAGCTGTCATCAGTATCTTAAACTTAATCATGATTGCCTGATTATGTGATGACCTCCACAGACAGTCTTGGGTCCTTTGATCACACCCACCTACACTGGCACCCATAGATGGCTTCAACCTCACCCGGAGGGTAGCGATGTGGTTAAAATGACCAGCTCTGGGGTCAGGACACCTGGTTCAAATCCCAGTTATATCACAATACCTGTTGCAAAACTTAAGTCGGCATGCTTATACTGCTGTAAAGCCACAGTTCCTTCAACTATGGGTATGTGGAGATAGGAAGCTCTACCGCATTGGGACAGTGGGAGGATTAAATGAAATAATCCAGGTAAGGGCTTGGCTAGTGCAACACCTGGCACAGAGTCAACGACAAATGGTAGGATTTATTATTATTACTACTGCCCCAAACTCCTAGATAACTTTTAGTTTTCAGTTACAGAGCAGTGCCTGTACCCTTCCCAGCATTCCCATCACGGTCTGGTTAAGGAGCCCAGGACATGTCAGTCAGTGCAGAAAACATAGATGACGTTACAGAACATGGTGGAAACCTTGACGGATGTCCAGACTGCTGGTGCATCCCCTCAGACTGTGAACCCAAAACTGTGGACCCCTACCTTGATGTATGTTTTGAGTGCAAACTGGGAATGATTAGCATTTGAAAACACTTCACGGAGAGATTGGGAGGGATAGTGTGTCGGGGGAAACAGAACACTGGGGAAGGATATGCATGGAGAGGAAGAAATCCGGTGTGATTCATAGAGCATGTGGCAATGATGGAATCCTGAAGTAGTGTGACCAGAGAGCAGGGATTTGGGGGTCAGAAATAGGCCACAAATGAGTCAAAGCAGATGGAAATAGGCTTGTGTCACACACGTACCCAGCTAGAGTTGTCAGGTCCTCAGCAAGCCAGCGAGTGAGGGGTTCAGCCTTCCAGGCGCCTTGTGGATTTCTGCTGGGCAGCCAGTCCCGGGCCTTTTCCTTTTTGTCACCTTACGTCCCTCCAGCTTGTCTGTACACCTGCTCAGTACTTCTCTAGGATGTTGTCATCATCCTTTCTTATGAGGCACAGGTTGACACCCTCTCCAATTTATAAATGTGTTTCCTTTCCTTATTTTTCAAATGTTAAGCAGTGAAATAATGGGAGATAAGTCTGGGCTTTGGAGTCAGAAGAAGATTCACACCTCAGCTCTGCTACTTCCTAATTCTGCGCCCTTGGGAAAGTTATTTAATTTCCCTAAGCCTCCATTTCTTATTTGTAACATAAATATAAAAATACTACATCCCACCCCACTGTTGTGAGAATTCAGTGAAAAAGAAATACTTGTAGAGAAACTAGCATATAGTAGACAGTAAATATCTTCTTTCTCTTCAGTGGAGAAATGTTTAAATGAAGATAGTGCATTTTATACATTTGCAATGTTTAAAGGCCAGTATTGTTCTGTGGCTTTAGGAATATCTAATCAAACAAGCTCGTAGTGTTTTGAAGATTAAAAATATTTGACAGTTACAAACAGGTCAAGGACTAAGGCTGTAATGATACATAAGACAAAGTTTTTGCCAGTTAGAAGAGACTGGCAGATAGTTGGGAGAGACAGCAGATAATTAACATGTATACATAGACAGATATTTTTACAGGAAAATAAGATATCCACATGTGCTTGGTTTGCATGACTTTTAAATGGAGATTTTGCTGATTGATGATCTTAGCTGGTGATAAGGTCAAGTGAATAAAATCCCAGACCCCAAGCTATCAGGTCCTAAAGAGATTAGAGTGAGGAGGTAGATTTTGAGCTGAGAAGGCTCACGTGTTGATGTTTAAAAGCATGCATTCTATAAATTGTGACACCTCTGAAAACGAAGTCAGCTAGCTTTCCTAGGCCAACAAATTGCTGGTGACCCTAGAGAATTGTGTGAGGCCACAATTTAATTGCACAAGCTTTAGGAGATCTGCAGTCCTTTATCCCATTAATTCAACCTGCAACTTTGTTCTCTCATCCTTTTGAATATGCAGTTCTCATTGATTTCAATGGGAGTTACAGACACAGAGAAAGGGAAGAACTGGGCTAATTATCTGTTCAAAGCAGAGCCTCATTTAAGGTACAGTTTTAAAGTGTTTTCAGGCACATTAGTGAGTCAGCTCCTTCTCACTCGTTTGTCCAGAAGGCTTTGCAGCTTGAACGGAGCATTTTAAAGGGCAGTCTCCTTCCCTAAAATCTCCGTGTCATACTCACGCACCAGTAACTTGATTATGACTGCTAGGAGGCAATGACCTCCCATTTTAGTCTCGATTTTACTGCTGAATTGTTTCAGACTGAAGCTGTAGCCTAATCATAATTACCAACCCCAAATAACATACATTATAAATTCATAGAACGCCTATCAGGCTCTGACCAGTGTCCCACATTTGCAAGTTAAGTCAACATAGCCTTGACCCTCAGAGACCCTTTGTTTGAAATAGTCTCCTTCAGTCCCGCAGCAACATAGTGCAAAGAGGGAAAATGGTTGTAAATATAACATTTAAAGCAACTGAACTTACACAGCCAGTGAGCACAGCATTGTGATTTCAGCTCTCCCTCACCTTATGGACTATGTGTTATAGCATTTGGCTGCATGGTAAATTTCTGTAAAGCAAATCCTGTTTTTCTACTGACTTCCACTCTATAATTCCACATGCATTAGAATTCATGAAAGTCTTATTTGAAAACTTGTGTGGGGAGAGATCCGGATGATGTGAACTGCCAGACACCCCAGCTCCCCAGCTCCCCTGGGTCTGCAAGGCACTTGTTGCTGAGATGAGTTGCAGCCCTGGGAGCTCAGGATCTCTCTTCACCGGGCACTCTTTCTCTGACCCTTAGAAAGTTCTTTCTCCCACACTGAAATACCCTGCCTTCATGTTCCAACACCCCTCCTTTTCCTTTTGTCCTGGTATTTATAATGCTTAATAGGACCAGGCTTAGGATTGGTCTCGATCAGAAGTCCTCTCTAGGTTGGGCACAATATTGAGTTCAGGGTTTTCCCTTTCGCAATGCAAATGAAGAGGTCTGCCATATACAGCCATTGCAGGTCCAGCCCACTCATATATGGCAACACTGCAAATGGCACCATCTTGCAGCATGATAAAGGGAGTATTGTAGGGGTTTGGGGATGGGTTCTAATTCTGCCTTCAACTTTAGTAGCTGTGAGACCTTGGGCAATCTCTGGGATTCTGATCTCTGGGATTCGATCTATGGCCTTTGTAAGATGAGGCCATAATATCCACCTTCTAGAGTAATTGTGTGGACTAGACATATTAAAGGATGCCCAAAGCCTGCTCAGTACGTAGCGGTTTTCTGTTTGGTTTGGTTTTGAATGAGAAGGGTTATTTAAATGTTATAGACTTTCTAGGGTTTAAAAAGTCCGTATGTGATTAATATTTTAAAGAAAAAAACTCTTGTTTATTTTTCTCAAATGCTGTTTCATAAAAGGAAAACAAAGACTCTGTGAAATAAGCTCACCAAATAGTTATAATATCTATATTTTGTTCATAATAATGCTTGAATGAAAATTTTCTGCAGGGCGTGATTATTAATATTTCAGGTCAGCTCAGTTCTTACTCACCTGATATTCTCCATGTAAACAAGCAACAACAAAATAAGTGAGAACAACAGAAATCCCTGCTATTATAATTACGATACACAAGTATTCTTTGGTTGACTTTTCTTATATGAAATCCTATTTCTAATAATTGTTAAAATAGTAAGTAATAGATACCAGAAATAATGATTACTATCATTTTAAAATCCTTTTAAAAGTGTTTCTTGCCTTGCTATAAATGAAGGATCTGAGACTTGAGTGACTGTATTCTAGCTTACAGCAATTTATTTTCCAGTGTCTTCTTTTTGCCTTTTCAGTGGTTATATAGATGAGCAAGTAATGCTAGCTTACATGCCTTGTAGAATATAGGGTTAAGAAATTCTCAGGAAAAGTTTAAATAATTTTATGACAATTAGTTCAGTAATTAGGAAATAATTAGATTTTTTGTTTCTATAGTAGAGGTTTAGTGGGGTTAGGGATCTGAGGATCCTCTTCCATCTTAGCTGATAAAACAATAAAAACCACCAAGAGTTGAATTATGTAATGCAGGCTTCAGGTACTAAAGTAGTTCAGGAGGTAAATTTTAGTGCAGTCTTTGGTAATCAGAAGAGCTAGCTGGAGAAGTCAGGTCTTAGCCTGGGTCTTGAAGAATAGATGAACAGAATTTGGATAGGTAGAGGAAGCATATTCCTTCAGTGTTTTGCACTTCTGATCTATAGTGGGAGTCTGTGAATTCTTTCACATTATTGACTGTATAAAACATTTCTAGATAATTAGCAAACATAAGAACTTGACTATGAATTCCTGAAGTGATTGGCCCTTACTCAGCATCAGCAGTAAAACCTCACAGAGATGGCCCATGGGAAGAGGGAATACTCCCACTGAGGCCCACTCTTCCAGCTGGCATGCAGTATTGCCCTGAGTTTTTCCATGCAGATCTTCAAAGGATAAGGGGTCAACAGTTTATGTTTATGCAAATGAGATGTTGGAATTCTACTTGGGAGCACAAGTAAATAGTAAACAAGAGAACCTGAAAGTTAGCTAAATTGGAAAGCTGGCTGAAATACTAAATAGAACATACTTGATAAGAAATGATGGGTTCATTCAGCCTGGAGGAAGTGTAGCAGGATGGAGAATGTTTTCTAATACAGCTCTACTCATTACAATCTCAGCAACTCCAGTGGTAGGTGCAGAAGGCATATGGAAGCTCTCCACATGTCTAATTATTTCCTGCTAAGTCTGTCATCAACAAATGCAAACGTTTAAGAATCACAGTGAATTTTATCTTCTTCAGATAAAATGATGATGAAGGTATTTAGAATTCTGCACTATAGATGATACATGTAAATGTAAGTATAGTTCTAGATATATATAGATGATACATAAAATGAAACTTATAGTTGTCTTAAGAGTCTGCTCACTTGCCCGTGTCATGCCCCCCAGCATCCTCTTCTCTCTCCAATCCCATCCTTCCTAACTCATCTCAAAACCTAGACCCACCGACAGCCATTCTTCTCACAGTCTTTCCCATTACTCCATGCCCATGTTATATTATGTTTGTGGGAGTCCTGTTAATTCCTAGGTCTTTTGTATTCCAAACAGGGACAGCTTGTCCCCGGCTTTTGGTGGTTTTAAAATATGTCAACAAATTTTTTGATACTCCCTCCTTCAAAAAATGGGGCCTAATTCTCCTCCCCCCGAACATAGGCTAGACTCAGTGATTCCCTTCTAGCAAATAGAATGAGGCAAAGGTTACAGTGTGCAACTTTTGATGCTGGTTTATAAAAGGCTTTTAAGCTTCTCCTCATTCTCTCTCTCTGCCGGGTATGAGGACACAAACTATGGAGAGGCCCCTGTGGTGAGGAACTGAGGCATCTGGTCAGCAGCCAGGAAGGAACTGAGGCCTCCTGCTGACAGCCATGCCAGTGGGCTTCGAAGTGGATCCTCAGATTAACTAATCAAGCCTTCAGAAGACTGTGGCTACTTCAGTAGCCATGGCCAACATCTTACTTGCAACCTCATGAGAGGCCTTAGGCCAGAGCCACTCAGCTAAGCTGCTCCCAAATTTTGACTCACAGTAACTGTGAGGTTAATAAATGCTTGTTATTTTAAGCATCTACCTTTGGGGGTAATTTGTTATATTATTGTGACCTAATACAATGACCTAGCAGTGTAATGTGTTATCCTGAAGTAAAAAAAAAAAAAAAACACATACAAGGAGTTAGGTGAGAATTCCTCATTTTTTGAATAAGCCTTTGTCCACCACTACTATTTTTCACATCTTAACCATAGGAACACATTGACAGCAGTAATTCCCACTGGGGGCAATACTGCCCCCTAAAGTTTTTTTCAGAGATCTGTAGGACACTGGGTTTTCATAATGATTGGGGCCACTATCAAGGCAGTTAGCCGTAGGGCACAGGGGTCCTAGAAGCCCGGTAGAACATGGACAGTAGCACACAATAGTCATCCTAACTCCCTCACCAGTTTAGAGTGCCCTGCTGGACATTCTTGAAGGTAAAAACAAAAACTGTAATAAATTGTCTGAACTTGGATCTTCTTTTTTCTATTAAACTCAATTTCAAATGGTTTTAATATATAATATACTGAATTTTCCCAGAAATAGAACCACTATGTAAGTTGATAGCAGATTATACTTTTATTGGTTTATAATCTTTCTGGAGTTGTTCAAACCTCACCATTAAGACACTGGTAACCATCTGAATCTGTACCTGAAGAATTCTTGGTGATTCTACAAATAAGTAAAGGTATATGACTGCTTAGAGCCATATCCACGCATTCCGTATTGAGAACCATTGCTCTCAGTCATTACAGATGTGTTGAGAGGCAAGTAGAGTGACAGCGAGACCCAGATTCAAACTCTGGTTCTACCATTTACAGTGAGTTAGCAGCTTCTCCCTCTTTCCGAATTAAATTTTCTCATCCGTAAAATAAGGTAATAACAACTACCTTGCGGATTTTGGGTAGGGTTAGAGTTAATGTTTTAAGTGTTCAGAGTAGTGCATGGCCCACTGTGGGTTTGTAACAGTTATTCATATCTTGGTAAGTAATAGTACTTGTTTTGATCCATTCTGTAATAGGCAAATCAGTGTGCTTATTCCTCCCAGGTGTGCTAGGTAGGATGCCAGCTTGATTCTGAAACCTAACAATAGTTATGCTTAAAAATAAAAGTAGAGAAACCCAATGAGATACAAGGTATCATTTAGCTGAAGAGTAAAGAGAGCTTCAGTCAGTTGAGAGCTTGAAAGTAATGCATTAAAATTATTAGCAAGCTAAGATATCTCTGATTTTTTCCAACATGGAATAACATTTTCAGTTATATTTCCGATGCAGAGAATAACTGTCACCCATGCCATACAAAGTGTTGTACCAAAGCTTCAATAAAACACAATGAATTTGGGATCTACGCTTGTCCCATAGTCACCATGGACCCCCGCCTTCCACATCCCTCCTCTCATGAGGACACGATGACTTGGATGTCAGTATTGAGAGTTAGTGTGTTCTTAATTTTATTTATTTATTTATTTATTGGCTGCGTTGGGTCTTCGTTGCTGCACGCGGGCTTTCTCTAGTTGCGGCGAGCGGGGGCTGCTCTTCGTTGCCGTGCACGGGCTTCTCATTGCGGTGGCTTCTCTTGTTGCGGAGCACAGGCTCTAGGTCCACAGGCTTCAGTAGTTGTGGCACTCAGGCTCAGTAGTTGTGGCTCACGGGCTCTAGAGCACAGGCTCAGTAGCTTTGGCACGCGGGCTTAGTTACTCCGCGGCATATGGGATCTTCCTGGACCAGGGATCAAACCCTGTCCCCTGCATTGGCAGGCGGATTCTTTACCACTGCGCCACCAGGAAAGTCCGAGAGTTGGTGTGTTCTGATGCATGCTGTCCTCTGATCTCTCCTCTGGGCTCATTGGTGCATAGAACCTCATTCTGACGCTAGCACATGTGAGGAGTTGTGCTAAAACGTCTTTTTGTCCTTGACTCAGTCACCACTGCTGCTACTCATGGAACTCAAACCAGCAAAAGCTAAAGTTATCACAAGCACTTCCAAAGAAATGGCAGAAGCCAGACTGTGGGCAAGAAGGGGTAATATTAAGACAGTAATTCTGAGATTCAACTATCTCTGCTGGGGAGGAATCTGATTGTTTATCTGTATTACAGACACCCAGAGTCTGACGGGGGCACAAGACCCCAGGTAGCCAGATCTGGCGTCAGACTCATTTGGTAGAGATGCTCAAGGGGAACTCCTAGAAGGGGCAGAGCAACCCCAAAGTGTATAGAATGAATTTAAGCTGTCCCTTAAAGTGACCTTGCACTATTAACCAAACTCTGGATTCACTTCCCTCATGCCTTTTTTTTTTTTTTCTTTTGGTCACACCACTTGTGGGATCTTAGTTCCCCCGCCAGGGATCAAACCTGGGCCCATGGCAGTGAAAGCACTGAGTCCTAACTACTGGACCACTAGGGAACTCCCTCCATTGAGCCTTTTGAAAAAATCACCTTCATAATCTTAGATGGAAACATTAGTAAAAGAGGGAGCTCTTCTAGTCAGTATACATAAAATGAAGTCATCTAAACTCAATGTTTTATAGATATTGGTACTAAAATTGCAAAAAAAAATTTAAGACAAAAATGAAGATGTTAAGAATTATCAAACTATCAGTACCTCTTTCTATTACTGATGTATATATAGAAGATATTTAAATATAAATTGTCTGTGAACCAAAATGAGAAGTTAAAAGCAGCACAGTGACAGAAATGGTTATTGAAACAATCTGAAATGTCCTCTAAGTTTCACAGTATCAAATACTGATATGACAGTCTAAGTTGCTCAGAGAAGGAGAGAGCATTAGAGAAATTATAGTAGACAGTTTTGTAGTTTCACAAAAGGAGGTCCCTGAAAACTAGAAGATGGCTTCGATAGTGCAGTTATTTAATCAAGAATGTCAAATCCCAGCCATCATACCACCTGCTTTTTAAAGTAAAGGAAGCTAGGAACTAAAGGGAGTGTTTTAAAAAGAGGCAGAGGATGAATAGATGACAAAAGGAAGCGAAAAAATAATTACATACAGTCTAAAGGATACGGGTGTAGCTCTGCAGTATTGTTTCCTCAAAAGTTTATGTATGAATTAATATGTATTAAAAGATAAAAAAGAAAATTGTAGAAATTAGCACCTTTTTGTAAGAAAAGGATGAGGTAAGAGGCTCAAGCCACAATACCTTTTAATGTTAAGGTCCTTTCCTTCTTGTATACCTCCTGCCTCCTTGCTTCCAGTTCGTACTGCGCTGCAGTTGGAGAATACAATCCTCATTTACCTGCTAGCTGCAGCTGTTCTCCATAGTCCTAAGGGGATTGCGCAGGTGTTGAGAACAGCAAGTAGCAGGTGCCACACGAGTGTACCTACTACTAACACCAGAAGAAATATAACGTGAATAAACCTCACTTCGTGCAGTCACTGATTTTCTAAGAAGCATGTCAGTATAAAATATTGGTGAATCCCCTCATATTGAAGTGAACTGTATCTTAAATTTAATAACCTTTTTATAACTCTGCATTTTTAAATATTGTCAAATAAAAACAGATTAACTGAATATCGTGGATAATTCAGGGTTAACCAAAACGTTCTGTTTCAAACTTATGAGTGAAAGTGTTTCTTAAACACTGGCGGGCTCCCTGTGTCAGTGATTTTGACCCACCTGGAGTAGTAGGCTAAGGCTTGCTTGGCTGAATGAGGCTGCTGTCAGCCTTATTAACCTGTAGGGTAATTACCCTGTTGGGCTGCAGGTGAGATGGTGCAGGACCAGGGCCTGAAACTTCTCGGAACCTGGTCCCAAGTTCGCACCAAATATTTTAGCACTAAGATTTACTTGAAGTGAAAAATTCTGTGGATATACATAGGCAGTTGGCATTCCCTGAGCTTGGGAGAATATTTTTACTTTAATTCTTACCTTTTAGGAGAAACAGTACATTTTGTCAACTGGGATTTGTATGTTTTATTAAAGAAAGCAGAATGAAGAATGGTTTGTCTGTAATCATTTAGTTAGCATTGAGTATCATTAATATTTCCTGAAGATAAATAGCCCAACAAAATTAAGTATAATTTAAAAAAAATAACATGACCCTTCTACATATATAAATAAGTAACCAGAATAATATTCTTTCTCAAAAGTCAGTAGGATTATCTGCAGCAAAAAATACTCTTTTCCATGCTGACATGTGGTAGTATAAGAACAGATTTAAAAATTTTAAAACTAATAAGAAGTAAGGCAAGCTCTTTTATATAGTGAATAACATAGAGAGAAAATAGTTGTAGGCTTAGAGAAGAAGAAATTAAATTTATTTCTACAGAAACAAAGAACCAATGGAGTAAAAATAATTTAGAATCTTTAGCACAAGGAAAACACAACCCAAGTGTAGTAAGTTTGGCACATGGGTTATTTTCTTCTTTTCCTTAAGATACTAGTGTTTCTTTGCCCCACAGTAAAGGGAGAATATAAATTATTTCCATGATTCAACATAATGTGTGAACCACAAAAAGCTTTTGATTCTTTATTAAGACCAATCTGTAGGCACTCACAGTATTTTCTTGTCCAAAGCCTTTACTGGAGGATTGAAAGGTTTCTAATGATGGTGAAGTGACTCTGATGAAATGGTCCCATGATTTAAATTTTTATACCAAAATCTTCATGTAACTCAGTAATTAATGTATATGTATGTTTATATATATATACACACAGATATGTAACATGTAGGTAGTGGATCAAAAACACAATTACATTTCATTTAAAAGTGATTTTTTAAATTTGAACATTTGCTTAGAATGTTGTGATTACTGTTGCTTTCAGTAATTTTTGTATTTTGTTTAATACCAAAATTTAAATTTAAAAAAGCAATAGAAAACAACATAGGAGTACCTTATGATAGTCTAAATAAAGAGAGGCTTTTCCAAGCAGCATATAATCATAGGAGTCATAAAGATGATCTGTGACTTGCACTACATCTGAAAACAAAAGTTTGATGCAAGAGAAAGAAAAATAAAACAGTGAAAAGACAAATAGCAAAATTAGAGAAATATTTGCAGTACAATATATTGTTGTTGAATATCTTTACCCAAATCTTTTCACAGTGATACAGACTTGTAAATGTATTTGACAATATTTAATTGACATGTCAAAAGAATCAGTGCACAGTGTAGATGTCGGGAACAGTTTTAGTTCTGTTTTCATGCTATTTTTAAAAAATCTAAATTCTGCAATAGGTGTTTCATGTTATGATTCAGCATCATCTCTGAGCTCAGACTATACTCTCAAAACCTTAGGGACAAGAAGTAGCATGGTTCAGGAGGAACCAAAGTCATTTAAAAGCCAAATTAGTCAGCCCTTGAATAATTCTGACTTCTGTGCTGATTTCCAGTGGCGAAAATGAGAATACTTCTTCTTCACTACTCTGCTCCATGGACAGCTTGGGAGATGGAATTGTTCTTTCCGCATTTGTTAAATCAGGGAATTTCTAAGATTCCTTCCAGCTCTAAAATTCTCTAGTTCTATGAATATCTCCATTATTATCATTATACCTCATTTTCCTTAAAGAATGTTAAATCAGTAGTCTCTTATCTTAGATCTATCTTTGTGAGAAAGAGTAAAGAAAAGTGAATTCGGTTTCTGCATGATTAATGCATCTGTCAAATTCTTTCCAAGTAGCAAATTAAGTTATTGTGTTTTTTCATGAATGCAAATCAAAGCCGTGCAAACTATTGCGGTAAAACTTAGCAGTCCTTTTTCATAAATTAAAGGTAACTGATTTAATGTTAATGAAAGGAACTATATTCAAATACAAATTTTAATAACTTGGGTGGAAAGAAAATTTTAGACTTTATAAGCTTTTCCTTACATAAAATTCATGTAACTTGAACAGAAGGTCATTAAAATGTAATTTTCTATAGTGAAGCCTGTATTAATTACCTTGTGTGAAACTCTGAAGAGTTCCTTAATAAATGTCTGGTCCTATGTGTCCCTGAGAAGAATTGTCTATTGATTAGTTAATTATCTCAAACCAAGGGCCCCAGATTCAGTTTTTGATGATCACTGTCTTACCTTTTTCCTTGTTTGAATATTCTCATCAAAACCAGAAATAAAAGGTTTTTTTCTTTTTCTTTTTTTTACATAGGGAGTAGTTTGCTTCTGTTCATATTGATAGTACAAAGAGAACCAGTATAAATTTAATAGAATATTTTGTAAGTTGTTAGTTCTTAGGACTTAATCTAAAACTCCATGCATATACGTATGTGTTTATATGTGTGAAACGCATCTTTTTTAGTAGGATAAGATTTTAAGTGATTTTAGAAACGCGTCCTGTGAGCTTGATTCCCTCATACTTTTAAGATTATTAAATTCATTTCAATAGGATTGTAAGAAATAAAGGCATCTCCAAACTCACTGAGGTAACTATCCCACAAACCTCATTTTCTAGAATACTTATCCTGAAGAACATGAGACAATCAAAATCAGTATTTTCTTTTGCATTTGTATTATAACTGCATTTCATGCTTTTTTTTTTCACTTAGTTCAACCAGTAGAAATTTCAACTTTTTATATTGACTAAATAAACAAACTATAGGAGCTAATTTATGCTTATGTTTTGTTTTTGTTTTGTTTTGTTTTGTTTTGCGGTTCGCGGGCCTCTCACTGCTGTGGCCTCTCTCCTGGCGGAGCACAGGCTCCGGATGCGCAGGCTCAGCGGCCATGGCTCACAGGCCCAACCGCTCCGCAGCATGTGGGATCTTCCCGGACCGGGGCAAGAACCCGTGTCCCCTGCATCAGCAGGCGGACTCTCAACCACTGCGCCACCAGGGAAGCCCTATGCTTATGTTTTTTAAAAGGAAAAATTTGCAGATGCTAAGTTTGGTTGCAGATATTTCATACTGGGATTTAGGGATTTTTGTATAATAATAAAAGTACCTGGTGTTTTTAATATTAAAATTTGCAATATTCTATTCACTAAATTCAAAAGGTAGTGCCAGCTTAGATTTAATCTTCACTTAATTCTAGGGCTAATTATTTAAATTGAGGAAGGGAAATCGTTGACACACCGTATCTTATTTTTATGTCATACTTAAAATCATAAAACTCGATAGAACGATGAAATTAAAACTGAAATACATCCAAAATCTTTTTGTCTCATCATCTAAGAACCAGAGAAGTGCCAAGGATGAAGGAGCTCATGCTTGAGAAGGTCCGAAGGCCCAATTAGTTTATCTTGACTCCAGGGTTTTAGTTTAAGAAAAAAATGAACTCATTGAGGAGCACTATAGGCTTCCTGTGATGAACATATGTAATATTTTTCACCCACTTTTCAGTTTATCTTGGCTGCCTTAATATCTTCTTTCAAAATGTCAGCAGTGATTAGACTACATTATCGATAATTAATGTGAACTTTTATCTCAAAGCTAATTTTGAGTAATGCTAGAACAAAACACATCAATATATTAAAGATTGAAAGTTGAACAGATTGCTTTTGTATATAAAATATATTTTTTTCTCTTTTCAGTTCACCTTTCTTTTCAAATATCAATCCAATGTAAATGTTTGAGAAAGGTTAAATAATCTGTGAGAGAAGCACCTCTTGAAGTTTGGTGGTATAGTTCCTAAAATTTTTTCAAAGATTGTGCTAGAGATCCTTGCATATTAAAATATTGGCCATTTTGGGAAGTTCAGGAAATATTTCCTCATGTACCTGGTCTAAGGTGGTGTGGCTATGGTTGATACGCTATGTTTAATTCACATTTTAATGCCAATGCTCCATATATATATATATCTTGTGTGTGTGTGGTACGCGGGCCTCTCACCGTTGTGGCCTCTCCCGCTGTGAAGCACAGGCTCTGGACGCGCAGGCTCAGCGGCCATGGCTCACGGTCCCAGCCGCTCCGCAGCATGTGGGATCTTCCCGGACCGGGACACGAACCCGTGTCCCCTGCATCGGCAGGCGGACTCTCAACCACTGCGCCACCAGGGAAGCCCCAATGCTCCATATTTTAAAGTTATCTTCATGTGGCATCGTGTGTCCTGTTTCCTTCTTCTAAACAGGGTTTTTCCCAAATTAAAACTTAGTCATTTAAAATTACTAAATAATATATTTCACCCCACAGGAATACTAGAGATTTATTAGACGTTTGCCCCGAACATTGCTTCTGCCATGTTTAATTACACATCTAAATAAAGACCACGCTCAGAATTGGAGTGTAACAACTCTTCATGTTGGATAATAAGCTTCAGAATATGATCTAGTCATACACAAAGGGCACCATAGCTGGATACTGATATGAACAGTTCAAACAGCCAGGTAATTCAGTCACCTACAATTCAATTGCTTTTATTTGAATTCAAATTAAATTTTGAATATAACTGGTTTAGCTGTTGATTCAGCTGGGACAGTTCTGGCCAAGCAAGTAGGTTCTTTTTTACAAAGACAGTCATACTTCATCTCAGGTAGCTCACCCAACATTTGTTACAGATCACATTGTCTATAATCCCCTTCAAAGAGTGCTCTAAACTTGCAACTAAGAGTCCTGCTGATAGACAGTGGACATCTAAGTCATGAGCATTAGGATCTGCTTTTCTGTAACACTGACTCTCCATCCTTTGCAAATTATTCTAACTCTGTAGAAATAATGGGTAGCCCTTTGGCATTGTGGCTCATTAGCTCAAGATCAATATTTTTGCTTCTCTATTTTCTTCTCTGAGTTCTCTGTTGACCAAAGAAATAAGAACAACTGGTTGACTATTTGCAACTCTAGAAAGTGAAATGAGAATGATATATGATTAATTAAAATCTGCAGTTATTCATAGAGGACTTGCTTTTGTTTTGATTATCATGATCCCAATTTGTCAAAATGCTTTTAAAAAGGTAGTTTTACACACACACACACACAAAGCAGGGAAGACTCAACATACTTAGTCAATTATAAATAAGCCATTTATAGTTTGTCCTTTCAAAATCCCCTTTTACGTTTTTTTTTAGGGCAAGTCATAAGTACCTTTGTGAATAATAATTATAATCTGCATTTCTCCAACTTTAGTAAGTGTTTGGAGTAAGGAATATGAAACCAAATCTGACAAAATATATGTACTTTTTAAAACCTGATAGTACCATACTTCTGTTACACTCTACTTTCTTAGATTCAATGCCTCTAAAATGTAAGTTTCTTTTCCTTATTTAAATTTTTTTTTTCCTCTAATTATGGGAACTCATCATGGACCATTGGGCTGAAAGTCAGCGGCAGCTGGGTGGTGAACTGGCCCCTTGCCCAGATCTCAGAGTAAGACTAATTTGAAAACCCTTTACAAAATGCAGGCCAGAGCCTCTCGCTTAGAAGATCCTGCTCTAATCAACCATTGATCATAAGAGATTTCCTTTATTGACCTGAAAGCAAGTTTTTTCATCTTTCTGCTAGCTGAGGCACTTACTGAAAGTAAGTGGATAACATCTAAAGTGAATATGCCAGATAAAGAGGGCAAAGTCTTCCACCCCTCCCCACAAGTGACATTCTGACTGTGTCCAGTGGGCCTACTGTAATCACATGTGCTCGTAAGAATTTCTGTCTCCATCCATCATCTCTTGACCCACTTCATTGCTACCTATGAGGAGCCTCTGGTCAGCAAGATGTCCCTTCTACAGATACACTTGGAAACTCACTTAGGAAACTGTAGTCCAGGCTTGTGGAACAATGTGTGAGAATTCTCTTTGTATATGGAAGTAACTTGGAGTGAACGCAGAGCAATGTTTATCCCCCTGGATATAACATCAGAAGGTTCCAGGTGACTCTGAAGTCTGCTCCCTCTATGATTTACTTGCCTGTAGGGTTTGAAAGGTTTCCACTAGTGCTGACTCTTTGTGACACTTCTCAATTTACAGTAGCTCAGAGGCCACATTCATTCCTCCCAAAGGCAAAGTGGGGCAAACTGATACTTTTTTCACTCAGAAGGGTCAGCATTTATGGGATGTACTCAGTCAGATTCTCAAAATTGCATCAGAGAATGAAGGTTTCTTTTACACTATCCGCTTTGAGATTAAAGGAGTTCATTTAAACAAACTACTTCCCCAAAGTCCCTGTTTTGGATTATTGGAGAGAATGTGTACTATCTGGGGTCCTGGATCACTTAGCAAACATCAGAGGAATGGTTTGAAGTCCATTTTGAGAAATATACTGTCCAACTATACTGCCTTTTCCTTCAGCAAAAGAGATTTATCAAGGATCAATTTGGCTACAGACACATCTGTTTTTGTTAAAATGCCTTTGGCCATTAAGTTATCCATAATAACTTTTGGTAAGGTCTAAGAAATTTATAATAATATTAATGGAAAAATCATGATTCTGTATAGCATTTTCTCATCCATTTTATCTAAATGGCCAGAGGTGAGGATTTGCATAATTTTATCTTTTTTTTTCCTCCCATTTTTGTAATGATCTGAGTTTTTATATAGAAGGCATAAATTTGCTTTACCATTGGAGTTTGTTAAAATTGTATTTTGACTTTGCAGAGATAGTTGTATGTTTTCAACTTCTTTTAATGTTGAGATTTCTTTTAAAATATTGACTCATGAACTTAGAGGAGCAGAAACATCACCCTGGACTCTAATAAAATTCATTTTTTTGGTTGGTAGCTTGTTTTTTAATATTCAGTGGAGTTTATCTGTGTAGAGGATATAAGCCCTGTAACTGTCTCCTATACTCTCCTGTAAATGCTGTGGAAAGCAATGATTCACATCACCACCCAACACTGTTTAACCTTGATTTAAAATTGTAATCTAGTTTCTTTAAAAAAAAATATCATTTGTGTTTTTGTGTTGGCTCTAACTTTGAACAATCTCCAGGGAGATCTCAGAACATGAAAGCTGAACTGATTTTTCCTTTTGGGAAGTGGTCCATCCAGGAACGAGGGGAGCTTATGGTCGATCTACCAAAGTTGATTTAAAATACTAAAAGTCTGCAAAGACACTCAGGGAGAGTTAAATTGCTAATGCTTTGATGCCAAGCAAGTGTGGCAGCTTTTTCAGCTTTTTCCTCGATATTGTACACACAGCCACACATATTAAAACCTGTTTAGGGACAGTGTTGACCAAAATACCAAGCCTGGGGCTTCCCTGGTGGCGCAGTGGTTGAGAGTGTGCCTGCCGATGCAGGGGACACGGGTTCGTGCCCCGGTCCGGGAAGATCCCACATGCTGCGGAGCAGCTGGGCCCGTGAGCCATGGCCGCTGAGCCTGCGCGTCCGGAGCCTGTGCTCCGCAGCGGGAGAGGCTGCAACAGTGAGAGGCCTGCATACCGCAAAAAAAAAAAAAAAATACCAAGCCTGATACTCACGAGTATAGCTCTCACACTCAGGACATGAGCACACCCAGTTCTCAGGAAGGGGCTGGACACTTTTGCAGCACAGTGGCATCATGCAGGTAACTCTCCCCTGGGTCACCTTCTTGGACAGTATATTAACGATAGCCACGCTGGTGCTGTGGTGTCCCTCGCCTGCCCTGCCTGATTCCCACCCTCCTCTCAGTAACTTCTCTGCAACTAAGTACAAGGATTAGAGAAACAAGGAGGAGGCCAGCCTATATTTCCAAATACCTTTAAGGTAAAGTAACACTGAGACTTGTAATCTAATTCTAATCAGAATTCACCTCCTTAGAAGCACACAGCATCATGATCCATCATTTAATTCTCATTCAAGTAATGTTTACTGACCACCCATCATAGACTAACCATTGGGATATAAAGATGAATGAAACATAAGCCCCACTTTCAAGGTGCTCCCAATCATGAGGGGTAGGCAGAGTTATAAAGACAGAATTGTAATATAATCTGAAAAATTAGAAAACTAAACTTAAAAAAATGTCTATTAGCTTGTTCTCAGATTGCTAGATGTAAGATCAAGCCCCAGGCTGGTCTTTGACACTGCCCAGTCTCTTCACTTTTCCAATTTGAGACTTAGAGCCAGTTTCTTTACCCGTGTTATTGGCATCATAAAAACCACACCTGACAAACAGTAAGTACAACCCACACCTCCTATTACCAGTGTGGTTCTCACTGGGGTAGAGTATGTCCATTCCTTCCCAGCTAGCAAAAGCAGATGCAGGTCTCTAACAAGGAAATTCTTGAACCCAGCCAGTCCCCTGACTTCACAGTGATGCTTGTGGCAGCCATGTGAGAGCATGTGTGAGAGACGAGGCCAGCAATGATACTGGGTCCTCCACGCTGGCCTGATGAAGAAAGGCAGCTGCAGTCATAAATTCGTCAAGCCAGAAGTGACCTTAGCAGCCACCTACTCCAACTTCCTTCCAAGAGAAATCTCTCAAGGAACGTTCTGAATTTCAAATCAAGAAAAGTTTGGAAGCCACAAACTCAGCTGGCTTACAGTTGTCATGGAATTTGGGGGCTATTTGTTGCAAACAGAAGCAGGATCCACAGGTCATAGCCAACCACCGCCTAGTCTTACAGAGTCTGTGGACTGTCTCAGTCCTGGCTTTCTTCTACCTCTCTGGGTGTTCAGATCGTCTCATGGGCTCTGCTCCTCCATTACCAGTCCTCTTCTTGGTCGTTCTCTCTGTCTTACTCTCTTTCTACCAGACCTTACCCACTCCAGTGGCAGAGACTGCTGGCTCTGCACCCAAGACTTCCACTGCCCTCCCCTGGTGGAGACTTGTTTCTGGGAAGTAGTACCCACTAACGGCATTGAAACAGAGTGTCTTGAGCTTTTCTGGTCCACGGTGGTTTAGAAGGGGTTGAACCTTTTTTACTCTCTCATCTCCCACCTGCCCCCTAGACATCAATGCTCAAGGCAGCCCTGGAAACCCCAGATTGAAGATGGCAGAAGCATCATCAGTCTGGGTCCCCGAGTAACTGCATAAAGCAGGTGCTGTGCTTCTTTCCTCTTCGCCCACACACGTCCTGACGCCAATCAGGACTCCCACCTCAGACTTTACACAGTGAGAAATGAACCTCTCTTTTGCTAAGCCACTGAGATTGCAGGGTTTAACTGTTGTAACAACTAGCATTACCCATCCGTACAATTACAGTCTTCAGACTCAATTCATGCAGATCACCACAAGTCTACCTCCCTGGGCTAGACTTATTCCCGGGCTTCACACCTGCATATCCAACTAGACATCTCCACTATGACGCCCCACAGGTCATCAACCTCAGGATGTCCAGAGCTAAGCAAATGAGCCACCACCGTTCACACACCCTGACTGTTCCTGTTCCTCCTTCATAGGATAGTAAATAGCGTTTGTATGCGTCCAGCCACCCAAGGCGTACCAAGCTGTACGTGCGAGTGGTACTAGGCTTCTCCCTATTTTTAATCTCCCATATTAATCTTCCCTAAATATCTATCCTGTTCATCCCTTTTCTCTCTCCTTATTGTCGCTTTCTTATCTGGTTTTAATAATCATAGCCTCACCCACCACTCCAGTCTGTCAGTGCTACCGGTAGAGGTGTCTCTTTGAAATAAAAATCTGATTGTGCCTCTTCACTCCTAAAAATCATTTGACCACCTTCTGCTTACCTCTCTTTCTTCCCTCTCATCATTCTCCCATTTGCACCTGTGTTTCACCCATAGCAACTGTCCTGACGTTTCCCAAATATCCTTTCTGATGTTTCCCAAATATCCTTTCTGTCCATGCTGTTGAAGTTTTAGTTCCCTCTACCCAGAACATACCACACCCCTCATGCCAGTGTTCTTTATCTGACAACTTCCGTCTCCTCTTTCAAACCTCAGCTCAGAGATCATCTCTCCCCTGGGAATCTTTGATCTCCACACCCACCTTGCAGATCTCACCTTTATCTTTCTTTCCCTCTTGCCTTGTGCCAACTTCATAGAATTTGTCTCTGTGTGATTGTCAGCAAATCTAGGAGCTCTTGCACCGTTGTCGTCACTTGATGCTGTGTGGTAATGACTCTGACGACAACCAGCCTCAACCACACTGCCTGCAATACGCCCTCAATGCGTGTTTATGGATTTAACCTGCATTGTCATCTACTCCTATCTGCATAAACGGATAAAATAATGCATATAAAGTGCGGAGGGCAATGCCTGGCATATCATATCAATGTTAACAGAATAGTTATTTTTTATATTATTATTGTTGTTTTTATAACATCAACATTAATTAATTCCTTTGACCATAACTAATTTTACGTCCCTACCAATTTTTGCTTTTCTTTTTATTTTGGTTTACAGTCGCATGTTAGTCATTTGCACCAAATCAGCAGTTTCCTTCTAACGGCTATAAAGTGAGCAGAGTGCAAGTCAAAGGATCTGGAGTCCTGGGTTCAGGTCCCCCATAACCACCAGCTGTGCAAGCCTGAACTAGTCATTTAATCACTCTGTGCCTCGTTCTGGCCATCTGTGAAGCAAGGACAAAAATAGCTTCCTGACCCACTTCAACAGAACCTAGATAATTAACATAAGAGCATTTTTAAAGTCTAAAAAATGGATGAAAGTTAATTATTAGTGGTATCTGTAATAGTACAAGTAATATTAATACAGTGTTTTCTCTGTTGAATAGTGTCATTCATCTGTTTTGCCATTATCACTTTCAATTACTTTTACATTCCTTAATGAGCAGGCAACGCGCACAAGTCATCCACACGTTCGTGAGCAAGTTCTCAATTTTATTATCCAAAACATCAGAATAATTCTGGCTTGAGTTCTAAACACAGTTCTCACCTCACAGACGGTGTTGCTCTAAACTGACACTGTCTGTGAGTCTTCGAATCCATCGTTCTATCAAATTTTGTCCTTTATTAGGCATTCCACATGATAGTCATACTGAGTTTTGAATGCATTATTGAACGAATGAGTGATCCTAAAGGATAGAGGCAAAATCTTGAGTGCCCAGTGTTTTATCAATTTCCAGTTTGACTTCAAACTTCCCACTTGTTGTTAATGATGATGATGATTGACATTTTTGAGCTTTTATGTGCCAGGCACTTCTCTAAGCCCTTCACATTCAATCCTCACAATAACTTGGTCAAAAGAATATATGAGCTTGACCCACTATAATGTAATAAGCACCATGAGGTGCAGAATCTTTTATGTCTTGTCTGTCTTATTCACTGCTTAACCCTTAGGGACCAGAGCAGTACCTGGCATATAGTAGGCACTCGAGAAGTAATAATTGAATGAAGTGATTTGCTGTTTAAACAATTTTTTGACCCTTAGGACTTTGGAGTTTTCTGAATATTTGTAATTTGATTTCTTATTATTAGTGGTAGTAACTGTTATTGAAACTATTAACTCACTTTATATAATATTCTATAGTTTGTAAATACTTTCACATATAATCCCTTTTAATCTAAAACAAACAATGACATGGTACTACTAGAAATGCTAAAATACAATGTCTCTACCTAATGAAAATTAAAATATTGCTATTTTTACAAAACTGCTATAGTTCAATTTCTTCAATGAACAGTAAGCTCTTCAATTAAATTAAGGATAATTAGGTTTTAAAATAAGGGATTATCATATATCATATTCTTTTAATTGAAGGAAAGAAATACTAGGAAATATTTTCCCAGTTGCCTTGGAGACAGGAAATTCTCGATTGGAAATTTACTTTAAAACATGGAGAAGTAGCTGCAGAGCTGGTTCTTATAAATGTTTGTGGCTCTCAAAAAAGAATCACAAAATATTTTCAATGAATCAATAAAATTTCCTAGTATATAATTAAAATCAGAACTGATATGATCTAAAAGAAGCTTTACTTGTGAAGCACCATGAGGATTTGCAGTAAACAATGACTTGAGACAGTAATGGCCATGATTTGTTCAGCTCATTCTAAATACAGGGAACAGTTCACATAAAATTCAGGGAGTGCTCAGCACTGTGGTGCTAGAGTAGGATTACATTTTGTAGAACCTTTACTGTGTGTCTTTAAATTAAACTTTAAAATGTTATGATGTGTTGGGAATCCCCTGGCAGTCCAGTGGTTAGGACTCTGAGCTTTCACTGCCGAGGGCCCGCCAGGGTTCAATCCCTTGTCGGGGATCCCGCAACTAAGATCCCGCAAGCCGCGCAGCACAGGAAAGAAAAAAAAAAGGATGTGTTAAAGGCCAAACAAAATTTTATAACCAGAATACAATTATCATTTGTATTTAAACATTGACACCTGTAGTTGTCACTGGTTTCTAGTAGGTGAAGGGAAACATTTCTTTAAACTCTCAGACAAATACGGTCCATTTGTCATTCCGGTCCATTTGTCATTCCGGTGTCTTCAGCACTTGAAGTATTTCAATTTTTGTTCAACAATATAACCTTTGGAGTTTTGCCTAATAATGACTTCAGTTGTGCTGGTCTTCCAACAGATAAATTAAAGTGGAAATGCATACTTTCTAATTATTCATCCAGCCCTAGTTGCATATTGGCAAGAGTGGCCACACTGAATGTGAAATTAAGTCTGCACAACAGCTAGAGTCTATGCAACATCAAAGTTTCCCAAAGTCACTTTCTTAATTGTGTGAAGGATAGCCAGGGCTCTGATCAGTAGTATGTAGCTATATACAATCAGAGGGAAAACATTTAAACATCCCAGCATGGTATTTCCATTTAAATCTGATTACAGTGAAGTAAAACTGTAGCCATTAAAGGTCTAGAAGAACTACAAATATAAGCCATAAAAGAAGACAGATAGTAAATGAGGTAGTGAAAGCATTTCAGCAGGGCAAACAGTTAACAGCGCTCGTTCAAGCCTTCCTGAAGCAGGTTGTGCAATTCACTACAGACCCTGAACCGTTCCCTGAGCTCCACTTACACCCGCAATTAACCTTTCACACCTAATGAAGCTGTTTTCTTGGGAAATTAAAATATACAGTGGTGCCTGCTCGTACACAGACCTGGGAGGAGAGCATTTCAAAATGAATGACTTATCTGAGGCTTCGTTCAAATGTAAAATGGAAGTGCTATGTTTGTATATAAAATGAGGCAATTTCATTTGATATGCAGTATTTTATTACCGTACTTATTAATTGTTCTGCATAATTGTAAAAAAACACACGTCAGTAATTTTATGATTAGATTGTTACTGCTGGCGTCTACTAATACCATGTCACTTCCATTAGGAAAAGCTAGAGTTTTACTAAAGATAACTAAATTCCTGATGTTTCTCCTTGGTGGTTTTGCAAATTTAGTGGTTTTAGAAAGATATATTTATGATTTAAATATTTAGCTTTACTCATTTCCATCGCTTCCTCTTTAGGGCATGCCTGCACATGTTTATTGAGAAACGAAGTTATTAAATTTAGGAGGAAAATATTGTTTTTATCCAAGGTCCTGGGTAAAGGCCTGATTTGGGTGCATCTCCTACTTTTACTAAATACCTCTGGTAGCTCTTAGCATCCAAACCAGTAACAACTAAACTGTGCCCACGTGCGGAAAGAAATCTGCATGGTCCCAAAGAAGTCTGCTTCCTTCCCAGCTTGTCCTGCCCTGGGTGAACCAGAGCAGCCACTGGTGATGTTCCCCATGATCGAGCACCAGTTCAAAACGCCAAGAGGCCATGGAAGTGGAATAGGAAACAGGAGATGGCGCTTCTTTCTTATGAGGTTTATAATTCATATTTAAGTCGTCTAAATGTCATAGTGTCTGGTATTTAAGAACTAAAAGTGCAAAAAAGGTAAAGCTTATAATAAATACTTAAACCCCAGCATTTTTATTGAATCTACTGGCATATTTTGATGTAAATTTTGCTAGCCTGCAGCATCTGTGCATCATCTTGACATGGTAAATGAAATTCCTTTAGAACACCAGTCTAAAATAATGAATTGTTCCCCCAGTTAATTGTATTGCTTTGATAACAAGGAACTGTGCTAGGCCTAGATAACACAATAAGTGGATTTCACCAGATGATTTGTGTGACTTTTTGAAAAATGATCTTCTGGACTGACCCTATTTTCATGGAACTCTAATGGCACGGGGGTGTGCCCCTGTGCAGCCTCCTACCAGGAGGAAGCACTTTCTCCTAGGGCACGGGGAGTGTGGGGTCATCGGCAGAAAACCTCTCACCGGGAAAAAGTTCCTCGGGAAATCTCAACCAGGAGAGAGCGTTTGCGTCAAAGGGCGATATGGAGAACTTACTTCTAAGTTGCTTTTATTTTATTGATACATATTTTTTTTTAATCCAGAGAAGATCTCAAGCTACCTTTATTTCTTCATTGTCATTGTGAAAATGAACCAAGACCAACCCAATTACGAGCAAAGCTTATTTATTCAGAACTTGCCATATAGCAAGGGAGTCATCCAGCATCGCTTGCTTGCACTGTGGCAGAGTGCGAATGTGTGGGAACATTTTATAATGGAAAGAAGAGAAAGCTTCAAGTATATGCTTATTGGAGGCTGTCGGCACCAGAAAGCTGGCAAGCTGGCGGCAGGCTAACTGGAAGCGGGGCATTCTATGTGGTTGGTGAGGGGGGCATATTTCCCTTTCTCTTGTTGGTCCTAAGTTGGAAGCAGGGACAAACATTAGGGAAGCTGTCAGTTATTAATGAAGTCCTGGCTGTTTGGGGCCCATTGTTATGGGGTAGTTGACTCCCTGGGTTGTTACTAGAGATGGCAGTCTGACTCCTACAAGCCTGACATAGCAGGCTGGCTTCTTGTGCTGGTTACTATAGATAAGAGACTGGTTTCCTGTACAGGTTGCTACAGCCTGTGGGCCAGAGTTCTGTTTCTATATATGGTCAGGCCATTGTGTTTGTATCCTCGGTCTCTCACCAGCATATAACTGTTACATTTTGGGGGAGAAGGGGAGCAATATTGTCTTTCTTTAAAGAGCTACTGACTTGACTTTTCTTTTTCTCAATTAAGAAAATTAGATTCCTTAGCTGAAAGGTAATGATAGAAATTAATTTCTCTCTCTCTTTTTTCATGAGTCTTCCACACACTAGACAATTTAAGAAGTGTCTTCTTGACAGGGTTCTTGTCTCTCCTGTTTACTCTTGTGTCCAGGGCCTCTAATAGGTTGAAGGAGGACCTAGCAATTTCTGGGTTGTTGTTGCTGTGTTTTAAGGTTCTCCATATATTAAAATACGAAGAAATTCAAGCATAGTAATAAAAACTTACACTTAACAGTTTGACACAAGGCGTGCACACACACACACACACACAGAGTTATTATGATTATTGCGCTGTTTGTAATTAAATTACAGGATTTAAAATGCAGAAGAACTCATGGTGTGCCACCAGCTGTGTGGTCCAGTGAAGGACTCAAGCTTAAATTTGAATGAAATGAAAGCATCATTTGGCCCATTAAGACGATAAGACCTGGGCAAGTGGCCCTCTGAGCGACCTCTGTGAGTACACATGGTGGACACTCAAATATCACTGCCTGGAGGAAAGCTGGGTTTCCCGCATACATATTGCCATTTATACAGAATCTGAAAATTGAGTTAATTGTTCAGTTTTCATAGGAAAGGACAGAAAGCTGTCAAATTAAAAATAAGCATGATTTGTAATTTTAGTTTTAAATTAAGGACTGAAATATGGTTTATGATTGATTATTTTCAACTGAATGTGTTTCTAAGCTTACACATCATTAGTAAACCCAGACTTCACATTCACATACCCTGAAATACAAAGATACAGTGACAGTTTAGGATTAGCATAGAATTTCCTGTTTTGGCCACTTAAACTGTTTACTTCTCTCTTGGCTCTGTATCTTCTGTATGGAAAACAATGTTTGCAGCTACATGTAAGTGGGAAAGTGTTGTTTCTCAGGGCTCCTTTGGACGAGGTCATGCCGCAGTTTAATGAATAACATGAGTTCATATTTGGATGCTGTGATCACTGGAATTAGTGTAAGCGATCTCTGTTCACATTAAAAGAGACGTATATTATTTGTCATATTTGGCTGTCTCTGGATAAGATGGTACCAAAGATGAAATAACAAAAGGTTGTAAGTTTTGCCAGAAGTGTGCCAAGAGATCTGTGGAAACGTAAGGTCTGTCTGTGCTGAACTTTCACTTAGCACAACCACGGTCTCTGATTTTTTGTAAATAATGTGCTTCGGCTCCCTCCCTTACAGAAATAACAAACTAATTATTTCTCACAGCATAATAAGTGGTTAAAACATCTATTTTGGACACTTCAGAAGTTCATATGTGCTCTTCAAAGGTCAAGAAAGTAAATTTTACTTAAATTTGAACCTTTGAACTTATGTTATCCCTAAGAAACTCAGGATAATTATTAATATCCTGAAAGAGTAGGTTACTTAACATCAACCCTTAAAAACTAAATATGTGAGATTATCAGCCTAGCCGGTGATGACTGTAACTTTTTAATCCCTTCCCTCTCTAACACCATTAATTTCTCCTTCTCCATAAATACCTTCTCTTCTGTTTTCAAATGTACCTGAAACTCCTTTTATCTTTAAAAAATGTATATGTACTCAGATAATCATATGCATTCACGTACATCTCATCTGACCCTGCTGCTTCCTCTACGTACCAGCTTACTTACCTCTTTCCATCGACAAACATCTTGCACATGAGACTTATGTCTGTTGGCCACACTCCCTCTCACTCCATTCCCAGCTTAACTGTCAGGCTTCCATCCTCAGTTAAGTATGGAAATGACTCAAGATCACCAGAATCTTCCTTGAGGAAATCCAAAGGCCTCTTTAGCAAGCCTCACATGCTGACCCCTTAGGTACTTTTTTGCAGACGCCTTGACTTCTCTCCTCCCTTGACTTCCACAGCACTGCGCTAGGCTAGTCGAACTTCCTCTTATAGTGTCCATTTCCCCGCACTGGCATTTCCTTCTGTTCATGAATCTCTGGAGGTCTGTTCTTGCCAGGTCATATTTGAGGCTTACCTAGAATAAATTGACCCACAGGAATGAAATAATTCAATGACACCTTGTATAGGATGAGATCCAAAAGTGAGGCCTTCCTCTAAGAGCAGCACATGGACAAGATGTCTATGAGAGCTCAGGGACTGGTTCAGCTCAATACACAGTCAAGTCTCCAAGACTTTAGGGAAGGGAAGCTGGTGACCTCGTCTCAAAGCAAGCAGTCTGGTCTCATGGTTTAGTATGGGGATTTGGCACATTTTATTTTACTCAAAAACCAAAACTAGATAAAATGATTCCTGTGTAGCTGTGATAAACCAGGGCATCTGGTTGAGCCATTGCTTGTATCAACTTAGGAAAGGCTTTACTAATCCTGAACATCTTACCAAATGTTCCTGTCAATCAATGGACAAAACAATGTAACAAAACAATATTCTTTCAATTACTTATGATAACTAGAGATCCACTTTTGTGTAGATATTCTACTGATAATACTAATGGTCTTTTTCTTATATTTAAGACATCAGCTAAATTTCTACAAGTCATCTTTCTTCTATGTGCATCCACAACTCTATCCCTGGGGTACTTTCTTACTTCTTAAAAGCAATTTAAGAGAATGAAAAGACAGACTACAGACTGGGAGAAAATATTTTCCAAACATATACAGTGTCTCCTACATATGAACCTTCAAGTTGCGAACTGTCAAAGATTTGAACGTGCGTTCACATGTCCAATCACGTAATTAGTTTACATGTCTGGCGTACATTGTCATGTGCTTGCATCCTCTACAAGTGGTTGTGCTTTTGTGTACTTTACTGTACAGTACTGTATAGAGTACAGTAGTACATTATCTTTATTTCAAGCCCAGGATGTCAGGAAGCAAACATAAAAGCAGCAGCGTTGTGGCTGTACTACTGTACTTTTCAAGGTACTGTACTGTAAGATTGAAAATGTTTTCTTTATTTTTTGTGTTTGTTTTTTGTGTATTATTTGTGTGAAAAGTATTTTAAATCTATTACAGTACAGTACTTATATAGCCGATTGTGTTAGTTGGGTACCTAGGCTAACTTTGCTGGACTTACAAACACTCTCTCAGAATGAAACTCATTCGTATGTAGGGAGCTTACAGTATCTGAAATGAAAAAGGACTGGTATCCAAAATGTAAAAGAAATCTCTTAAAAGACAACAATAAGAAAACAAACAAGAAAATTAAAAATGGGCAAAAGATCTGAACGGATACCTCACTTAAGAAGATTTACATATGACAAATAAGCATGTGAAAAGATGCTCAACATCATATGTTATTAGGGAATTGCAAATTAAAACAACCATGAGGGCTTCCCTGGTGGCACAGTGGTTGAGAGTCCACCTGCCGATGCAGGAGACACAGGTTCGTGCCCTGGTCTGGGAAGATCGCACATGCCGCGGAGCGGCTGGACCCATGAGCCATGGCCGCTGAGCCTGCGCGTCCGGAGCCTGTGCTCCGCAATGGGAGAGGCCACAGCTGTGAGAGGCCCGCGTACCGCAAAAAAAAAAAAAAAAAAAAAAAAACCATGAGATACAGCTACATGGCTAAAATCCAGAACCTGACAACACCAAATGCTGACAAAGATGTGGTGCAACAGGAACTCTCATTCATTGCTGGTGGGAATACAAAATAGCACAGCCACTTTGGAAGACAGTTTGACACTTTCTTACAAAGCTAAGACATCAAGTTACATGTGATCCAACAATTGTGCTCCTAGGTATTTGGGAATTGAAAACTTATGTCCACACAAAAACTTGCACACGGGTGTTTATGGCAGCTTTATTCATAATTGCCAGAAATTGGAAAAAATCAAGATGTCCTTCAATAGGGGAACGGATAGACAAACTGTAGTACATTGATACAAAGGAATATTATTTAGCAATAAAAAGGAATGAGCCACTGAGCCAAAAAAAGATATGGTGGAACTTAAAGGCATATTGCTAAGTGAAATAAGACAATCTGAAAAGGCTACATACTGTATGATTCCAACCATATTACATTCTGGAAAAGGCAAAACTATAGAGATATTAAAAAATGATCAGTGATAACCAGAGGCTCAGGAGAAGGGGAGGGATAAATTGGTAAAGCACAGGGAATTTTTAGGGCAGTGAAACTATTCTGTATGATACTTTCATGGTGAGTATATGACAATATGCTTTTGTTGAAACCTATAGAACTTTGTGTACAGCACCAAGTGTGAACCCCAATGTAAACTATGGACCTTACTTAATAATCATGTATCAATATTGGTTCAATTTTTCTGTAAACCTAAAGCTGCTCTAATTTTTTTAAAAAAAACCTTAATATACTGACTTTTGTTACACACACACGCACACACACACACAATACTGAAAATTCTTATACTTTTAGAACAAACGTGTGTTCAGACATAGAAAGGTGTGGAGTCATATCCACAACTGATTGTGATGTTTTGTCACATACTGATTTGATTGTCCAATGTCACTCAGTTAATTCTGTTAGATCCTTGCTCTTCTTCATGTGTACAGTTCATATGTCCAAGGTAAGAAATTTTTTTTTAAACATATGTGTATAACTGAATCACTTTGCTGTACAGCAGTAATTAACATTGTAAATCAACTATACTTCAATTAAAAAAATATTTTAGGTAAAGGGTAAACTACTTCCAATAAGCAGCTAAATGTTTGATTGCTGAATGTAAAACAATGCTAGGCCACCACTGTTGCCATCCCAGAAATATGTAACCAAACATTTAAGTGGGTTTTTTTCCTGTTTTTCCAGGCCTTGCAATTGCCAGTGCCCTAATAGATATTTCACAACAGAAGCCTTCAGATAGTAAAGACAAGACTTCAGGAGTCCGAAATCGAAAACACCACCTCTCAACACGTCAAGGAACGTGTGTCTGAGAAACAGAAACTGCTCCTGGAGGTTCTGTAATGTTTGACTTTGTAAATGGCTTCCATTAAGGCTGGTCTGTGGCCTCGATTTTTATGGAGGCAAATCTCTGTATGGTCCCAAGGCCCAGATACAGTTCCCTGCAAATGGTCAATGACCCAAGTGGCCAAAGAATGTTCATGAGTTTTATCAAAGTAACAATATTGATGGTCACAGGTGATAAAGTTAGTTTTTAAGGCTATCTTAGGCTTATCACAGATAACATTACTCTGGAAAAACATGTATATTGTTTCTTAATGCAGATGAAAAATATGTAATTCGTATAAACCAAACTGTTTATATCCCAAGACTTTAAAGAAAGACATTTTATAATGCCTGAATGATGAGAATTGTACAGTTTTTGCCTCATAAGCAAACTTAAGTCACTTGTATACAAACAGGAAATGAACCAATTGCAACGGCTTTAAATGCTGTTTTATCTCATGTAAACGTAAAAGCAGGATTTTGATTTAGTAGGATGTAAGCAGTGTATTTAAATATTTCACAGGACCATACCATGTCCGAACTCAGTTTTCAAATGTGACTATTTTCCACCCAACTGGAATGCAGACCAAAACGAGTCCATTTGGACGGATGGTGTATGCAACTTCACAGGAGATTGATTAGAATTCTGAGTGAAGAGGACATTGCTGTCGTCCATGCCAACTGCCTAACTCATTATCAGGGCTGATAGAGCATGGAAAAGCCTGTCCAGCAATCCATTTTTGCCCTCCTTCCCAAACCAGCCTCCAGTATCACAAAGCTAAAGAGAGCTGAAATAGTTATTTTACAGTGTGCAAGCTTCCGCTCTAATATGGTAATTTTTTAATTGCCTAGGAATCATTGGATCAGACCTAAATGTTCCATCTGCATTTTTATAAGAACAGATCATGTTCTTTTGGCCTTCCTCTCCTAGCGGCTAGATTTTATCTACCTTTTACAAACGTTATGAAAAGTATTTTAGAGACAGCACCTCCTCCAAGTCATAATATGACCCAGGTTCCTTCCTGCCAACTATTTCACTTAGAATCCAAGTAGAGAAGAGCATTTGCTGGCAAGCATCTACAGTATTCCTGTTTCTAACACAAGCGCATCGGTGTCATGAGAGAGTCTCCAGTTTAAGAAATAAAATAAGTTCATTGTTGCCCACATTTAGCATATGGTTAATGATTCAAAAATCTGAATTACGGCAGAAAGGAAAAATGATAGAAGACAGCTTTCACATTGGAACATAGAATCATTTGTGTCCTAATTTTGACAACGGTTCACTAGAACTCGGTAGATTAACAGATCTTGTTTGGAACTGCAGTTTCTTAACTTCAAGGGAACTACAGAATGTGTGTAGAGAGCAGTGACAGAGACATCCAAAACTGCTTTATACAATATAGTTTTGTTCAATATGAAAGTCATTTAACTATAATTGATGTTTAGTACTATCTATGTACTTATCATGTTCTTTGGATTTCTGGAAGGTAATGACACTTTACTGTTTACAGCTAATGCATAGTTACTTGCATGCTATGGTTGTGCAGTAGCAGAATATGACCCTGTTGTGATATTAAATGTTTATTTCACAATGCCATTTAAACATAGCCAACTTAATTTGATGGGAACGAATGTAATATATAACAGGAATGATCATACAATATGTAGTTGCATCATATATAAGATTGCTAGGTTGCATCTAACCATGACTATGTCATTGTTTTGATAATTAGGCATTTATGAATTATAGTATATATTCCTTATGTTGGCATGATAATTTTGCTATTTTCCATGCGTTAAAAATAAGACTGATTCTTAGATCAATTTAATCTATAGCCTATGGGGGTTTTGGGGGGCTAGGGAGTAGAGCTGGTTGTTTTTACCCCCCTATGATATTTTCTCTCTCTCTCAAAAAGAAAAGAAAATTGAGCGAAGTTAGTAAATGTCTCCTGAAAACACTCAAACAATTTTATTAGCTTTTTGGGGGGCCCTTTAAATGTTGATTTTTTTTCTCCTGGAAAAATAACTTGACAAAACTGGTGAATACAAAAATATAATCATTTAAAAATAAAATGATTGCCCAATTTGTTTAATACTCTGTAACAATTGTCGTGAGAGAAAGCATATATAACAAAAATACGGAAACATACAGAGTTGTACGTAAAATCTATTTCAGCTATGCTTCTAGAGAGGCTAAGCAAATAGAATGACTGTGAAAGAATTGTCAAGCCTCATTCACCTCGAATCCCATCAGATTCTTAAAATTCAGAAATTTGAATTTCAGACAATTATGGGACATAACGCAATGTTAAGTTAAAGTCATCCTAAACCTTTCTGGGCCAAATATTGCTAACTCTGTGACTAATTATGCAATATCTTCTCGACTTTTCAAAGCTTTTTACTGGCAATAAAACTCTTCACCCTCAGGTGAAGTGGATTGAAAAGACCTTAGGGATAATCACTTTGAATCTGTGTCATGTTCTTTTTCTCCCCACACCCCAAACACTTTTAACTTGGAAGCTTCTTTTTTTTTTTTTTTTTAATCAAACCACAAGTATATGCAGATACTCTTCAAGAAGTTAGGCATTAAATGACTGATTCTCTTGAAAACTCATCTTAATAGAATTATGTACATTTCAGTTTAGAATGACTTTGAAAAATTCTTTAGATTTTAGGGTTTCTTATTCTTCCAAATATGAAAAATTTTGGTTAAGTAGAATGGAGTTTTAAAAATTAACCTGGGGACACTATTTGGACAGTTAGAGAATTCTCATTGAAAAAAGATGCACATGCTTACAGATCAATTTAATACATTTTAAGAGGATTGGGATTTTCCTAATTGCTTTTAACTGAAAATTTATTTAGTGATACACACAGAAGGAAAATGTATGCCATATACTACTGTGTTATGTTCAATAGGAAAACTTCAAGTAGAATATATTTCAACCTGTAATCGCTACTTGCATTGCTTCTCAATATCTCAATTTCTCTGAGTTCCAGTAAGACAGCAGTGACTACCTGGCTTTGTGTTGCTGCCGGGTCATTTAGAGTGCAGACTGGTGGCTGGACCTGAGAACAGATGTTGCAACCAGCTTTGAGCTGTGTGGTGCTGGCACATTTTAACCTTTTGAAGCCTCAGACTTTCCATCTGTGAGGGAAGGTACTGGTGCCCACCTTGCAGAGTTGTTGTGAGCCTAGAAGATAATAGACATAAAGCTTCCACGACGGGCCCTCAGTGCAGTGTAGCTGGTATTAACAATCATGGGGCCACCAGGCTGCTCTTTTCCTACCGATTGTTTTATGAATTCATCTATTAATTTTTCATTCATCTTTTCACCATAGGTAAAAGCCAAGTAGGTGTTTGCAAACGAAGATTTCATAAAAACGTAAGTTCCTAAATTTCTAGGATATAGAGATTTCTGAAAAACCACTTGGATATTTTGGTCAATAGCGGCTCTAATTCTTTCAAAATATATAGTTTTAGTAAAACATTTTTTAAATGGCTGCTTGGTGACATTTAGACAGAAACATCAATTGTCACTTTCTCGTCAAAATTTGGCAAGAAGGATCGATCCTTACATTTGGTTGTCATACATGATACATCTTTTTTTTCATTGAACATAAAACTATGATTTGAAAAGTGTTTCGTGTAAAAAGTTGTAAAAAATTAAAACTGATCAAATGAACTAATGCTACCCGCATAGACAAAAAAAATACCAGCTTCCAAAGACCATTTGCTATTTTGCTCAGGTGAGTTTGGAACTTACTTGATCATAAGACTGCCTGGGTCAGTGCAGATTCCTACCTCTGCCTCTGGAGATTAAGATACGGAAGGACTTGATGAACCCTGAAGATTCATATTCTTAATAAGCGCCTCGGTGATTCTTATGATTAGGCAAATTAAGGAGACATTGCACTTGGCCTAAGAGCTGCCTTTATTTACAGTTAGAAGAATTTCTTTAACGAAATTATCGAAGTCAAAATGCTTTAAATAATTTTCCAAGGAGTACAAGCCATCTGGTTGGTGTTACAGCAGTGTTTTCATTACAGTGTACATTTAACATTTTAGTTTTATCAAATTTTTTAAATGAATGAGAACCATCTCAGTATATATGTATGTAGGTGTGCATGCCAGTGTTAAAACAGATTGTGTGAAAGTTCAAACCTGCTTTAAAAAGCCAACATTTTATGATATAGTATGCTGTTGATCAGGAGTTTAATTACTGAAATAAAAACATTGGATCTTCCAACCCCCATTGCCAAATGCAGTTTTGTTATATATATTTTTTACCCTCTCAAGATCATCCAGGAAAAAGCATTCAACTGCGGGAAAAGCCCATCTGCCGTCTAAGACTTGGTTATAAAATTTGGTCATTGAATTCCACGTTCAAAATCCATTTTTCTCTCTTCACCTGATTTTTCTTAGCCTTTTCTACATGTTCTCTTTGAATTACATGCTGAACACTTTGACTGTTCCTGAGAATGGAAGCAAAACACTCAAGAGCCTAAGTGGCCAGGATTCCAGCCAGAACTGAGGGTCTCTGCCCTGACCATGTGTTTACATAAGTCGTTCTTACTTACAATGAAAGTCCTCTTTCTGAGACTGGTGCAGCCATGGCACAGCTGAGGAGTTTTCTAAGAAAAGTCTGCTTGTTCTTTGGCAAGCTTTGGGTTTAGTCCCCACATTGCCCTCTGGGTCCTGGCCTATGTCCGTGCTACTGCTCTTCTGGGCCTCAGTCCAGTGTTCCCGAGGCAGAGCAGCCAGGATGATCCAAACACCTCTCTTCTCTCCAACCCCACAGGAGGACCGAGCACCTCCTGTGCTCAGGGCCTGACCTGAGGCCTAACCCTGAGGGGGGTCCTGCCTGTGCTCTGAAGGATAAAATAGCAGACCCCTCGGGGCAGCCCTACACCACACCTCCCAGAGGTCAGGCCAGGGAAGAGGACCACTCTGCCCTGAGAAACTTGCCCAGCCTGGCTAGCATGCCCCAGAAGCGTTAGAAGAGGGAGAAGAGTTTTGGGGAGGAGCCCAGATGAAGATGTGTCTGAAGCAGGAAGAGCTCAGAGTCGAATCCTGGAGCGCCTTTTCCTTACAACAGAAAGCAGCAGCTTCTCCGGACGTCCGAGCCTGGCACAGGTTCCTCTTCGACTTCTTGATGGTGGATCAGTGGTTATCAAGGGATTTGAAGATTTCAACTCAAAATTTATTTTTCTTGGCCCTGAAGAGGTTTCCTTAGAGAAGTCACCTGTGAGTGGCCGAAGTGAGGGGCCGGCATTCTCTCAGGTCTAACCCACAGCCCTTTCTGATAAACGTGCAACTCCCTCTCCAATTTCCAGCAGACTCCCCTGCTTGTTTAGCATGAGGGGGCCTGACACAGCCACAACAGCCAATACATTCTGTTGACCTTTGCTCTCTCCAGCCATTCAAGTGAAAACAGCAGGTATTATTTTGCTTTGTAAATATGAGACCGCATGGTATTTTGCATGAGCTTCTGGAAACTGCACCTCCCTCCCCCATTCTGACCTGTCTGCCGTCCAGGGCTCCCACCCTTTGTTGAGGAGATAATTCTGCCCTGTTCAAGGACTGGTTGTGGAGCAGCCCTAAGTGAACAAGAAACCGAACCCCTCAAAGATCCCTGCAGAAACACTGTATTCTCCTCACCATCAAAAGCTTCGACCACTTTTATTTTGGGCAGAAGTGAAATTTTCACTCAGGCAAGATAGCTGTTTAAGCACAAGCCTCTTTACACCAGCTGTGTGCGTGGTCAGGTAGGAGATCTACTCTAGAAAATCCACCTAAGAAAATGGCATTAGTGAGCAAATTCTTCCAACAGTTCTTTGTGCCTCTGTCGCACCTGTTGCTGAAAGATATCTTAAATGGTGTGCTTTTCAGTTATGTATAAGTTATCTTGGAATAGGTCCTGTGTGGGACACACTTAAGTTTTAATGTGAACTCAAATGCCAACTTTTTTTAATGCCTTGGACCAGTTGTCTAAACTATTTCTAAGTAACCTGGGATAAAAATGCTCACCTACCTTACTTAGGTGTTGTGATGGGCTTATGTTGTTGAAATAGGAAGTAGATTAGAGTTAAATGTTTTATCCTTACACCATGAAAAGATTTAAGGTTAAATTCAGGGAATCACCGAGCAACGATTCTTCTCTTGATGATTTTTGGTAACACTAAAGGGCATATATGTGCCAAAGTTCCCAAATAATAAAATTGCAATAGAAACCACTGATATATGTTACCTGGTAATTCAGAGTTGTGCTTTTCAGGATTTTTACAGTGTCTATTACATTCTGCAAATATTACCTTCCTCAACTTTAAATGGTAATTTTACAGCAAATACCACCAGATTGTTTTAGATTTTCTTTCCCATCATCACACATCTTTCCTGACCCTTCATTGATTAGTCAGCTTATTTCCCCCAGCAGCAGACTAGTGCTCTCAAACCACTATCAATGCTTTAAACATAAATAACATAAAATAGGTCTTGCACATCTTTGTTCCCTTGTGACAACGCACATTGGCAGCAGTAATCTTTTCCTTTAGATCTAGCTTGTTTGAAATACGATGGTACTTAAAAGGAAGGCCGGCTGGAAGGACACCAATAAAAATACCAGCTCAGCTTAAAACAATTTGATTTCAACCCAAAATGAATTACCTTGCAACACAAATAGATAATGGCAAACGGGATATTCTACTTATCAGGACTATTCCCTGCTGAGAGTTAGAACTCCAGGTTCATTTGAAGCTCATGTCCTGGGAGTATAAAAAAATATGGTCTCCTGAACATTTATGTGCAGATGAACTAGTTGGAAGAGGAAACAAAGACTGAATATACAACATCCACTCCTTGCTGATTTCTGAAGTGACAGCTCCAGTTTGACCTTCCAATGCAGAAATTCAAGATGTTGGCTGTTAAAGGAAACAACTTTTCTGTAAGGGAAAAATACCAAATAGCATCATTTTGTTTCTCAGGAAGCAGTTGTCCATGATGAGCTTTACAAACTAGAAGTTTGTAAGGATATGTAACGATGTTTTGTTTGTGTTTTTATACATAATATGCAGTGTTTTAGTGACAAGAATTTCCTTTTCTAAACCATACTTAGAAGATGGTTATGTGGTAGACTTTTCAGTAGTAATTCTTACGTTGACAGCACATATGAACCTCATGGGTTTTGCACATTAGTGAATTGAGAATTACTTTGTCCTAAAGTCGAAAGGCCAAAAAAGAATATACCTTCATGGGAATCCCTTGAGAAAAAAAATAACAATTTTTCTACTGTTCCAGTATGTCATAAGATTATTATATCCTTTCACACTTCATAAATGCAATTAATGATCTCTCTCTCTCTCTCTGGTGCAAATTACTTTGTGTACATATTCTGATGTAGTCTTGATAATTGCCCTTGCAGTGTAATCTCTAAGAGATTATTTACAAGATTTGCAAAGATTATGGCAATGTCAAATATATCATCTTGGTGAAATAGAAAACAAAGAATAATAATTAGTCATTTCTACAAAGTTTGGGATTTACTATGACTGTTGGTATAAAGTTTAATTCCACTTATAAAACAAGTCACTTCGTGTCACTAAAATTAAAGCAAATTTCCAGAATCGTGTCTTAACCACGTTAATATCAATTCGAAATGGAATCATTGTTTTGGCTGTCTTGTGCTTGATATTATATGAACCAGTCTGTAAACTATACATGAACCAAAAATATCCAAGGAAGCAGAGGTGGTTGAATCAATTCCATCAATTTTTTCAAAGGCTGTTGACTCATGATCTAGTGGTTAAAATGGAGACCCGGGAAAAGCAGAATAAAACCAAGATTCTGTCCTCAGCTGAATGACAAGTCTCACACACCATGCTTCCTTCCTTCCAGGGTGCTTATGAGAAAGAGAGAGTTTTCAGAACCTCAGATCCAGTCCCATATGACTGTTGTTATCAGAAGGCTGTCTGGATGGCACTGTGTGTAAGCCTTTGATAATATTCTTTACATTGTCGTAACACCTACAACAATTTGATTTCCTAATGCTTTTCCCATGGGTTAGTATTCAGTGTTTTCTAGGTTTTGAAGGTAGAGGGATGCATCATATCTCACTGGCCTACAGAAGCTCTTGCAACTATTATATTGATACATAAAGGAATAAATGACAGGTGCAGCATCATGATTTGACTTTCCATTTGTAAGCTGGATTTGGTGAAGTTCGACCCTGGTGCTTTCTGTTCCACTGTTAAGTGACAAAGTTACTCATCTGTACATAAGCATCTGAAATTTTAGCAGGTAATTACGTAAATGAAGTATTTTACACAAAGCATTAAAATTTGTATCAGAACAGCTCACATTATTTCTCAGTCACTATTGGCATATGTAAAACACTTTTAAAGCTCTCAACAAGATAATAAAGTAAAACACTTTTCTCTCTTCCTTCTTAGTCGTTATCTAGATATTTTTCTTTTAGATAAACAATTGGCATTGTGTTTACTGAAGCTCACATTGATATTCCCCAATAGTGTTTGCAACTTGAGTTTTATTCCAGCAGCTACAAGAAATGAGTCCACAGTGCAGAGCAGGAGGTCCCTGTGGAACCTGAGATTATTTGTTCTCTCACTGTTCTAAAGGTAATTAAGGAGCATTGCATGTTTCTCAATTAATGATTTCTCATTCAACAGGGGATCTTTGATGCTAATTTGTTTTAATCAGGGCAGAGGCTGCTCAAAAACTCTAAACAATTCAGTGAAGAGGAACTAGGAATTTTTAATCAAATAGAAGAGATTTAAAAGCTATGAGGGATGCATCCATCATGCACTTTCAATTCCTGTTCATTTAACTTTGTTTTTTTGAGTTTTATAAATCAATGTGAGAATTATTAAATAGAGTCTATTGTATTACATAATATGGTTTTCCTCATATATTTGTGTGTGTATTTCATGGACTTCTCCCATTTAAAGCCTGTTTATTTGCAAGCATTTCTCTCTCTGCATAGGATGTATTTATACATACATGTCATACCCTTATTTGTTATATACACTTGTAAATGTAGAACATGTTTATGTAAAAGTATATTCACATATTTGTTACAAATGAATTACAGAAATTGAGTCATAAATGAGCATTAGGTTTAAAAAATTCTTTTCACCCCTTGGACAATGTCCTGAATGACTATTCACAGTCTGAGCTGCTGAGTCACATTGCATTATGTACATGGAAACACTCATAATCTATGTAAAAGTTGCACCTTGAAGAGGAATTACAGTATGATTAGACCATAGTTTTTGTAAAAAATGGCTTCATCAGGCGACTATGGCTTATGAACGTAAATACTCAAAGTAATGAAATTAAAATACTGCCTTTCTTTCCTAACCATCAGGTTTTGATCGTCTCATTTTGATGTCCTCAAATCAAGACCACTTTGCAGGAATGTCAATCATGTGAAATGAGGTGGGTTTTTTTTTTTCCTTCCTCTAACTGAATATAGAAAAATCTCAAGAAATGCTTGAGAGGCCTAACTAGTTAAATACTTACTGGTTCACTATATTGAAATAAGTGAGAAAGAAAAAAATATATTTTTAGCCAGTGGTTCTCAAACTTTTAGAATACATCAGGATCACCTGGAGGGCTTATTAAAATAGATTTCTGGGGCCCAATCCTAGAGTTTCTGATTCAGAAGTTCTGGGATGCGGCTCGAGAGGTTTTATTTCTAACAAGTTCTTGGGTGGTGCTGAGGCAGGAGCTGATGACCCCGCTTTGAGAACTGCTGTTGTAAACAAATCAATCAGAAGGAGGCAGCCATGGTTTGAGTGCAGCACTGAACAATGAGTCCGTGTCCCTCATACATTCCAGTGTGTTTTCAGAGATCCTCTACCAGAAAGCAGTGGGCCTTGTGTGTCTCTGAGGTGAACTCTGGGTGAATTTCTGGACCAGTTGGGCAGGGACTAAGTGGGGGATTTAGGCAGAGAGATGACATCAGTGCCTACATTTTAACTCATGGAGATCCCCTGAGGGCTTTGCTGGAATCACAAACATTTGCAAACAAACTTTTGAATGGAAATAACAATCTAGTACACCTGTGCTAATGGGCAGTGCCAGAAGCCAGACTGACTTGTGAAGAGCTGGACCAGGCTGATGTTTTCCAGCCCTGCTGATAATAAGAATGATCTGGGGCTCTGTCCGGTATCTCTTTTAAATAAGGGCTCCAATTAATTCAACAGACAAGTTTGGGGAACTCTACTTAAGGGCCCAATTCTTTTACCTTTCTCGAAGTGGTGCTAAAATTGCTGATATAGAGCTTCGGAGGGAAGCCCATTCATAAAGCCTCCGTCTGGGCAACTGCCCACCCACTGCACAGGCTGACCTCATTTGCTCAGCTTTCCTTGACATGTAGTGTAATTATGTCAGTGGGTCATGAATTGGCCTAGTGTTTCCCTCAGCTGTATAATTATCCCACGTAATGTGATAAGTTCAATTGTGATTTGCTTTGGTTCCATCAGTGCTGTAGGGTTTTTCTGACTCCCGTATCATAAGGCAGTTTGGGGTTGGGGAGACTAGGTTCTCACGTATACGTATGAATGGTAATTTAATTGCATTTACATTTACCCTTAAAATCAATCAGTGGGTATGAAACAAGCTTCTTGAAGATGATTCTGTTGTGACATATATCTCCTAAAAGTTCAAATATTTAATAGCACCTACTATGTGCCAGACACTTTGCATGTTATTTAATCCTCTTACAACCAATAAGAAAGGAATATTAGAATCCCTGTTTTACAGATGAGAAAACTAAGGCTTAGCATATTAAGCTTCCCAAGTGCAAGTGGCAGATATGGGAAAGAACCTATCACAGTGTGCTGCTTCGCCTGAACCTGCTGGTGATTAATTAACACAAAACCTTCAGACAATGGCAAGAAAATGATGTCAGAAACTCCAACCATCATTCCCTTACTATAATATCTAATAACTGAAACATTTTTGATCGAAGGGATATTTTCCCCTTTCTAGTGAGCAATCTCATCTTTTGGAGCTATCATGAAAATGAGCTCTAACTCCTCAGCTCCAGGCAGTCTCAGACTTTCAGATGCTGTGACTCACCGTGCCCATTAGGCGGCCTGGTTAATCACACAATCATCGTGCGTGTTCATGGTCTGGCTTCAGACCTAATCATGTCATATCACTGAGTCACAAAAGTGCCAGTGATCTAATCACATGTGACTTTGCAACTACAAGTTACATCTCGATGTGATCATATTGTCAGTATTCCACTTTGTTGGGACTGACAAATCTCTAGACTGTGGTTGGAATGTTCATCGAAGCTCAGTGTAAAAGGTCATCAGAAAGGCGGTCAGGGCCCTCATAGGGACTCACTTGTCCATCGTTACTACTCCATTTGGTTAATGTTCAGCACAGCGCCCTCCTCTACTCTCCCCCCACCCTTTACTGAACAGTCCTGTCTTTGCTGGATTCTGTCTTGCACCGTCGCTTACCCAGCTCTTCCCGGGGTTCTGAGCTCTCAGAGAATAAAGCACAGGTTATAGTGCGTGCCCTAAATTTGTATCAGTTCAAATCGCATTACAAGTTGCTATGAAAAGCATTACAGTTCTTTCCTAGAACTCTCGTGTTACTATCATGAATGCCAGCTACGTTTGGAAAACTTTACTTTACACAGGTTCCACAATAATAGGAATTGATGCACTGCACTTTTCAATTAAAGCGTGGTGACGGAACTAGTCAGGCTCCTTCACTTTTTCTCAACCTCAGTTTTCTCATCTGTCTCGCGAAGGTCCATCTCAGGACATACTAGCTGGTTGTCTCTGAATTCTTACTGGCTGACGATGCTATTGTGCTTGCCTGGGTTCCTGTTCCTTAGATTTTTATGACATCAGCTGTGAGAAGGCTGTGTTAGAACCCATCAGGTTAGTTCAGCCTCACAAGAAATACCTGTCCTTAAAATGGCACACAGATCTTCACAGGGGTGGCATTTACAAGGTCAAAGTTTTTATTCTGATTTTGGCCTGCTTGGGTTACGTTTTGGATTGGCATGGTATCACACTGAAAGAAATGGCTGTTGCAGGCTTCTCGCACATTTTCTTTATCTTTTATAACAGAACGCCTTTGAGGTACACATACTTCAAATATTCTTTATTCACCACCACCAAAATACTCAATTCTTATTTTATTTCTCAGTGAAGCTTAATTTCTACCCAAAGGACAACATATTGTGACTTCATTGTTTCAGCTGTGTGTCAAATCTTCATTGCCTCTAAAGGGACATTCTTTCTACTCAGAAGATAAAATGAGATGTGGAGAATTACTGAATCATTTGGGCATCAAAAGATTCTTCTAGGGCTTCCCTGGTGGTGCAGTGGTTAAGAATCTGCCTGCCAATGAAGGGGACACGGGTTCGAACCCTGAGCCGGGAAGATCCCACATACCGCAGAGCAATTAATCCTGTGCACCACAACTACTGAGCCTGTGCTGTAGAACCCACGAGCCACAACTACTGAGCCCGTGTGCCACAACTACTGAGGCCCGTGCTCCTAGAGCCTATGCTCCGCAACAAGAGAAGCCACTGCAATGAGAAGCCCGCGCACTGCAACGAAGAGTAGCCTCTGCTCACCGCAACTAGAAAAAAAAAAAAAAAAGATTCTTCTATATAAAGAACTATTAGTTAACAGAAACAGGAATGTTAATGTCCTTTAGTCTCCAAAAGAGATGGTTGGAAATATTTTTGTGGCGGCCAACTTTCAGAAGAAGCATCCCAGTTACTCTATGATTATATCATGGAGAAACAATTATTCTCCATTCGGGGCCAAAATAAACAGCAATTCTCCAACAAGCATGGCTCTAACAGTTCAGAAACATGCAAATACTGGGTAACTAGCTGGTGTGTTTATATGCAACATGCAGATGTATGACCTAGATACATCTCTAAAAATTAACGGCGCTGCACTGGGCTCAGCTAATACTCTAACAAGTTTTTTCTTTTCTTTAATGATGAGCATAAGCCCTGAGGGCATTGTGTTTGATAGAAGTGACAGCTCTGCAAGATGCAGGCTCCTCTAGGAGTGAGTGTGCTGACTCAGAAAATAGAAGGACAGGGCTGGATGGGAGGGGAATTGTCAGACATAATTTAACCTGCTCGATTAAAAGTTATGTAGCTAATCAGTGCTGCAGGCATGCTATAACCATATGCCAAAGACAATGGTGACATCCTTAAGATTTACTCCTTAAAAGAAAAATCAGTATAGAACCTAGAACCTGCACTATGAAATGTCACAGGTCTTTCTCCTTTGATTGTTTGACATATTTTGAATCCCATATCATCTGAATAAAGGAAGTTATTTTTTCCTTCCTTCTTTATTCCCCACTCCCCCTACCCCCAGCCTCAAGAAGGTCCATCATGTTCCTGAAACCACACAGGACACTGAATTCTTTGTCATTCAAATGTGCTTAGAAATAAAATCACAGATGTTTGTGTATTTCTACGATATTGCATAATTAAGTCTGATCTCAATGAGGAAATGAGAGGGAATTCGAACAAACAATTCAGCAAGAAAAATAGGTATTTATGTCTATTTTCCTGGGGTTTTCTTGAAAGTAGCTTAAGTTACACTGAGGATTAATTAATCCTGTGACTGATTGCTGTGATGCATGGAGCTGAGGGACACCTGGCTGATTTGGGAAGCGTGGGCATGAGATGTGGTACCCCGGCTGAAATAAACATACTGAAAAGGACGTGCACGAAATATCTAATGTGGAGGGGTTTTAGATATTTTAGATAAAAGGGGAAGTGTGTGACTTAAAGGGTTTAGCAGTTGTGTCAACATCAGAATCCTAATTATTATAGGTAGGATTTACCCAATTGTGACTTATGAAGATGCTTAAAGGGTTCTTGAGACCCTGTTACAAACTCAGGAATGAGCACCAAAGGCACACTTACCATATAGTAACTGCATAAAGCCTCGTAGTAATGATTGCGTGCCATGCAGTGAGGTTCATACAGCAATCCAAAGTCGCTCCTCACTGTGAAGAACTGGTGGGTCTTTAGTCTTCTTCTGGTGGTCGTATCTGGACTCCAATTCTCTGTGCCTTTCCTTGTTCTGTAGGTTCCTTCTGAGGTTAGGTGTATCCAGCTACAAACAATAGCAACCTGAGCAACCGTGGATTAAACCATATGGAATCTATATATTACTTAACAAGAAAATCTGGCAGTAGGAGTCCTGGGATTTTGATGGCTCAGAGATGTTCCCCTCATTTCCCTCCTCAGTGAATTGGCTTTTCTCCTCAAGTATGTGCGTCTTGGTGACGAGATAGCTGCCATAGCTCAAGGCCTCATGTCCTCTGATGACATTGCACAAAGCAGGAAGGGAGGGGTGAGGGCAGTATTGTTTTCTCTTTAGAATTCTCTTGTCTTTCATCAGGAAGGAAATCTCTCTCAGAAGTCCACCCTGACCTTCAGCTCATCTTCTTGTAGCTTTCATTGGCTAAGACTGAGTCACATGCTTACCCTGGACTAGTCTCTGGCAAGGGGCGGTGTGATTGCTGTGATTGGCTTAGATCCTCTTTGCTCAAGGTGTGGTCCAAGGAGAAGCACATCCACTTCACCAGGGAGCCTGTTAGAGTTGCAGGGTCTTAGACCCACCTCAGACCTAATGAGTCTGCATCTGCATTTAACAAGAGGCCCCATGGTGATCAGGGGGGCATGAGACTGTGACCAATGCGGATTCACCCCCTGGGGCTGGGCAGGTTCGGTTTGGGAAAATCAGAATTATGCCTGCAGTAAAGATGGGAAGGGCCTTGGGGTGGGCAACCAGCAGTGTCTGCCACAATCTTCTAATCTCTCATCGCTTGGAATTATCACTTGGTTTGGTGACCATGATTTTCTCTCCAAAACAACTCTGCAAAGTGATGTCTGCTTATGGTGTGTGCTAACCCGGGGAATACTTTGGGTCCACTTGAGGGGCCCTGCAGCCATGTCCCTCATCTACTGGCACTTGGACCAGGCTGATGACCTCCCTGAGTGCTGAGGCAAAGGGCACAGGTGTCATCCACTCCCTTTGGCTAGAAGGATCCCTTCCTGCCTGGGGCCCAAGCTGAAAACGGTCTCCCTGTTTTGGTGGGCTGAGTAATGGCCCCCAGAGATATCCATGTCCTAATTCCTGAAACCTGTACAGTTACTGCAAAAGAGACAGATAGGATTAAGGTAAGGATTTTGAGATGGATAGATTGTCCTGGATTATCCAGTTAGGCCCTAATTGTAATCATAAGTGTCCTTATAAGAATAAAGCAGAGGGAGGTTTGACTTCAGATAAAGAGAAGACAGTGTGACATCAGAAGCCAAGATTGGAGTGATGCAGCTGCAAGCTAGGGAATGCCACTGGCCACCAGAAGCTGGAAGAGGCAAGGAAGGGATTCTCTCCTAGAGCCTCCAGGGGAAAGCAGCACTGCCAAATGCTTGGCTTTAGCCCCATAAGACTCATTTCAGACTACTGGCCTCGAGAGCTTGTAAAAAAATACACTTCTGTTGTTTTAAGCCACTAGGTTTGTGGTAATTTGTTACAGCAGCCCCAGGAAGGTGATACACCCGTCTTTCAGTCCCTACAATTCCCTGTGGCACAATTTTTAATCCAGCAATGTTGCCTTTTCATTTTTTTAATATAGTTTGCCGATGGAATTATAGATTCATTTTTACAAGACATTCAAACACTGTCAAAATAAGATCCTCTTTGGGTTAGGATAAGAAATTAGCCCCAGGAAGCCTAGGGAGGCAAATCACCTGTGCGTGACCACTGCAGGTCCCTGGTCACCATCATCATCTTGCCTCAACCAGATGCAGAAAGGGCATGTGGGGGAAAGGAGAGAAGGAGGAGGGAGGCATGAGGTGAGCCCCGCCCTCAACACACACACACCGCTGAGCCTGACTTCAGCAGCTCAGAGCAAAGAAGTACAATTAGAAAACCAACTTTACCTGTGCTTTCCAGTGCCAGGTAAATTGCACTTTTCTCCACCAAAACCATTTGACCGAAAGACTAAGAAAGGTCAAAAGCAGAAGCTCGGAGGGGACTAAACATGCCACTGAAATGAATAAAGGGTGGTCGCTAGCAGCCATGGAGAGACGCAAGATGGGACCAGAAAAGACTTAGTGGGGATGAGAAGGTCTCATGCAAAGCAGGGGCTGCCACGGTGGGCAGAGGCCACAGCTCCCATCTCAGGGGGGCGGTAATTCTGCAGACGGTGGGGCGTGACCTCCAGCGGGGAGGAGCCACTCCTGGCGTTGGCACGTTTGTGCTGGTGAGGCTTTTAGAGAAGCTCTTTGGACAGTGTTCATCACAGGCCATTCGGATAGAGATGGATGAGGGTCTGACATGAGACAGACTAACGTGAAGAATGGTTGTTTGCACTGCTGGGAAGGAGAGGGAAGACGCTGTCACAATCTTGCAAGCGCAGCTTCTTCTCAGGAGTAAGCTCGCAGCCTTGATGTCTGCTCCTAAACGCGCTGTGCTGCTAAATGATGCTCGTAACCGCCCATCCCACCGCCGGCGAGTCGGGCGCTCCGGAGCCGGCTTCTCACCTCCAGTTCTGCGGGGCACAGAGCCTCGCCCCTGGTCCTGACTCCTTTTTGGAAAGAGCCAGCTTACCTTTCGCTGCTCAGCTCTCTGGCCACCATCGCTGTGCCTTGCATCACAAACTTTTGCCGTGGAGAGGCCTGATATGTGACGTTTATTGGGTGGGCTTCTGTTTTTATTTTTGGTTTTGTTTTCTGGACTTTGTCCTTTCTTTTTTTTTTTTTTTTTGTTTACATCATCTTAGTGGTACTCCTCCCACCAATAAAGCAGATGGTCAAGCAAAGCAGATCTGGCTCCTTGTTCCCTGAGAAAGAATGACCAAGTAAAATATAAAAAGAAAGAAAGTACGTTAACATTCAGTTCTGGATTTTGAGATCCTGAGGTCCAAGGCGTAGCACGAGCAAGAGGTGTGACAGGATATTTAGCCAGTGGGCCTCTGCCCTCAGACACTTTCAGCCACGGAAATGGGCTGAGGATGCTACGTGGACAACAGGGAGAATCTAGAGAAGAAGAGAAAGCTGGACGAAGAGTTGAAGCCCTTGTCCCTCTCTTTGCTCTAAGACCACAGGGCATGGGAGAACGCACGTGCACACCTGTGCACATCGGGGCCGTAAGGTCTCGGCTGTTGGCAACAGCCCGTGGATCGCCCAAGTCCAAGGCCAGTGGAGGACCAGCCGCCTTGGAAGATACCAACGGGGATGCTGATAGGCAAAACAGGGTGGTGGCCATCACCAGAGATGCCATCATGAATGGAAGGTGGCAGGGGACAAACAGCATCTTCCCCATTGACATGGGGCACACCCCTGCTTCCCATCACCTTGCCCACAAGAGGGTGGACATGCCTTGAGGGACTGATAATGGCTGGAAACCTTAGGAGAGACCTTCAGGTCGCTGAGTTTCCTTAACTTGCCTTAAATTCTGCCACAGTTGGCACAGACGCTTGAGGGAAAAAAACAGTTTGAGTAGCGGGGAATAGTTACCCTTTTTACACACCTGAGTTAAGTGGCTTATGAAGTATTATACCCAATACGACAACTTTATTTCACCCACCATGAACGAAAACTTTACTTTAAGCCCTAGATTTCAGCTCACTGTTTGGAGAGAGTTTGGGTGGGCGTTTGATCCACTTTTACTGCCTTCCCAGCAGAGCTGATCTGAACAGATGATGGCTTCCTCTGGGCGGTCTCATTCACCCCGTGAACTCATCGAATGTGATGCCTACGTGAACTAAAAATATCCACGATCCAAGCAAAGAGCCACCCAAAGGGGACTAACACGTATTAACACTTGCTGTGACGCCATTGTTCTAAGAATACGATCTCCTGCTCCGTTCAGTCCACACCAGTCACCTGTGACGCAGCTGCTGTTACTCTCCACTTACAGAGGCAGAAACAGAGTCTTGGTGGTCTGCCCAGGGAGGCGGGACTCACACTGAGCTGCCTGCCAAGGACACCCAGAAGTACACTGAGCACAAGGTCCACAGGAGACCTAAGAGGTAGGAGGGAGAAAATGAACCAATCAGACCCCTTAGGGGACTAGAGATGCCTCAACCTGGGGGACTCCCTCTCCAGAGGCTGGGGTTCAGTCTGGTGGATGGTAGTTGAGGAAATAATTTGAGATGAGGCATAATCAGTAAACAGTGGGTTGCAGGACACCAGAGGGTCTGATTAAATGGACATCACATGGAAAATCATAAGCCCGCAGAAGTCAAAGGGTAAGACGCAAAGCAGAATCTAGTGTAACCATGGCATCCGACACGGAACCTAGAAATCCTAGAGGCGCCACCTGCAGGTGGAAGAGCTGTAGGCGCGGCCCAGGTGTCACTGGCTGCCACCTCCCGTACCCACGTCAGTAGTGAGGTGGGGGGGGGGGTTGAGGCCTAGAGAAATATTTGGGTGCAGGGATGCCTTGCATCATCTCCTCAGATGACCGTCCTCTCCCTCTGGTGGCCATCATTCACACACTCAAGCTGGCCCCGGCGTGGTCCTCAGGCCCCAGCAGCCAGCTCTGTGGTCATGGGTCAGCTTCTTCTGCTGAGCAAGTAGCTGCACGATGAGGGATCAGTTACCTCTTTTTTTTTTTTAACATCGTTGTTGGAGTCTAATTGCTCTACAATGGTGTGTTAGTTTCTGCTGTCTAACAAAGTGAATCAGCTATATGTATACATATATCCCCATATCCCCTCCCTCTTGCGTCTCCCTCCCACCCTCCCTATCCCACCCCTCTAGGTGGTCACAGAGCACCAAGCTGATCTCCCTGTGCTATGCGGCTGCTTCCCACTAGCTATCTATCTTACATTTGGTAGTGTATATATGTCCATGCCACTGTCTCACTTCATCCCAGCTTACAGTTCCCCCTCCCGGTGTCCTCAAGTCCATTCTCTACATCTGCGTGTTTATTCCTGTCCTGCCCCTAGGTTCTTCAGAACCACAGTTACCTCTTCTCTTACATTCTCCTCTGCAAGATGAGAGCGTTGGGGAGAGCTGAGGCCACTCCCACCTCCAACACACTGTGATTCTCTCATTATAGTAAAATGGGTTTAGCCCCGATGTCTTCATCCATTCAGGCTGCTGTAACAAAATACCATAAACTGAGCGGCTTATAAACAACAGAAATTTATCTCTCTTAGTGCTGGAGGCGGGGAAGTCCAAGACTGCTGAGTCAGTAGATTCAGTGTCTGACGAGCCTGTTTCCCGGAGAGCGATTTCTTACTGTGTCCTCACAGGGCAGAATGGACCAGCCAGCTGTCTGGAATATCTTTTATAAGGACACTAATCTCATCATGAAGGCTCAACCGTCAATACCTAATCACCTGCCAAAGGCCGAACCTCCTATCACCATCACCTTTGGGGTTGGGATTTCAACATATGAATTGGGGGGGTGGGTGGGACACAAGCATTCAGACAGCAGCACCTGACAAGGAGAAAATCCTGACTTCAGCCTTGAGTAAATGCAATCAGTCCAAAGTGTTTATTAAATGGTTTTCTTCACAGAGAAAGAAAACCATGCTTATGGTGATGTGACTGCCTTTCAAAGTTACAAAGGTTTGCTTATAAGATTCTTTGCTCCTGTCTCAAAGGAACTGACTTACAACTTTGTCCATGTGTAGCTTGTTTTCTGAACATTTTTTAAGCAACCAAAACTTCACCGTTGTCTAAAATGCCTGACCCTTTATAAGGCTCCAGTGATTTTCCTCTGGCAAGCTTCCTCCTTCACACGTACTAACATTTCACTTCGCCGTCTTTACGGTTGAGTCTCCAACTCCCTCTTTGTGTTCCTCACAAGAATTCGTGTCTGCAGGCAGCCGGCGTGAAAACTGGGGAGCAATCTCTCCTGAGCTCCCGCCCCTCCAACCGGTCCCGGGCACTGGTTCATTTCTCTCCACCTATGATTCTATGAGAAAATGTCCGCCCTCTTTGCAGATCTTCAATTTCACATACTTTTCTGGGTTCCTCTGAATTTGCTGAGAGCTTAGACAGCACTTGCTTTTATTTTTCCACCCCAATAACTTTCTGTCTTTTGCTATGTTAACAGAACTCTTTTGAACCCATAGAAAATTTCTCTTTCACATAATACAGGATCTCTTATCCTTCCAAGTAAACAAGGTTACATACACCTGCTTAACCCAATCAATAAACAAATGGATTATCAAGTATCCTTCAGATAAATAGCCGATACCCCTTGACTGCCAACGCCAGTGACATCTTCGAAATAAATCTAATAGAGAAAGACTGGAGTAACTGATTCCTGTGTGTGTTTTTTTTTCTTTCTTGAGATGAGATGAAACTTGAGCCTGCAGACAGCCCTGTCATTGATTTTTAGTCTTTTATCCTCCATGAAAGAAGCCCCTTTGTTCCAGCTTTAGCAAAATAGCAAATAGCCTTTGCCTGTATTTCAGGTCCTGCGTGCTGCCTCTCTCTCACCTCCTTGGATTAGGGGGCCACGTGGTCCGTGGTGATGCTGGATTCATTAAGAAAGGCCTCTGAACTGCCTCATCCACTGGGCCCCTTGAACCTGTTAGAAGGCAGTGGACCTGTGGTGACTGCAAGTTGCTGGGAGCGCTCACAGCTTCTGCTGAGAACAGGCGTAATGTGAAAGGCTGTAGGAGAGCAGTGAAGTGTGGCACTAATGAGATTTAAACACATATATAAGATGCGCCAAAAGATGGGGAAATATTCCATTATTAAAGACCAATGACGTGAGCTTCCGACTAATGAGCTCACAGCGTACTCAGTGGAACCATCGGAAGAGTAGCCCAGGGGGTTACCCTGCAGGTAGATGTTTTATTCAAGTCTGCGTTTCATAAACCATCTCTTCTCTCCAGACCTTCCTAGGACTCGGCTTCTCGCCGGGACCCCTTGCAAAGGAGCAGCTAGTGATTACACTTGACACTTGAGAGGAGAGCCTCCAGTCGGTCAGCCGGGCTGCCTGCCTTCTCTGTCGCCTCCCCGTGGAGTCCTCCATTATTCAGATGTCTGCTGGCACCTGCTAGGAAGTCAGGACTGTGCCGGGGGTATAACGAGCAGAGAAAACCATGGCTTTAAGCTTTCTGGTTTTATGGAGGTAGCCACTGTCTGCACCGCAGTGTGATAAGTTCTGTGAGACTGTAATCATTTGAGTGTCCCCCACCACAGTTGAGTGATTCCCGTACATTATGTCTGTCATTCAATGCCCACAAGGGCCTGAAAGATGGTGCTGTTACACCCATTTTATAGGTGTGGAAACTGAGGTGTCTAATCTTAAGGAATTGCTCAAGGTTTGCAGCATTGTCTGCAGGAGTCCAGGGCCAGAGGTCTCACCATTGCAGAGCCAGAGGGAACAGGAGGATTTTTGTTTTTTGGGTTTTTTTTGCGGTATGCGGGCCTCTCACTGTCGTGGCCTCTGCCGTTGCGGAGCACAGGCTCCGGACGCGCAGGCTCAGCGGCCACGGCTCACGGGCCCAGCCGCTCCGCGGCACGTGGGATCTTCCCGGACCGGGGCACGAACCCGTGTCCCCAGCATCGGCAGACGGACTCTCAACCACTGCGCCACCAGGGAAGCCCAGGAGGGGTTTTTGAGGGCGCCCCGGGAACTTTCTAGCTGACTTTCACAGACACATGGGGGTAGAGCCAGGTCTGAAGGAGAAGCAGGGTTAAATTCAGCAGGGGAGGAGGAGAGTCATTTCAAACAAACAGAAAAAACAACGTGGCCCATGGACAGAAGGCTGATCTGATGCCTGTGGCCCCATGGGGATCATGACTGGCGTGGGGATGGGAGACAGGGCAGCAGATGAGGCTGGAGCGAGGTGCCCTTGTTTTCTGGTAAATGCTGCTGTCCCAGCCTGACCTCTAAGGGTGCCCTCTTGTTCAGAAGTGTCCTGGTTTGGATGGTAAATTGCGTGGTTACCTTGGGCGAGAAGGAGAAGCCAGGAGGGGCTTCTTGCTAAGGAACAAGACTTTCACCCCACAGGCGTTTATAAGGAAGGCGCGTCTTCAGTCTCACACTCTCTCAACTGAGCTATTTTGGTGAGGATTGTAAGGAAGCCTCTGACAACACACGGAAATTTTGGAAAAGTTATCCCGATAGCATGGGGGAGGGGTTGGAGAAAAACGAGGGACCTATCAGGAGGTCATGGCCGGGGGCCAGAATGTGGGCCTGAGCCCAGGCAATGGCTGCGACAATGGCAGGAAAGGGACAGACTTGACCAGAGGTGCCCAAGAGGTTAATTGCCACGTCTCTGGAGCTTGTCATTGAAGACTGGGGACAGATGGGAGTTCCCGCGTGGGCGGCTGGGGGTGCCCCGCGTATTCAGAGGGCACAGAGCAAAGACTCGCGTTTCGAACTCTTGAACTTGAGTTGCCAAAGAACTTCCCACAGTCAGAAGGAAACGTGGGGCAGCTGGTGGGAAAAGAGTAGAGCTCGGAAGGTAGATTCGGGAGCAGCCATAGGAAAGCCGGACCCTGAAATGGAAGAGATCCATGAAACGACAGAGGAGAGGGGAGCAGGGCCCGAGGCCAAGGCCAGGCTGTCAGAGAAGAATGAGGGGACAAGAGGAGCCCAAGGATGGGAGACAGGACACGTGCAGGGGTGGCTGCGGGGCCTCGGGCTGGACACCGATGGCTATGTCTTGGGAGAACAGTGGCAGGAGGTGGAGGTGGAGACCTGGCGACAGTGGGGTGGAGACTTCCTTCAGGGCCCTCCAAGGATCCGGAGCAAGATCCCTGGGAGAGGGCTTCCCTGGTGGCGCAGTGGTTGACAGTCCGCCTGCCGATGTAGGAGACAAGGGTTCGTGCCCCGGTCCGGGAGGATCCCACATGCCGCGGAGCGGCTGGGCCCGTGAGCCATGGCCGCTGAGCCTGCGCGTCCGGAGCCTGTGCTCCGCAACGGGAGAGGCCACAACAGTGAGAGGCCCACGTACCACACACACACAAAAAAAAGATCCCTCGGGGAGAGGGGTCACCCCACCCTGCACCCTACTCCCCACCTCCCTGGCCTCCCAGCCTTCGCTCTGCTGCGCCCAGTGCCCGGCCCACCCTACCTGGCTTACCACTTAACTCACTCCAGACCCTCCTTTTCTCATATTTTCTCACCACCCGCAGAGAGCCAATCAGCAAAATCCTGTCTCAGCCAGCCCAGGTGCCCCAAATCCAGATCGGAGGACCACCCCTCACGTCACCACCATCACCTGCCTGGTCCGAGCCGTCACCCCCCGTCACCACCTCACCAGGCCCTGCTCCATCCTCCATGCTCCATCCAGGGTAAGCCTTTTAATGCATAAGTCGCATCATGTCACTCATCAAACCCTCCGATGGCCACCAGCCAACTTAAAATCTAACGTGCTTGCCGGGATTTAGGGCTGCAGCTCTAATGTCCTCTCTCACTCTCCAGCCAACTGTTCCTGAAACCCTCCCTGCGGCACAGGCCTCAGGCCCCTGCACTATGTCCCTTGGTCTGGAACCTTCTCCCCTAGACATTCACATGCCCCACTTCCCCCGTTCACTCTCTGCTCAAATGTCACTTCCCCTACCTTCCCTGACCACCCATCTAAAATGCATCCCCTTAGCTCTCCCCTAGCCTGATTTATTTTTCTTCATAGTAGTTATAACTTCCCATTATATTTTTTCCATTTTTCCGATATAATCTATATACAGTAAAATTCACCCCCTTTTTTAATGCACAGTTCTCTGAACATTGACAAAAAACGTACAGCCCTTTAATCATCACCACCATCAAGATAGACAGCAGCTCCTTCACTCCCCAAATTCACTCGCTCCCCCTTGGAGTCAAGCCCTTCACACCTGGTCCTCAGCAATCTGTTTTCTGTCCTTAAACAGTTTTGCCTTTTGCAGAGCATCACCTAAAGGATGGAGTCATACAGTATGTGGTGTTTTGCGCCTGTCTTCCTTCCTTCGTGTAATGCGTGTGGGGTTCATTCACGATGTTGGATATGGCGGGTCTTTCCTTTTGTTGCTGTGTAGTATTCCATTGTGTGGGCGACCAGAGGCTGTTTATCTATTCCCTACTGAGGATATGTGAGTCGTTTTCAGTTTTGAGGGGACATGATTACAGCTGCTACAGCAACTTGTGATCAAGTTCTTGTGAAGACATAAGGTCTCATTTTTTCTTGAGTAAATACCTAGGGGTTGAGTTGCTGGGCCATACGTAACTGTATGTTTAACTTTACAAGAATCTGGCAATCCTTTGCCAGAGCGGCTGTACCGTCTTACATTTCCACCAGTAAGAGACGGCAGCAGCAGTTGGTCTGCATCCTCACCAGCACTTGGTGGTGTTGGTTTTTTGGTTTGTTTTTTGTTTCACCGTTCTAACCAGTGTACAGTGGTATCTCGTCATGGTCCCGTCATTACGTATTGATTTGTGAGAGACTAAATATACAAATGGACAGTGGCTAGACCACATATGGCAATGAACTGTAACCCACCACTTCTGCAGCAGCCAGCCCAGAATGGTCCAGACTGAGTCAGACAGTGCCAGCTCCCTCTAATTTTTGCCCCCCCACCTCCAACTCAGGACCTACCCAAGAGAGACAAATATGTTCCCCTAACGAAGCACATAGGATGCCCTATTAACCCCTCTCTAGCTTCCTGAGGCCAGCGACCTCCAGCCAGGGCACACCTGAAGTCTTTCCCTTATGTCCACCTTAAAGGCATCCCAGTTCCCTGCCTGCCTTTGACTCTGCCTAACACGAGTGACAGTGGCTGACTCCCTGCTCTAGGAAGCTCTGAATATAACCTCTGCTTGTTCTCCTCTGAGTGGTCTTCCTTTATCTTCCAAGTCTGTGTATTCACTGTCTTCTTCCATCAGGAGAGGGTATCTGTGCCCCTCTGGATCCTCACTGCCTGGAACAGTGTCTGGCATTCTAATAGATGCTCCAAAAAACCTGTTGATGGACTTCAGGAAACTCCAGGCTTCAGTTTGAGCCCTTGGCTTATTTCCTTTGAATGGGGGCAGAAACTGTAGCCCAGGAAGTTGCCAGAGCAGTGAGGCCTGGGGCTCTAGCAGGTCCCTTGGCCTCTGCTAGGGTTGGGGTGGGCCCAGCTCTTCTCCTTCTCCAGACCCACCCCGTCTGCTGGTTGGCAGCTTCCTGCCCCATCTGGGCAGCCCCCCTCTGCTTCCACGGGGAGAGGTAGAGGGTTTGGGCCAGCACAGGAGTGCAGCGAGAAGGCCTTCCAGTTCTTTCTAAGGATCTTGTCTGCTGTGGAAGAATGCTGAGCAGCCCCGGGAAAGGAAGCCTACAGAAGGCTCTGTCGGAGGCAGCCAGAATCTTCTCTGCTTTTGGAAACTGCCTCGTGGGAAGGGAGGCCTGTTAGACTAAACATCTCGTTGCCCCAAATTGCACCAATTTTGGAAACGCTCCCCGAGCTGTGTCTCTCCCTGGGAAAAGGGATTTATAAACCCTTAGTGTGAAGCAGCTCTGCATGCATCTCAGCTCAAGGGCTTTCAAAAGGCCCTTCTAGAAGTCAACTTCAGAAACTGGACTTGCAGTAGCAAAAACAGCAGATGCCCTAGACCCGGGTACGGTGTGCCTTGGCCCTGGTCTCCATGGGTCCCACCTCAGGAAGGCTGATGGGGGGATGGGATTAGCGCTCCAGGGGGCCCTCAGGGCCCTGGAGGCACCCACACTAAATCAAACAATAAAAACAGCAGAATACAGTTTTCAATGACTGCATCTCCATATGTGAGGATTTTTAATATTTTTTGTCGCTATGGTGTCAAATTTATTTTCTTAAATATGTCTAATTGTTCCTTAATCAGCAGTTATTTAAAACACCTCGGCTTCATCTCAGATTAAGTATTTAATGATCTGCAAAGGAAGATTTGAAGATGCTACTTAACAGAGCTCTTATCCTTTTGCAATGTGATCCATTTCACCTGCTATCTGTAAGAAAACCAGCTGCTTGGTGCTGTTGTTAAGAATGAGTTAGGTGACGCAGGGAGAGAGGGGGCGACTCCATCCCCACCCTGAGCCTCGTCCCCATAAGATGCCTCAGCTTGAGGAATCCTGAGCTGCTGAGGGATGCCTCTGGCTGGGGCTGTGGATACGGGCTCTGGACTCCTTAGCGGTGGGTGAGGCAGCCAATCTTCACATTTGTGCTGTTGGCAACCACAGGGAGACTGATGGAGTCTGGGTTCCACAGCTCTGGCAGCGCTCAACAAACAGGAGCATTCATTACTGCACACAGCAACACAGATAGTTCAGACACACAAAAACAGGTTGACGTTTGGGAAGCACTGGGCAGAATTGTGATGTTTGAAGCAGCTACACCTACTGCCTAAGATGCTTGGTTGTGTTTGGGGAGAGAGAGTTTTGTATGAGCTTTGTTTCATTTCTGTTGGGTTAGTTTGCTATGTCTTACCTGGCAATTCTGAGTAGGGCACACTCCAGGTTTATTTCCGGGGGAGAGATCAGAGCCATCAAATTACTGACAACGAATGAATGGACGGATGAATTGATGGGCACTGAATTGCTGGAAGACCCAGGTGCTGGGCCAAGGGACTTTACATTTTCTCTTTTCATCTGCCCATCTTAACAGACCAGGAAGCAGACTCCCTCAGTATCACTGAGAGGCAAACATGGAGTCTGATCCCAGCTGCAGGGGCTCTTGGGGACGTGAGCCCCCGGGCTTGGGTAGAAGCAGCGACTTCAGTGATCACGAGCCTCGGTGATACTCGCCCTCCCCTTGTCCTGATCTGGGGAAAGGAGCCGTCGCACAGCTGGGGTGCTGCAGTGGGGAGGGGGAGAGGTGCCTGCAGAGGAAGGGACCCCACACCATCTTTCCCTCTGTCTGAGTTTTTCCCCCTGAAGCTTCCAAGTGATATTCTGATCCCTGACACCCTCCATCTCCTGCATCGGTAATGACCCGCCTCCCGGGCCCTCCGCTGCTTCTCTTCTGTTTCCCTGACCCAGCACTTTTTCCTCAGTGCATTATTTTCCCCCAGATTTTCAGATTCCCTGTGGACGATAATCAGACAGCAAGCTGCACACGCTTGGCAATTTTGGCTTTTAATAAAAAATCATGTTTATTCCTGTGAAGACTTTCTTTTTCTCCATGAATTCTCCTAACAAATGCAGTTTTTGCTCGACTCGGGCTTTTTCTTTTTCTTTTTATTTTTTTAACATCTTTAGTGGAGTATAATTGCTTTACAATCGTGTGTTAGTTTCTGCTTTTTAACAAAGTGAATCAGCTATACATATACATATGTTCCCATATCTCCTCCCTCTTGCGTCTCCCTCCCTCCCACCCTCCCTATCCCACCCCTCTAGGTGAGGGGGCTTTTTCTTGAGTTGGGTTCTTTAAAGCTGACTCTGTTCCCAGGTTAGCTCTGATCTCAAGAGCTGGGATCCTGCGCCAAGGCTCTGAGAGTCCCAGGTCCTGCGGAAGACTCGCGTTAGCCCCTTTCTGGCTTTTCCTCCTAGTGTGTCCAAAGCAATTTAGAATATCAAAGGTAAAGGGGGAAAAGAAAGAAGAAGTGATCCCTGCCTGCACGAGGACATAAAAGTCATTCTGATATTATGAGGAATAAAGCAATGGCACCTTACATCTTAGTCAAGAGCTACGGGGGCAGCAGGCCATCTGATGTGTCTGTGGCCTCCAGGTCTGTCCTGGGAGCCACCTCAGCAGGGGCCACTCTGATGCTATGTCACGGATGTGGAGAAGGTGACGTTCACAGAGGATGGTGGCCCCGTCAACCCAGGCCTTCCCCGTCCATGCCACGGCAAGTAGCTGAACTCCGTTTCTTCCTTCCCTCCCTGTCTTAACTCCCAACATTGGAGGTGACTGTCAGTGAGTCAGTGAAAACTGTGACGATGAAGAAGAAGTAGTGTGCTTCCCTGGTGGCGCAGGGGTTGAGAGTCCGCCTGCCGATGCAGGGGACACGGGCTCGTGCCCCAGTCTGGGAAGATCCCACATGCCGCGGAGCGGCTGGGCCCGTGAGCCATGGCCGCTGAGCCTGCGCGTCCGGAACCTGTGCTCCGCAACGGGAGAGGCCACAGCAGTGAGAGGCCCGCGTACTGCAAAAAAAAAAAAAAAGAAGTAGCAAGAAGGAGTAAAGACCTTGCATTGCCTCAGTTTGTGTATCTGGACAACAGAAGAACTAGGCTAGATTGTCGTCTGGCACAATGACCTGGAGAGCTTTCTAACACCACACCTGCCTGGTCCCGACCTATTTGATAGTCTCCGAGGAAGGGGCAGCCTGTGCATTTTGATGTGCGTTGCTCGGTTGCTGCAAATTGGTGAAAATGATGACTGTCTGGGTCCCTCCCCATTCAGGTGCTCCGTCAGTGCGCCTCTGCTGCCGGAGACTGTAAACTCCTGGGAGGTTGTTTCTTTCTTCCCAAAGGGAGGCATTTTTCTCAGCAAAACATAGGAGGCACTCAGGAAACATTTCTGGAATCAAATAGTTGAAGTTATCTTCTTCTTAAGTCTCATTTTCTTATTTCTGCTGCTTTTATGAAAATACATTGGTGGGAACAAACAATTTTGTAACCTCTAAACTGTGTGGATTTGATCCATTTATAACACAAAGTTAGTCTAGCCCAAGTTTATCACCCTGAAGCTATTAGCCACTTGGAATCTCTCTCCGATGGGACGAGAGTTCATGCATTTACGATGTGTGGGTTTTATGAATAATTGTTTCCTCTTCCATGCTGAGCTTGTGTTTTCTTGATGAAAAATCCATGATTTTTTCCCACCTGATCTGAGGCTCCTCTCACCCTTGGAGAGTTCTCAGCCCTTGCTTTAATAACTCTGGCCTTTTTGACCTTGCATCTCAGCTTTCCTATGTATGCCCCTAGACTTGGTAGAAAAATCCAGAGTGTGTGTCCAGCAAATGGCCTCCAGGGGGGCCTGGCTTGTGGGCTTACCAACTGCGTTTTCTAACGCTTTTGCGTTTTAAGTGCTCCTAAACCAGCAGCCGACAGCACTCGTCATCAGAGAAGCCGTGGACGCTGAGTAGGTGCCTCAGTCCGATTCCTGGCGCACGTCTGGCAGACTTTCTGCTGTGGGTCGGGGCCCACTTGCAAGTGTCATCGGGGCTCTGGCAGCCTAAGCATTTGTTTTAGGCTTAATTGGCCTGAGGCTGGTACATGGACCCCGGCTTTGTCCTCTAAAGCAATGCACGTGGCACTGCAGTCGGAAAAAGGGGGAGCTGCTTTGGTAAGGCCTTTCACCAGAAGAATAAAGCCTCAGTGTCGCCACATCAAAGGCAGGTGGCGGCGACCATCGGCTACAGCTCCGTGTACCTCGGGCTTGCTGGGTAATGTGGCATGCAGCATACCTGAAATGACAAAAAGCACTTTTCTTTTTAATTCTCAGCTCCAACCAAATGCTTTCCCATGATGTTTTTCTCCCATAAATCAGCCTTGAGAAGAAAGCATGCGTACACAAACATTTCTTACGAGTCAGCACTTTCTTTACTGCATTGTAGGAAAATAGGTGACAGTGTTTTTCCCACCCCACTGTCCAGCTAGTGGATGTAAGGAGCGCTGGGTGGAAATCAGACGACAGGCTGTAGCCTTGGCTCTGCCGCAGTGTTCTTGTGACCTTGGAATTGACACTTAACCTCTTCCAGCCTCAGTTTACCCAAGGGAAAAATGAGAATACTAATACCTATCCTGTCTATCTCACTGGTAATTATAATAGCTGATTGAAGGCCATCTCTGAGAAGTGCAGATTATCCAAATGCATGGCATTGTTCATTCCCATGACTTGAACTGGCGTTTTTGTTTTGTTTTTCCCTTTGGATCTGTGTTGTGGACTATTTTTCATCAGCCACAGAAAACTGTCTTCAGAGCTGGTGTCTCTGGAAGCAGAAGAGCCGCTCACCTTCCTCATCTATCACTGTTTGTCACATTTCCTAAAGAAGATCTCTGTAGATCATGCGCCAGTTTGTTGGGGGCAGCTATCCATCAAGGTGGAACCTGGGTCATTCATCTTTACACCTGGCAGCTGCCACCGACACAAAGCAGATGCTGCCTGAAGGGCTAAGAAGTGACAGGAACAGCTCCTCTGGGAGGGAGCCACAGCTCCCCGTGACTCGTAGTGTGTACATTTCGGGAAGAAATTCCAAAGAGAGGATGTGTGTTTGAAATTATTGCCCTCCCAAACCCCTGTCCTGTTTCATGTGTTTCTTGCCCACATCTGACACCCAAGAAGGAAGGAATGGTCTCAGGAGACTCTGGTTCCATTTCCAGGTATCTTCATGTTGACATTACGATTAGTATTCAGTTCACAGAATGTATGGAAAGGTCAGGTGAGGCCTTTGTGGCCCCTCACACTTTGAGGAATTAGACATCATTTGTGCAGTGAATATCTGAGCTTGCGCTCTGCTCCAGGAGTACAATCATGAGCAAGCCAGACGGAGCCTTTGTTCCCGAGATCTGACAGTCTGGGGGAGGACAGGATGACCGGTAACAGGCAGTCACTGTGTAATGTGACATGGAGATGTAGGGGGGCTCGAGGGGCCTCTGGCGAGGCGACTCTCTGGACATGGAGCCTCAGGGAAGCTGCATAGATGTTAACCAGGTTGGGTGGGAACTGTGGAGGCAGAATAGGGTTCAGGGCAATGGGAGAGCAGGTGTAAGGCCCAAAGTGGAGGGGAGGCTGCACTAGAGCAGCGGTCCAGGACCAGCATCACGAGCGTCACCTGGGAACTTGTTAGAAATGCGAAGTCTTGGGCCCCATCAAAGGCCTACATAATCAGAAACTCTCTGGGTGGGGCCCAGAAGCTGTTTTTTTTTTTTTTTTTTTTTTTTTATGGTACGCGGGCCTCTCACTGTTGTGGCCTCTCCCATTGCGGAGCACAGGCTCCGGATGCGCAGGCTCAGCAGCCACGGCTCACGGGCCCAGCCGCTCCGCGGCATGTGGGATCTTCCCAGACCAGGGCACGAACCCGTGTCCCCTGCATCGGCAGGCGGACTCTCAACCACTGCACCACCAGGGAAGCCCCAGAAGCCCATTTTAACAAGTTCTCAGTGATCCTGAGGCACATCCTAGTCTGAGAATCACCATGTTAGAGGAACTGTGAAGTGTTTAGGCCAGAATTTAGCCCAACTGAGCATCTTTCCTTCTGGAGGAGACATTACCTCCATCTTTGGCAGTATTGTGGGGCCCCTCCTGGCACCCTGCTCTCCTGTAGACTCTCAAGCCACTGCCCTTCCCTGACATGGTCAACTATGGGGTTTTATTCTCAGCTTCTGGTGGGAGTGGTACTCAACCTTCTCACCTCCACATCCCCCTCCCCCAAAGAAGTACAGAGAGAAATAGACATCCACAGTTACAGTTAGCAATTTCATCAGCCATCTCTCAATTACTGAAAGAAGAAGAAAAAACAGAAAATCAATAAGGATATAAAAGACTTGCACAACAATATCACGCTGCTTGACCTAGTTGACTTTTATAAAACATTCTACCCCCAAACAGGAAAATACACATTTTTTTTCAAGTATGCAAGGAAAATTTACCAAGATAGACTACATTCTGAGTTACAAAACGGGCCTCAATAAATGCAAAAGGATTCAAGTCACACAAAGTATCTCTCTGACCACAGTGAAATTAAATTAGAAATCAATTACAGACCTATATCTGGAAAATTCCAAAATATTTGGAAACTAAATAATACACATCTAAATATCATATGACCAAGGAAGAAATCAAAAGGAAAATTAGAAAATACTTTGAACTGAATGAAAATGAGAACACAATGTACCAAAATTTGTGGAATACAGCTAACGTGGTATTTAAAAGGACACTTTTAGCATGAAACGCCTATATATGAGAAGAAGAAAAAAATCTAAAATAAGTGACCTTAGTTTCCACCCTAAGGAACTAGAAAAAGAAAATCAAATTAAACCAAAAGTAAGCAAAAGAAATGAAATAAAGACCAAAGTGAAAATCAATGAGGTAGGAAACAAAATAGAAAGACTGGACTAAAGCCAAAATCTAGTTCTTTGAGAACGTCAGTAAAATTAATAAGCCTCCAGCCAGATTAATCAGGAAAAGAGAAAGAGAGAGAAAAGACACAAATTACTAATATCAGGAATGAGAGAGGTAATTTTACCACAGATTCTACAGACATTGCAAGAATAGCAGGGTATAATGTGAACAAATTCATGCCAATAAATGGAACACCTTTATGCCAATAAATGTAAAATCTTGGATGAATGGACACATTTCTTGAAAGACACAAACTGCAAAAGCTCAGTCAAGAAGAAATAGGTAACCTGCATAACCTTATAGCTTTAAAAAAAACTGAATTCATTTAAATTTTAAATAACTTTAAAACGTACCCATAAAACCAAACCAAACAAAACTCCAGACCAAGATGGCTTCACTGGTGAATTACAACTGAACATTTAAGGAACAAATGATATCAATTCTATACAAACTCTCCCAGATAATGGAAGTGGATGGAATACTTCCCAAGTCTTTCTGTGAGACCAGCATTACTCTGATACCAAAACTAGACACATACTGCAAGGAAACAACAGACCAATATCCCTCATGAACATATATGTAAAAATTCTTAACAAAATTTTAGCAAATAGAATTAAACAGTATATCAAAAGAAAAATACACCATAACAAGTGGGGTTTATACTAGGAGTACAAGACTGGTTTAACATTCAAAAATCAATCAATTTATTTCACGTTAACAGAATAAAAGAGAAAAATGATACAGTCCTCTCAATAGATGCAAAAAGAGAGAAAGAAAGAAAAGGAAGGAAGGAAGAAAGGAAAAGAAAGGAAAGAAGGAAGAAAGGAAGAAAAAGAAGTATTTGACAAAATCAGTATCTATTCCTAGTAGAAGATGTTGGCAAACTAGGTAGATAAAGCCATCTGAAAAACACAGCTCCTGGTGTGTTCTGAGACTCAGTTTCAGCACTGGGGTGGGGTAGATTTCCCCACACATACAACAAGCAATTCTTAGATACTAGTAGGGTATCCTAGAATGCAACTAAATTCTGACACTGTCTACCAGGAGACAGCATCAGATTCCATAGGTCAAGGGTTCAGTCCTACCAGACTGCTGCCTCAGACCCCCACCCACTTCAGAAGCTAGTCGCAGGCTCAAGCTGTTATCTGTGCTTCTGACTAACTGGCTATAAATCAGAGGTTCCCATGACCCCCTCCTCAGGTCTGATTAACTTGTTAGAGTGGCTCACAGACTCAGAGAAACGTTATACTTCCTAGATCTCCATTTTATTATAAAAGGCTATGACTCAGGGACAGCCAGATGGAAGAACTACATAGGGCAAGGCATGAGGAAGGGGCTTGGAGCTCCCATGGCCTCTCCGGGTGCATCACTCTCCCAGCACCTCCAAGTGATCACCAACCTGGAAGCTCTTCAAGCCCTCTCCTTTGGGGTTTTTATAGAGGCCTCATTACATAGGCATGATTGATTAAACCATTGCCCATTGGTGATTGAACTCAATCTCCAGCCCGTCTCCCCTCCCTAGAGGTCTGGGGGTGGGACTGGACGTTTCAATTCTCTAATCACATGGTTGGCTCCCCTGACAATCAGTCCTCTTCCTTTGGTTATACCTATGGCTTTCCAAAACTCACTTCACTAACACAACAAAAGACACCTCTATAGCTCTCTTCATCAAGGAAATCCCAAGGGTTTTGGAATTCTGTGCCAGAAAAGGGGAGGAAGATCAAACGTATATTTCTTATTATACATCAGAATATCACAACAGTTAACATCATATAAAATGGTGACAGATTGCTTTGCACCTAACATCTGAACAAGGCAAAGATTTCTGCTCTCAGCACTTCTACTCAAAACTGGGAGATGCTAGCCAGTGCAATAATGCAAGAAAAAAGTATAAAAGACATCCAGATTGGAAATAAAGAAGTGAAACACTCTTTATTCACAGTCAATGTCATTGTCTGCATAAGAAATCTACCAAAACAAAGACAAAACTGAAAATCTATAAGAACCAATAAGTTACTATAGCAAGGTTGCAGAAGGCAAGATCAATATAAAAAAATCAGTTTTATTTTTAATTACCAGAAACAAACAATTGAAAATTGAAACAAAAATATCACTTAAAATAGCATCCCAAAATATGAAACATAGGGGTTGATCTAACAAAAAGATAGCTGTTCTTAGGGCAGCTGGTGAAAGATTAAGTGGGTCTGTGGATTGGATTATAATGTGGAAACCATAATTCCCCATTGGGAGGTTATATGCTGGTTCCCTGGAATAGTGTCCCTGTTTTGGGTATAACACTCTGGAGTATTTTGTGTGAAGTGGCAAGCACAATCAAGCAAAGATGTGTACACTGAAAATCCAGACATTGCTAAGAGAAATTAAAGAAATCCTAAGGAAAAGGAGAGGTTCTCTGTTGCTTTCCTGAGGCCATGAACTGACTGTTAGCCTAGAACACTAGCTCCTCATAGTTCTGGAGGCCAGAAGTCCAAAATGGAGGTGTCAGCAGGGTCATACTCCCTCTGAAGGCTCTAGGGGAGGGTCCTTCCATGCCCATTCTAGCTGCTGGTGCTTGCCAGCAGTCCTTGGTGCTCCCTGGCTTGTGGTAGCACAATTCCCAGTTCCTGCCTCCTTCACATGGCTGCCGTCCCTCTGTATGTATCTGTGTCTCCACATAGCTTTTTTATGAGAACACCAGTCATTGGATCAGGGTCCACTCTAATCCAGTATGACTTTGTCTTATTGAATTACATCTGCAAAGACTCTATTTTCAAATAAGGTCACATTCTGATGTTCTGGAAAGAAGCGAATTTGGGGTGGGGGGACACTAACCTGTCCAGGCTCTGTAAAGGGTGCATCAAAGAAATGAGAGTATAGCAAGTGATAAAGCTGGGATTTTAATTTAGTGCTCAATCATGCAGATTTATGAAGAAAGTTTTGGAATTATTCTAAAGGCAATGGGTTGGCTTTCAATGCTTCTGAAGAGGTGATAGAGGGGGGTCAGATCACTGCCTTTAGACACTGTGTGGTATCCACATAGTAGAGAATTTCAGAGGGAAGAGCTTATACAAAGCATCCTAAATCCAGGGCTATTATGATTTTTCTCCTTATCTGCAAAGAGAAGAGCCCACAGAGAGGGGCAGGAGCATGACTGAATTATGGGGAAGGGCACCGGTTGGATGCAGTAAAATAAAGGAAAAGAAGAATTGCAGGGGAACATGAGGTTTTCAGCCTGGAAAGAAGGAAACCTTTGCAGAAGGAATTACAGAACACTGACAGGAGGAATAGTGACAACATTAACCAACAGAGATGACAGAGGAGCAGCTAGTTGTTTCAGGGGCCGTGGGCTCAGAAGGTGGGAGTTGAGTTTGGTTGTAAAAATGGAATCCTAGCATGAGTCATGTGGATCAACCCAATAGATGAACAGTTTCAGAAAGGTTAGGAGACGACACTTCTCCTGAATGCCAGCCCATGGCTTTTCCCGAGGCACCCAGCTGGGACTTCTGTAAGCAGCTGGAAAAAGGGATGGGGTGCCTAGGAGAGACATGGTGACTGAAAATGTAGCAGGGATGTCTTCTTTCACCAGGGTGGAGATTTGGACACTTCTGCTAAACAGAGGAAGGAAAGTCCTTCTTCCAAACGTTTCTCTTTCCCTCAAATTGTGTCGGCTTGGATTGGGCTGCAAGCCGATGCCTACATCAGTCAACAGCAAGGGGAATGGAATCAGCTGTCTTGAACCAATCATTTTGAATGGGGGAGGGGGGTTGGAATAATTGTCTGGATGTCAACCAATCTGCCCAGAGCGTGAAAGCACTAATGGGGCTGGTGGGTCTCCAAGAGAAGGTGCATACTTCCCCACTCTGATGTAAACACAGAACCATTTTTCTACACCCAGTTTGAGGAAGGCTGTCCTACAGAGCAGTAGCAGAAGAGTCTCCACATAAAGACTGAGCAGGAATAGCCAGACAGGTAGGAGAAGAACAGGCACCCAAGGCCTCAGGCACATCAGGCCCGGAGGAGTTTCTAGAAGGTAAACACTTTCTCTAAAGATTATCTTAACCTTCACCCAAAAGGTAGTTTGCCTGTGTTGGCCTCAGGTAATAAACATCCATGTTTCGAAAAACCCTCTTCCACTTCTCGCCCCCCATCTCCCACCGAGGCCCCATCTGTTCTGCTCTAACAGATTCCACAAGCCAAGAGATTCCACTCAGTGTGTTGTCAAGATGGAGAGCAGCTCCCATGGTCCAGAGCAGCAAATGTCCCAGCGACCGATGACCGTTTTCTGGAGCAGGACTGGGTGTGCTTCCCATCACAGATGTCATTCTTCTGAAGAAAAAGAGAGAGTAAAGATTTCCAACCAGAAAGTTAATGGCCAAGGCCGTGCCATTGCCCCTCCCCGCCGCACACACACACGCTACCAGAGTTCGGCAAGTTCACAGATGGAGCCCACTTAAGGCAAACGGTACCTCTTAAGAACCACTGTGGCGTCCACATTAATTGCTAGTGCAGGAGTGGTGGGTGTTACACAGCAGAAGGGATCCATGGTCTCTCGACTGAATGAAAGCTGCTTCCGGTCTGTCCTGCTCCACTCAACTATAAACACATGCCGAGGAGGAAGGTGCTCCCTGGGGCATTCAGCATCCAGTCCTCGGGCCTGATGCACCCTGTCCGTTGCTCACTGACCCTGGTGGCCCAGTTACACAGGCTCATTTGTGTGCTCACCCAGCTGTCTCGGTTTAGAAACCTGAGGGAGTTCATGATGGGAAAATGAACTTGGTGCGTGCACTCCTGATAGGTGTGGTGTCTGCTGCCTGCAGATACACGAACTGCATTGTTGCTAGCTGGGTTTTCTCCCGGTGAGACAGAGATTAATTACAGGAGGTGAGCGAAGACTCCCATTCATGAATATGGGAGCGTGCAGCAGTAAAGACAGAGACAAATTAGGAGTGCCTGCACCCCTGGTGCCTGTCAGAGGAGGACTCCCACAGACGGGCTTTAGGTACAAGTACTTCAGAGGATTGTTTCCTCCTTCATGGCAGCAGAAGCTTTCTAAGGAGGGTATCCGGATACAGAACAATAATGTCCGCCATCTGCATTTCACAATCAGTGCAGACATGCAGATGATGGCTCAGAGATTGAAAGAGACGTTTGAATAACTACCTCACGGGAGTCACTTTTAATCATTGCTCTTGGAGGCTGGCTCATCAGTCAAAGCAACAACTGCTGCTGACAAGCAGCTTTCATACATCTGATACTAAGGTGTAGCCAAGAGACCCCAATCGCTTTGAATTCTCTTCAGCCCATTAAGCTACTCCCCGTGAGTCAGAACTGGTGACCTTGAATGGAGAAAATGATGAGTCTAATGAAGGATCTGCAGTGAACTTGTCAAAGTGGGGCATTGGAACAGTGGTGGGGCTGTGACTTTCTGAGAGAAGTTTCCTCCCCGATAGGTAGGTGTGTGTTGACAAAGGTCTACTCCTTTCCAAGGCATCTATCTCTAAAGAATGCTGGGATTGTGGAGTCTGAGGTTCCTGTCCTCTGCGACTCCCACAGCAAGATGATGGCGGGGCCAAAGGGCCGAGCACATCCCCTGTCCCCTCTCGGGTCAGGGGCTTAGCTCCTATGGGCCACCTGAGCCAAGTCCAGCCCTTCTCTGGGGAGGAAGGTCCTATAGTAAGCCTAGGTGGGGTGCGGGATAGAGTCAAGCAGGGTGAGTGGGAAAGGGGAAACCAGCCACGCTTTAAAATACTTTCTTTCCAATAAATCTTAAATTCTGCATCTGGTTGGTTTGTCACTCTTTCCCTGGCACCCAGAGCAGAGACTGGCTCACAGTAGGTTGTTTCATGAACACTCTTGCTTATCTCCCCAAAGTCTTTCCACGTGACGCAGGAGATAGATGGGTCCCAGGCTGAGCAGCTGGAGTTCGTCCCCTGTGGACAGATACTCCAAGATATCAGGAGGGAGGAGAAGCTAAGCCCTGCCCAGAGCACATATGTCTCATTCTTGAGGTCAAGGAGGCCTTCCTGACTGCGCACACGCACAAAGCCTCCTTGAAGGTCAAAAGGGGGGGGGGGCGCCACCCCATAGTAGGTGATGTCAACCTACTCATAAAACTCTTCGCTAGAATCCATTTTGGCTAAGAGATGCACGTGCACACAGGGGAGAACCCTGAGATATACCGAATAGGGACTCAGAACCAGGCAAAGCAAGATGACTGGCCAAAGGAAACCCACGTGTCTATCCACACATAGCCTTCTTCCTCCCAATAAACACTTGACTTGTTTCACTACTTTCTGTCTCTATGCGGAAATTCATTTCTGCACAGCTGATGGACCAGGGCCTTGTCACTGGCCATTGGTCCCTAGTGGTCTAGTGGCTTGGATTCAGCACGCTCACTGCTGCTGCCTGACTTCCATCTCTGGCTGGAAACCAAAATCCTGCTTCAAGCCACTGTAGGCTGAGGCCACCCGAGATCACACAGAGGCCTGGGTCTTAAAATTTAGTGCTGATTTTATGGACCTTACCGCCAACCTACTGGACTGGAATCTGAGGGTGGGGTTGGGATGGGATGAAAATCTGCATGTGCGCAAATTCCAAGCCCCACAGGGTGGTGTGCATTGTGTAGGATCTTGAAAGACAGCCTTTGCTTGTGGAATTCAAATGTAACGAGACCCTTGGGAGCAGGGACCTTCTCAGAGTCCTGCAAGCAGAGCATCTTTTTCTTGGTTTTGATCTGTCTCATCCATAAGCCCGTCCGTCATTATTTACTCATCAGAACAGACAGAAGGAAGGGAGGCATTAGACTGTCTCTGTCTTGTACTGTGAATAAGCTCTTGTATATCCTAGTTTTGACTCTAACTGAAATTAATCAAAGACAGGACGTCCTGTTTGATTATAGAAGCCTTCCTCGAATGCAATCCCTTGCACGAAACATTGACTCCAAGCAGTGCTGTGCTCTGGCCGGCTCAGCGCGGCCGATGGTGCCCACCTCTTCCCAATCCCTGCTCAGAAGTCCTATCGGTAGCTTAAAATTAAATATGCAGGGAGCCCACTGACTCTGGGCCAGCCAGTCATATCCAGTCTGAAGATACAAAATCTTACTTTTGAATTCAAGGGAGTGTGAAAGAAGGAACACCTGCCAGAATGAGAGCCACGTGTAGCCCTACAGGGCGCCACACTGGGAGGGCCAATGTGACCTCTGGACTATACTGTAGAGCCCTCTGGGCACCCCTTCCCCACACCCTTCTGCCTACAATGGTTCTCTGCTCTGACCCCACCCACACTTGCCTTCTTGTTTATCCTGCTGGTCAGTAACACTAACCAACGTGCATTTCCTGAGCATTTAATGTGACTATCCCTGTGCCTGGCACTGAGGGGCATGCAGAGGTGTTTGAGGCCCTGCCCCAAAAGAAATTAGGATGGAAGAGGGGCTGTGGAAGAGAGGTAGAACCTGTGAACACATTCATGAATGATGAAGTGAAAAGCCGGCAGTGAACTGAAGTTCAGAGACTACAGAAATGGGGGTGTGCTGGGGGCTTCCGAATGAGGTCCTAGCTTCCCTATGATCCTGCAGGTGACTGTGCCTAGGGAGGCACAGCTTGTGCTGTGACCTCACTGCCTTTGAATGCCTGCTTACACCTGTCTTCCCTGCCCCCCGCCCTTGGGTGCCCCACAGGACACGGCTGTGGTCTGCTGTCTTAATAGCCGGGCTGTACATGGCAGTGTCCGGCAGATGCCTGACACCCAGCAAGCAATAGTGGGTGGAGGGTGAGTGGATGGACTTGAACCTGAAGAATGGGCGGGGTTCGAAATCTAGGGATTGTTGAGATTCCAGGCAGGGGTGCAGCATACCCAAAACACCTGAAAAAGACTTAACCAGGGGTCCTGAGATGTCAGCCGTCCTGAGGATGGAAGTGCCCACCATTGTAGGAGCAAAGGGAATGAGGTTGAAGGGGAAAGTGAAATGCGTGTGAGCTTGGCCCTGACTGAGTAGGTCAGAGGTTTTCTAATTCTGCTCTTCCAAGAAGCCCCAAGGCAAGCAGAGGTGCTCTTGGAGCTCTGAAAATAATTTAAATTTAATTTTCCAAATTACATATTTTAAACAGTAATACAATTACGTCGGCACACACAAATTTGGTTTACCCTAAATTTTAACACGTTGTTGACCTCCAGTCAATTAACTTATGCTACTGATCAATTCTCTGAATAAAATTCTGGCCATCGCTATTTAATTGAAGATTATTCTGAGATTGCCATGTGCTATTAAGCTGTAAAGGCTGTCGGTTTTACTGATGCGAATCAAGATTTTCTCCATTTTATGCAACTTAAATCACATACAGAAATAAATTACATGCTGAGGCTGATATAAAATTACTGTTTTCTTCCATAAACCCAGATTTTAAATTTCTATGTTGCTCAAAACAGTTTCATTATTGTCACTCATTGAGTGACTTCATTGTATTCACAAATGTTTAATCATTTAGACTTATGAAATAAATTTATATTAATGTTGCAGGGTACCTAAGCAGAGAAGTAGACCTTAAGATTTTTGAAATCTTATTGAGCAGAAGCTAAAAAAAAGCAACCAGGAAAACCCAACCTGCCTTTTAACAAACTAAAACTGATCATCTTATAAGTGGTGATGTCAGACCTCCTTTGGGGTAAATGGTTTCTTTGTTTTGAGAAAAACATCCAACTGGGGTGTTTAATTATGGAAACGTAGAAAAGACCCTTTTCTAAATAGAGGTATTTGAGATTCAAGGCATGGCTCTAAGAAGCTAAAAACTGCTGTGGGAGTGGGGAGGGAAGTTAGCTAATGTTGAGGGACAGAAGCAAAGACGATGGGTTGAATTGTGTCCCCAAAAAAGGGTGTGTTGCGTTCCTAACCTACAGTAATTCAGAATGTAGGTTACAGAATGTAGGGACCACATTACTCAGTTTGGAGACAGGGTCTTGGCAGAGGTAATCAAGTTCAAATGAGTTTATTAGGGCGGGCCCTAATCCAATATGACTGGTGTCCTTATAAAAAAAGGGAAATTACGGTCACAGAGACAGGCTCCCACACAGGGAGAATGCCATGTCACCACAAGCCAGAGAACTACAGAAGCTAGAAGAGAGGCCTGGAACAGAGCATCCTCTACGAGCCTTCAGACAGACCATGGCCCTGCAGCACCTTGATCTCAGACCGCTGGCTTCCAGAGCTGTGAGAGAATACGTTTCTATTGTTTAAGCCACTCAGTTTGTGGTACGTGTTATGGCGGCCCTAGGAAACTGTACAGCAGGCTAGGGCTTCTCTTGGAGAAGATGATGGAGTACATCATGGCATCTGCTGCTCACCTACCCCCTATAGGAGTTGAGCCCCTGTGGCTAAAAGGAGAAAGACGGTCAGCACCTGAGGGGACCTTCTGAAGAACATAGCACAAGGCCAATACCTCAGGGCCCAATTCCATCATATACTGGGATTCAACATGAAGCTGTTTGAAAAGGGAATTCTGGTATTAAAAAGAATTCATGTGGTAGACCATAGGGAAAATTTGAGCTCAGGGTGGCAAAACAAAAGAGGTATTTTTAGGAAATCTATTTATTGGTGTTATTTAATGTCACCTAACAGCTGCAGCCCACCAGGACATGGGGAGACATTCCAGGCAGCTCAAGTCTCCCAACCCAGACCAAGGTGGGGACACCTCCAGCCACTTGGTGTGTGCCCTTGCTCAGAGCACAAAATCGCCTAGAAAGGTGACTGGACTCCAAGCAGGAGCTCTCAGGAGCCACAGGTTATCATCCAGGGTCAAGTCTGAACCTTTTTCTGAGCTCTTGCACACTCACTAGTGAGCGGATGGGAGGCGGTGACCAGACGGGGCTTCTGACCAGAGCTAGTAAGGCTTTCTACACCAGCTTCTCTCTGGCTGCTGACCTGGTCAAAGGGAAACCATGCTGCTCTGAGTACCTTGTTCCTGACTTAGTCTGTTCCCTTTAATCTATAAATTGAGAGGGAAGGGGCAAGGAAGACAGAGCAGGGCAGGCTGGACATCTGGTCTGAAGAGGTAGGTTGCTCTAATGGCCTTTGGAAGACCTCTCCCCAAGCATCTGGGTCCCCATGAGCCTTTGGGGACGGTTCAGAGAGTCACCGTTTAACAAGTTCACCCACCCTCAGATATGAGGTCACCTGACTCCTCATCAGGGCTGCTGCCTGGGCAGATGGTCACGTGATACGCCGTGGCATCATTGCACACCATTTAATGAGTTGAGTTTAACTTGGTCGCTTTGCTTGATTTGAGCATTTGGTTACTTCACGTTCTCCTGGTCTTTGTAGTTGATTGCTGGTGAGGCACTATTGTTCGTTCAGAAGTTGTATAAATTCAAGAGACCCCCCAAAGAAGGAAAGTGATGCTTAAGCTGCTAGATATGGAGCAGGATGAATGCCTACCTGATGGCCTAGCAGGGCCGCTCAGAGTAGCAGACCGTGGGATGGGACTGGAGTGTCTTCCTGGCCCCAAACATCTCACCCACAGACCTATGCTAGAGCCAAAGTTCTCAGTAATGTGATGAGCTTGGGTTAATTAGTGGGCTGTCACTTTTGTAGAGGGGGCTCATCCTGCTGAGGGCAAATATATTTTCTTATATCTGGGGTAGCTGCCGAAGTCATTGGTCCTTCAAACTACACTGCCAAGGACGCGACCCAGCGTGGGGCTGGGACAGGTGAGTCTTGGTCAAAGGAGAGAGGATGGCAAGGGGCTCCCAACACAAGTAGCTTTTCCCTGCCTCTCCCCACAAACCTCAGAGGTGAAATTTCCTGGAGTCCTGCAGCCCTACCTGATCCCACCCTCTACTGGCTACAGCCCTCTGCTTTGACCAAGCTTAATTAGAGATTGATTGTTTCATGTGTAAAGAATGTTGGCCTTGGGCTCTCTTTCCTCCCTTAACTAAGTCCCTTCCCTTCTCCAGCTCTATTTTTTTTATGTCTTTAATAGAAATGTCCACAGTTCTTTAACTCTGTCATCCAATAGTCTGAAAGTTTCTTGCAGGAAGGGATGGCAGATTTTCCTGGCATAGATATACTTTGCCCTGTAAGACCCAGCTGGGGGCGAAGCACATGAGGGGAGCCTTGTAAGTCCTTGCAGGCTGACTTCTGGGTGGGTGGGCTTCACCTTGTCTCAGTGCAGCCAGAATCACAAAGGAAGAAAGTCTTGACTCCACTGGCCACATTTCCCTGAGTAGATGTGTTAATGACATCATAGTGACCAGCATTTATTGACCGCTCTCTATGTGTCTGGGCTTGTGTTGGCTTATTTAACTCCCAGAGCCCCACTGTCCTGCATGTATGACTACTGAGCTCTTGAAAAGTGGCCAGTCTGAGCTGAATGGGCTGTAAGTATAAAATGCACACTGGATTTAACAGACTTAGTGTGACAAAAAGATTATAAAACATCTCATTAACACCATTAATATTTTATATTGATTATTTATATTGATTATATGTTGCAAAGCTACTATTTCAGATCTACTAGATTAAATAAAAATTAGTTAAAATTAATTCCACCTGTTTTCTTTTTACTTATTTTTAAGTAGCTACTAGAAAATTTTGAATCATATCCGTGGCTTGTATCTGTGGCTCTCAGTAGATTTCTGCTGGACAGCACTGCATCAGAGGTACGATCACAAGGGCTATTATTTTCATTTTCAGGTGAGGACAGTAGGGCTCATAAAGGTTAATAAATGACTCAAGGTCACATGGGCAGTAATTGAAGGAGCTCGGTTTTGACCCCAGGTCTGTCTGGCTTTAAACACCGTACACGTGACCGTTTCATTTTACTGTCTCCCGAATTCATGACTCACTAAGTGTATTTTGATTCTCAGTAAGAGATTAAAGCCCACCCATGGGCTAATGAAAGAAGAAGTGTTTATGTGTTTTGCACACCAGCATCACATTTGATGAAAGTCTCATCACTCCTTGGACCATTCTAAGCTGGCAGCCCATGGTGTTCAAGTTCAACCACTGAGCCCCAGCCTGCATGCTCTCCGGAACTTGGCTGGCTTGTTCAGTGTTGTCTTTTAGGAGCACGGCATAGTCCTAACTCTGCATGGGTTTGTTGATTGATGAAGGACTGGCGGAGTGAATTTTGCTCTGATATAATCTTGAGGTCAGACAGAGGTCGGAGCGACAACTGTCCTGGGCAGACAGAACAACAAAACCAGGGACACACTCGGATTTGTGAATCCTATCCAGACCTTCCGACCTGTCACTCTGCTCTATCAGCATTTAATAAAAGGCATTTCCTTCTCCCTGACAGCTAGAAGAGCAATATTATATATCTGTGGTTTGGGATCTGACGGGAAATTAGAATTTACCCAGGGAGGCTGGGCAGGGGGAGGGGAGAGAGAACCAGAACAGCACCTGGAATTTGTGAGCGTTTTCTAGGAGTTTTTTTCAAGAACACTTTTATTTCAAGAGAAGGCAAGAACAAAGCAGCCTTGAAAGACAGAGCTTTTGTTTCTCATCTCAAAAAATATCCAAACGCAGTGGGGTTGTACAAGTGTCACAAAAGAAATTAGGTTTCTCCTTTTTCCTGCAAGAACAAATGTTTATATGTGTGTCACTTGCTGGGTCTCACGGTAAGGAACATAAATAAACGATTTTGCTTTGCTTTCCAATCAGAGCAAAAGCAAGTGAAAATTGTGAGCGTGTGTGTTTTGGGGGTTGGGACCTAGAGGCTGGAAGTAGCTTATAGGAGAAAATAAAAAATTTAAAAAAAGGCAAAAAAGCTTTCTTTCCCCTTTTTTTCTGCCCAGCTAAAATCCCAAGTAAAACTTTCCTGTCCATTTGTGGGACTGCAACTGCAGGGTCCATGCCCCTGAACTTTGGCTGCTGTCCTGCTCCCACAGAATAATATGAGATTTCTAAACTGGCCTCAGTGTTAATCAGGGCCACAGGGGATAAAGCTGTACAGACTGCTAGGGGCTCTGATCCAGTGTGTTCATTCATTTATCTTGCTTTTCCCTGACATGTTTGCTGTCAGCTGCAGAGCTAAATACTGAGGCATTCTGAGGTGGTTAACTTCTGCTGAAGCTAAGAAAATAGCTTTCAAAGCCCTTTATCACCAAATCAATCTATCTGGTAAACCCCTGCAACTAAAGTAATACGTTTTCGCAAATTTTCTTCTGGTGTTTGACGGCCCGAGAAGTTTTTTTTTTCAATTTAATTTAATTTCTGTCTCTCCCCCTCTCTCTTATATTTTTGCGAATTGAGTTTTTATTTCCCCTGCTCATTATTTAAAACTCCTTTGGAGGCAAAGTTCGTAAGAGCCTCATGTGTATTTTTCTGGGTTTTAACCCAATGCTGCCCTGCCCCTGGCTCCCCTCTGGTCCTGTGTGCTGACTGGGAAACAGCGAAGCCAAGTGTGCCTAGAGGCTGACCCCAGAGGGCACTTCTGGGCATCTCCCTGGCTCTAGGGACCTGTCACCTGGCAGTCTGTGCCCTTGAGCTCCCAAGGGAGGGGGTGGCCTAAGTCAGAGCTGTCCAGCTGAAAAATAACATGAGCCACCTATGAAATGATAACATTTTAAAGAGCTACATGAAAAAAAGTAAAAAAGAAATAGATGAAATTATTTTAATAATGTATTTTATTTTACTTGACATATTCAAAATGTTATTTCAACGTGGAATAAATACAAACAAATTATTAATGGATCGTTTTCAGTGCTAAGGCTGGGAAATCCCGTGTACCTGGCACAGCACGCCTCAGTTCAGCCAGGCCGCATCTCAGGTGCTCAAAAGCCACATGTGGCTGGTGGTACCATAATGGGCAGCTCAGGTCTAAGTTAACAGGCTCCGCCCTCTCAGTGCCTGCCAGCTGTTTGGGAACAGCCATGTGATGGTTTACGGAAGACTGTGCCAAGTCAGCGTGGGAAGTGGGCACCATGCCTCTGTACTGAGTTACTAGGAAGAAATGAATGGGGGTGGGGGACGGGGACTGGAATCTCCAAGAAAGCCTCTAGAGGAGGCAGGACACAGAAGATGCCATGATGCCAAGGACAGAGGAACCTGTAAGCTGGGCTGAGAGCATCCGCATCTCCAGAGGCAGAGAAGCTGAGGCAGGACTTTTCCCTTCCCTCTCCCAAACCCCCTTCCCTGAGTCAACCTCCTGGCAGCCCAGGGACACATGGTCGGAGGGCAGTCTCTCCATTCGCAGTGTTGCGGAGGACATGGACCATGTGGCAACGGCCCTCAGAGACACTCCCTGTACGTGGCACAGCAAGGTGGATCGAGCAGGGGCTTCCATGCCAGCCATCCTGGCTTTGTCACTTAGCAGCTGTGGGCTTGGGGCAAATGGTTTATCCTCTCTGAGTCCGTTTACCTCATCTGGAAGATGAGAACAATGGGAGCACCTACGTCATAGGGTAGTTGACAGAGTTAAGTGGAGTCCTTGGCTCAGGGGCTGGTACCCCCAAAGGTAGCTCTTCTATGTTGTTCAGAACTGTAAAAAGTTGGTCAAGTGTGGGTTTGTGTTACAAGCAGCATCAGCAGGAACCATGTGTGTCTGGTCACAGGTCATGGGCTTTCAAGACTCGGATGGTAGGACAGAAGGAGGAGGCCAGGTTCCGGGTGGCTCCATTGCTTCCTGTTGGTCGTTCGCATGTACTAACGCTCTACCTGGTACATTAAGCTGAGACATGACTTTCTTCCTTTCAAACTCCAACATGTTGTACCACATTTTTGATCACTTGTGTTCTGATCAGGAAGTCCCTTTGTCACATTGCCCTCTTCGAACATCGAGGAAATGTATTTCCTCTTTTTGGAAGGGGAAAGGGGTGTTGGGAATGATCATTCTGGTATGATCGGTGTACATGTGTGCACGTGTGTGTATGTGTGTGTGTTTCTGACTCTAAAACAAGAGCCCACCCCTAGGGTCCTGATATCTGCCGCAATCCTCATGTTTCTTTTGTATTTCTTTGAATTAATTTTCCATTTGTGTGTGTGGCCTCTGACTGCACTGCAAGCTTCATCTGGCCTCATGTCTCCACCTGCAACATCACCTACTCCCAGTCCCTGGGTGGGAAGAGGATTGGGGCAGGTCCCGTCTCCTCTGGATCTTCTTTCCATGGCTTGGCCGCTGCTCCCAGGACTGTGGCCCAATGTCCATGAGGCAGGCTTGGCACAACCCCTCAAAGCCAAGGTCTACTTCTCCAGAGCCATAGGCCAAAAAGGCCCTGACCACTCCATTGCCAAGTCTCTGAAAGCTTCACTGTCATTGTCATCTCCACCATTTATTAAGCTTTTATTATGCTCCAAGCAGTTACATGCATTTTCTCTAATCGTCAGAATAGTTGTACAAGGTGGGGAGAGTTAAGCCATTTACCCACGTCTCGGACACAAGACCAACTCATCGTCCTCCGGGGCCACTCGCTTCTAAGCCTTTGAGTTACACTTACCCCCAAGAGAAATAAGTTTTGTTAAGACACAGTCCTGTGGGGGAATTGACTGCTTCCATGCTTTTATCTGCTCTGGGCACTATAATTTTGACTGCAAAGTCAGGCAGGGTGTGCTCAGTTAAGATAATTATCTGTAAGTATCTTAATTGTTCTTTCACTCGGGGACTTTATAAAGACAGCCAACAAATTAGTTGACAACAACTGAAAACACAGTGTGGAGGGAAAACTATACACATGTTACCATAGTCAACTGGGTTATTTACTTCAACTACTATTCTTAGTTTCTCCTTTTTCTCCACCTTACTATTAGTAGTAGTAGTAGTAGCAGTAGTTAGTATTTAGTGAGGTTCTGATTCATTTCTAGTTCTTTTTTTTTTTTTTTAACTGAACAACTAGTAAACCTTTCAGTAAAAATGGGTAAAAAGAGGAGAGACTTCATGGTCCAAGAGCGATACGGCTTTTCAGGCATTGTCCAAATCGTCAGATTCTCTCTATGCACGTCACCCTGCCCTTCTGTTTTCCTACCTGGCACTCAGATTTTTTTCTTCATCACACTAAGCACCTTTCACTCAGTCTGTGCTTTTGGACTTGCTCATACTGAAGCACAGACCTATCAATTCCATTGCACAAGAGACTGTGTTTTCTTCTAAACACCCACCAAAATGCTGCTGCCTGCTTTGCTCAGAACCCCAAGCCCAGCTTCTCACTCTCTTGACTTGGTGCGCAAATCTGGGTCCTCTTGGGTTGCAGTTTTGTTTACATGCAGTACAATGCCATGATTGGTGGAGTGTATTAAACAATGTTTGGGGTTTAAACTGAAAAGGAAGCCTGCCATTGGACAAAAATATAAAGACCATACGTGACACGAGTCACCATTTTTCGCCCTAGACATAGAAGCTCAGGGAAGTCTTCTCATCTTAGCATTTCATGCTCATTTACACATCGTCGTGGTCGGTGTGAATTGAAGTGTGAGCATATGGTCTCACTGTGGTCATCTGTTCACTGCGCAGCTGTCCCGTAACTGTGCTCTGATTGTGGATTATGAGTAAGGCATTGGAAGAGCTGGAGGTGGGGGAAAAGGAGTAGGACAAAATGTTTTAATCAAGATTTCACAATCTAGAAGTCTAGGAGTCTAGATGAACCCAGAGGACACCATTTCTTCAAGAGCAGAGCTTCACTGGGCACCAGAGCGTGCACCACAGGTGAAGTCTTCTGGGACCTGAGCAAGGGAGACAGCACTGTTGACTGGACCAATAGTAAAACTCCTGGGAGAAAGCGGGATGGAGGTTGGACCTGGAGTGATGGGTAGGCTTTGATAAGTAGAGGAGTGTAGGAAGGGCAGTCAGAGCAAAGGATGAAAATCTTCAGTGACATAACCCATTCAAAAGAGACCAGCCTGGGCTTCCCTGGTGGCGCAGTGGTTGAGAGTCTGCCTGCCGATGCAGGGGACACGGGTTCATGTCCCTGTCCGGGAAGATCCCACATGCCGTGGAGCGGCTGGGCCCGTGAGCCATGGCCGCTGAGCCTGCGCATCCGGAGCCTGTGCTCTGCAATGAGAGAGGCCACAACAGTGAGAGGCCCGTGTACCACAAAAAAAAAAAAAAAAAAAAAGAGACCAGCCTGGCTGGGGAAAATAAAAGTTCATGTTGGGGACAAGCAGGAGAAATGGTAGGAAGGAAAGACCAGTGTTCAACAGATGGTCTAGGACTGTGCTGTCCACTACGCTTGTCAGTAGCCATGTGTGGCTACTTAAAGTCTAAATTAATTAAAGTGAAAGACATGAAAAATTAAGTTCATTGGTTGCACTAGTCACATTGCAAATGCCCGATAGTCACATATGTCTAGTGGCTACTGTATTGGACAGTGCAATTATAGAACAGGCATTTCCATCCCTATAGAAAGTTCTAATGGACATTCTAGGACACTAAATACGAAGCTGAAGAATATGGATTTTTTCACGAGGGCATCGGGGAATCGTTTATGGTATTTAAGCAGCTTACATGAGGGAAAATTAGCTTAATTTTTAAAAAATGAACACACATTGAAGATTTTATTTAACTCATTAATTAATGAGGGAACCAGTATGATGTTTCAACAGTTCAGTAATTGAATTTTTTTTAATTGAGGTGAAATTCACATAGCCTAAAATGAACCATTTTAAAGTGAGTACCTTAATTTCTAGTTGTGGTTGGGAAAGAGCTTTTTACATATTAATGTGGTGGCCGTATGAAGGACGTATTAGTAGGGCAAGAGATAGGAGACCGGGAGGCCAGTTGGAAGTCTGGGCAGGGCACTGGGTTCGAGGAGCTGAGGCTTGTACCAGGGAATCGGGAGTGGAGAGAGTGGGCGAGGAAGAGAAAGCAACATTTACAGGCAGAGCTGGTCAGATTGCTGACTGGATAAATAGATGAGAACTAACAATACAAAATTCCTGAAAATTGGAGAGGTTACTGGCTTGGAGGAGCAGATAAGTTCAGACCAGCTCTTACTCTGAATTGAAGAGCCATCCAAGGAATGGCTTCTACAAAGCACTGGAGGTGGAGCTGTAGAGGGACCAACATGCGGGGCCAGCACATCCCTGGTTACGTTGGGGAAAGGTATGCAGATGTCTTGCCATAGAGAAGGGCAGAAGGGCAAAGCCTGAGCACTGAGGAATATCCACAGTGAGGGATATTCTGCAGAAGAAACGGAGCAGGTGGTTAAGTAGGAGGGGGAAGGAGGGCTTGGTTCTTTTAGCAAGTATTCATTGAGCACCTGCTGTATGCAAAGCATCTTGCTGACACCGAGGATGTTGTGGTGACGATGATGCTCAAAACCCAAACATCTCCCAGACTCATGGGACATACGGTCCAGTGAGGGAAGAAGAAGATAGAAGTTCAGAAACAGGGACGTGGTCATTGCCGAATGCTGCCAGGAAGTCAGTGAGGGAAGGGAGCCCTGAATAAAGCTTTTGGGTTTGGCAAGAAGGCAGCTGTCACCAGGGGCTTGGAGAGACAGCAGCTGCAGGAGATCAAGAGAGCAGAAGCCAGATTGCAGGAGACTGTGCAGTGACTGGCAGGTGAGGAAATGGAGACAGCAGCCAACACCACCACTTCAGGAAGCTTATCAGTGAGAGGAAGACGAGAAAGCCCATCTCTAGAGGAGGGAGCAGGTCTGAGTAGAGGCTTTTGTGGGGAACGGTGCTCTTCTGAGGGCAGGTGACAAGAAGCTGGTGAGGAGCAAGCTGGGGAAATTACTAGAGGGAGGTGCTAAGTGTGGGAAGAAGGCTCCTCAGGAGCTGTGAAAGCATGAAATCTACAGTGCAGGTGACAATTTTTTTAAATTAACTCTTCTTAAATGAAAAAGCTATGCATGCTCCTGGTAAAAATTCAGAGAATGAGGGCTTCCCTGGTGGCGCAGTGGTTGGGAGTATCCCACATGCTGCGGAGCGACTGGGCCCGTGAGCCACAACTACTGAGCCTGCGCGTCTGGAGCCTGTGCTCGGCAGCATGAGGGGCTGCGACAGTGAGGGGCCCGCCCACCGCGATGAAGAGTGGCCCCCGCTCGCCGCAACTGGAGAAAGCCCTCGCACAGAAACGAAGACCCAACGCAGCCAAATAAATAATAATGAAAAATGAATATCTGGTAAAAAAAAAAAATTCTTTTTTTAAATTCAGAGAATGAAAAAGTGTCTCTCCCACCCTTCCCAGAGGTAACTGGTACCAGTTCCTTATGTATCCTTGTAGATAACGTTTCCACATGCAGCTATGTGTGTGTCCAAGTTTGTGTGTAAAATCCCAGCCCCTCTTTTTAATTTATATAATTGGGAGGGAGCACACACTATTTTCTTGATTTTTTCCCCTTTTACAAGGAAGGTTTGGAGATCATCTGCTATCATATAGAGAGCCATCTAATTACTTTTAATGGCTACATTTTCTTAAATGTGATTTTATTTTGTACTAGGTCCCAATTCACAGGCACTTAGGTTGTTGCTGGTATTTTGCTGTTATATACAACATTGCAGGGAATATCTTATATTAACATTTTTTTCTATTTTTATTATGATAAAATATATGTAAAATAAAAATTTTAAATGTGCAGTTCAGTGGTATTAAGTACATTCACATTGTTGTGCAAACATCATCATTCATCTCCAAAACTTTTGATCTTATAAAGCTAAAATTCCGCACCCATTAAACAATAATTTCCCCTTCTCTGTCCCAGTCCCACCGCACTACACCCTTGCCTTCTCCTATCCTCTTGACAACCACCATTCTATTGATACTTTTGGTCTCTATGAATTTAACTACTCTAAGTATCTCATATAAGTGGAATCAGACAGTATTTGTCCTTTTGGTGACTGGCTTATTTCACTTAGCCTACTGTCCTCAAGGCTCATCCATGTTGTGGCATGTGTCAGAATTTCCTTCCTTTTTAGGGTTGAATAATATTCCACTGTGTGTATACATACCACATTTTGTTTATCCATTCATCCATCAGTGGACATTTGGGTTGCGTCTACCTTGGCTGTTGTGAATAATGCTGCTGTGAACATGAGTGTACAAATATCTGTTTGAGTCCTTGCTTTTCGTTCTTTTAGGTATATACCCAGAAATGGAATTGCTGGATCGTACAGTAATTCTATGTTTAGTTTGTTGAGGAGCTGCCATCCTATTTTCCAGGGACTGTTCCATTTTACATTCTCATCAGCAATGAACAAGGGCTCTAATTTCTCCATATCCTTGCCAACACTTGTTATTTTCTTTTTTTTTTTTTTTTTGGTTTGGTTTTCTTCATAATAGCCATCCCAGTGGGAGTGAAATAGTATCTTATTATAGTTTTGATTTGCATTTTCCTAATCTTGAGCGATGTGGAGCTGCTTCTCATGTGCTAATTGGCCGTCCGTATATCTTCTTTGGACAGATAGCTATTTAAGTCCTTTGCCCATTTTTAAATTAGGTTGTTTGTATACTAATATCTTATAGACATTTATAAGATAAATTCATATTTGTAGAGTTGTCAGAGTAAAGGGTAGGTGCATTTGAATACTTTCACATATTGCAAGTTGCTGTCCAAAGAGGTGGTATGGACTGAATGTAGTGGTGGTATGCATGCATTCTCAAAAATTTGAAATGAGTAGAATCATACAGTAGGCACTCTTGATTTTCTGTCTCCTTTTGCTCAGCATAACTATTCTGAGATTCATCTATGCTGTATGCATCAATAGTTCATTCCTTTTTATTAATGGTAGTATCCCATTGGATAGCTATACCACAATTTGATGGACATTTGGTTTATTTCCAGTTTGGGACTATTACAAATAAAGCTGCCATAAACATTAATTTACAGGTCTGTATGTAAACACATGCTTACATTTCTCTTGAATAAATACCTAGCAGTGGAATGACTGGGTCGTATGGTAGCTGTACACTTTAATTTTAAAGAAAGGGTCAAACTATTCTCCAAAGTGGTTGTACTATTTTACATTCCAGAGAGCAGCATATCTGAGTTCTAGTTGCTCCCCATCCTGGCCAATACTTGCTTTGGTCAGGCTTTGTAATTTTAATCATTCCAGTTAGTGTATAATTGTATATCAATGTGGTTTTAATTTGTATTTCCTAATAACTAATAATGTCGAGTATCTTTCCATGAGCTTATTTGCCGTCTGTATATATTCTCTGATGAAGTAGCTTGCTTGTATTCTTATTATTGTGTTGTAAGAGATTCTATATAATCTATTGATAAGTCTTTTTTAGGGTATATGTTTTACAAATATTCTCTACCATGCTGTGGTTTGCATTTCTGTATTCATAATAGTGCCTTTTAAATAGAGTTTAGATGCGATAAAGCCCAATTTATTGATTTTGTTTCTTTATTACTTTGTGTCCTATTTAATAAATCTCTGTGAAATCCAGGATGGATTAGATTTTTTTCCCCTATATTTTCCCCTAAAAGCCTTATAGTTTTAACATTTACATTTAAGTCTATGATCCATTCTGAGTTAATTTTTGCATATCACATGAGGTAAGGGTTGAGGTACTTTTTCTTCTTTCAATCCAATTATTCTTTTTGACTTTATTTAGTTATTTATTTATTGGCTATTCAGTTATTCCAGCACCATTTGTTTAAAAGACTGTACAATTTTCATTGAATTGCTTTGGCACCTTTGTCATAATCAAAAAGACCAAAGTAGGCGTATGTGTGGACTCTATCCTTTTACAATGATATATATGTTTACCTTACACCAATGCAATACTGTCGTAATCACTGTAACTTTGTAATATCATGAAATCATTTAGTGCAAGCCCTCCAAATTTGTTCTTTTTATTCACGTTTGTTTGGGCTTTCTAGGTTCTTTGCTTTTCCATATGACTTTTGGAGATAGCTTGTCAATTTTGGATAAAGAAAAACATGCTGGGATTTTCGTTGGGATTGTGTTGTGTCAAACCTATAGATCAACTTGAGGAGAATTGACAGTTGCCTTTCCAAGTTTATTTCCTCAACTTCAAAAGTAGAAAACAGGGCTTCCCTGGTGGCACAGTGGTTATGAATCCGCCTGCCAATGCTAGGGGACATGGGTTCAAGCCCTGGTTTGGGAAGATCCCACGTGCCGCAGAGCAACTAAGCCAATGTGCCACAACTACTGAGCCTGTGCTCTAGAGCCCACGAGTCACAACTACTGAGCCCATGTGCCACAACTACTGAAGCCCACGTGCCTAGAGCCCGTGCTCCGCAACAAGAGAAGCCACCACAATGAGAAGCCCACGCACCGCAATGGAGAGCAGCCCCCACTCGCCACAACTAGAGAAAGCCCATGTGCAGCAACGAAGACCCAACACAGCCAAAAATAAATAAATTAATAAATAAATTTATATTAAAAAAAAAAGTAGAAAACAGTTGTGAAGCCAGAAAATGTAAGATGATGAGCTGACTTAGCTTCTCATCTTCATTTTTGGGAGATACTTTTTCTGGCTGTAGAATTCTAGGTTGAGAGCCTAAACCCTCCCCCACAAAAAACCAAAAACCAACCAAACAAAAACCCTTTAACAATGTCACACCACTATGTTCTAGCTTGCATTACTTCTGAGAAGAAATTTTCTGTCATTCTTATCTTTATGCCTCTGTACAATTTTTCCTCTGCCTGGTTTTAAGGGTTTTCTTTTTGTTACTTGTCTTAAACAACCTGATTATGATGTATCTTGGTGTAGTTTATATATGTATTTCTTGTGCTTGAGGGTCCTTGAGATTCTTTGGTCTGTGGATTTATAGTTTTCATCAAGTTTGGGAAAAATTTAGCCGTTATTTTTAAAATATTTTATCTGCCCCTTCCTCCCCATCAAGAGGACCTGATGTTGGCTCATGGACCACTGTTTTTTGTTTCGTTTCCTTTTTAGTCTTTTTTCTCCCCCTCTCTGTGCTTCATTTTGGGTATTTTTTATTGCTCTGTCTTCATGTTCAATTTTCTTTTGTATTGTCTTATATGCTGTTAATACTATCCAGTGTATTTTCCATCTCTTTTAACTTTCATCTCTAGAAGCTTGGTTTGAGTCTTTTTTACTATCTTCCATGTCATGGAATATAGTTATAAATGCTTTAGTGTCCTTGCCTGCTAATTCTAGCATCTGTGTCGTTTCTTGGTCCGTTTCTATTACTGACTTTTCTCCTCTTCCTGGGTTGTTTCTTCCTGGTTCTTTACATGCCTGGTAATTTTTGATTAGATGCCAAACATTGCGAATTTTACATTGTCTGGTGCTGGCTCTTTTGTGCACCTTCCACAGCATCCTAGTCTTTACCCTCTGTGGCCCCCATCGTGGTTATAACGGCTTGTTTGATGGTCACGGCTATCTCTGCTGCTGAGCTGGAGGCTCCAAGGGTTCAGAAATCGGGTATGTCCTGGCCCTGCTGATTCTCCAGCAACTAAAAGCGTGCCTGGTATATTTCAGGTACTCAGCAAGTATGTGTCAAATAGACAAATACACGAATGAACCAATGGCTGGATGAAAAAACAACACTCAGATGTCCTTGTGTTTCAGTTTTTCATTGTTGTGTAACAAATAACCCCTAAAGTTAGCAGCTTAAAATGACAACCATTTTATTATGTCTCACAGTTCTGTGGGTTGAGTGGGTTCAACCTGGAAAATCTTTGGGTGGTCTTCCTTGAGTCTTGCAGGAGACTGCCATAAAATGGGGCTGGAGTCATCCGGAGGCCGACTGGGAGGCCAGAATGTCTGGGCCTCTCTCCCTTTCCATGTAGCCTCAGGACCTCCTTCTGTGTAGTCTCTTGCTATGTTCTCTCCAGCAGGTAGCCAGATTTCGTGCTTCGGGGCTCAGTCTCCCTGAGACATATGTATTCCAGGAGGAAGAAATCTGAGGCTGCCAGTCCTCTGAAAGGCCAGGTTCAGAAATTGCTCAGTGTCACTTCCACAGCCTTCTGCTGGCTAAGCAGCCACAGAACCAGCCCCGACGCAGGCAAAGAAATTGAACTTCACCTTCTGATGCAGCACCTTAAACGCACCTGCTCCGTGAAGAGGTCCTAATGTCACATGTTCTTTTCCTCTGAAGGACTTGTCTACTTAGATTTAGCTGCAGCCCCAGTGGGAAGGCCAGGAGGTCCCCTGGTCTCAGTTCTTTCTCCTCTGAGACCCTTAACCTGCTGGAGGAATGTCCTCAGGGACAGCTTCAGATCTAGACACAGAGTTGCTGGTCAACGTATCAGCCTAGTCCTGATTTTATCTAGTATTCTGAGTGGAGGGCAGGTTTACTGCAAACCCGGGACAGTGATTTGTTTTCTTACCACCACTTTTTTTTTTTTTTCCGTGCCACTACTTTTAGAATTCCTAATATTCGGAACTAATTTCTTTCTTTCTTCTTTGAACTTTCATTTGCCTCTTGAATTTGCCTTGGACCTGGAATAGTTTTCATTTTTGCCAAAAATGGCCTTTTCTTTTTGACTAGTGTTTGCTTCTTAAATCCTAACACGATTTGGAGAGTAGGCCAATTGAGAAAAAAGTGGCAAGTATCGGTCTTGTAGGATTGGAAGAGTCTTTCCCTCGCTCTTTGCCAAATCTTAATTCAGGGAAAAATAAACTCCAGTGAAAACCCCAGTAGGTGTTTTTCTAACACTATAATCTCCAAGAGGGCAGGAATGAAAGCCATGAAGTTCTGTTTTCACAGCACCTCCTTCCATAGGCATTTAAGAACTTGAGACATGCTTGTCAGAGCTGATGTTAAACAGAGGCTTGACAACCTCCAGGAGTTTTGATTCTCTGGTTTTATTTCCTCATTGGCTGCCCCTGAAGATCACAGTCCCCTCAGACCCAGATGTTATGACGATCCTGACCCGCGGCCTTTCTCTCTGAGGTCACCAGAAGTTCAGCTGAACTGAACATCACACATTTCCAAGTTTTAGATTCCACAGCAGACATTCTTACGAAGAGCTGGACTTTTCAAGTTATATTTCTCTACCTGGAACTTCTGACTCCCTCCGTCAGCAATGGAAATGCATGTTTATTTTCCACTAGAAGAAAGGAGAAAAGCTGCTTGCTCCCGTGCACAGATTTATACACCGTCAGTCAAGCCCTCTTCCCTGGAGATTATCTGATGAATAAATTAGCCTTCTATAAATATACTTTGCAAGCACTCTTGTACCATTCAGAACCATTATTGTAATTCATCAAAGCAAACCTATAAATGGCACAACTACATCCAGGAGGGAAGAATTAGAACATAAGGATTTACCCATATTTTTGAGCAGATCTGTGCCTTCAATTTGGTATCCACATTATTGGGACCTTACCAATATCCTTGGAAAACAAGCAGCCCCATACCTGGCCACCTTCCCACCTTTTTGACCTTTTCACTTGGGATACAACACTTTGCAAACGATGTCTGATATTTTCTGCTAGATAATACTTTGGGCTATTTTTTAAGCCAAGCACCTGAGCTGATAAGAGTCATATTTTTCCCATCTGTATTTCCAACATATTGCCAGAGGTTCTGGGCAATAGATATGTTTTTGAGTAAATAGAATACTAAATCGAAGCAATGGATCATAAGTTTAAGGCAACAAGGCTCTCCCTTCACCATCCAATAAAAAAGGTCACTAGACAATGAGAAAGAAATGGAATGATGGGAGATAGAAAGTTTTAATAATGCTGTCATCAGAAAGATCAGTCAAGCTTTTCTTCCTCTTCCTGGACCTAAGAAGATAAAGTCCTCATCAGAGCACAGGAAACACGCCTGTCTTCCATCCCAAAGATGGGTGGTTCTGGGGAATCGATCACAGCAGTCCCTGCTCTAATCTCCGGAAAATTCATCAAACTTGTCTCTCCTGGGTTTGGGGTTGAGACATTGCCCTGAGGAGGTACAGGGAGGCACTCATTTATTGGCCTTTTGTGTGATTTTTAAAGGAAATAGGAGCCACTTCATCTCTCCCAGGCAGGCTGGGCTTTCCTTCAGTTTTGAGACCTTTACTTCTAAGTGCCCTCTTGTCATTGGTGGAAGTGGGAGCAGAACAGGGTAAAAGAAATGCCCTCTCCTTTAGTGGCTGCTTAGCTGAAAGTGTGTGTGTAGAAGCTAGAGGCTAGAAAGCCTCTTACCTCGCTTCCATCCAACCCCACGCCAAAGCCTTTGCTATGGTGCATGTTTAGACTGCCCTGGAGAGCAGGAGGGGTGACGGGTTAGTGGGGGATGAAAGGATAAAGCTGACACCTGGTGTTCTCTACTCTCTACCCTTCCCTCTTTGAGGAGCCATTATCACCCCATCTCAAAGGCTTGCAATGCTGAACCTTGGCCTTGTTTTCTCAGAAGAAGTTGACAAAAGGAGTTGACTTATTTTAATGTTTAATAAATTCAGCAACAGTGCCAAGTGATGGTCGATTGTGAATTACCTCTTGCAGAGCAGCTGCTGCTGTTGGAGAGTTCTGCTGGGCACATAAACAAATCACTTTTTCCTATAATCGTTCCTAGCTCTATGGTGGCTGAATTGCTTGTGTTGTTTATGCATTGTTTTAGAAGCAATAGGCCGTCATACAGTGTTTTGGGAAGGGAGCTTCTGTCCTGGGTTTAACTGGCATCTGTGACTCTGCTAAATTTTTTCAAACGTTTTTTTCTCCCTCCTACTTCTTCTAAGCCGTATGTGATGTTTTATTTAATATGGCATGCAAGATATTGGTCTTCAGTCCAAATTGCAATTTCACATCAAAACCGATTCTCCTGACAATTGGATGTGGATGGTCCATTTCTGAAGTTTACATGTGCCCTGATTCTTGAGGGAAAAATAGAACAGTTCATCTAGCCTGAGACTTTGTCCACAATAAAACAAAGATTCCCCCCACCCGCCTCAGCCAGCGTGATGTCATTTACAGTCTCCTGCAGCTGCTTTGGTGCAATAAGGGATCGTGGTAAAATACTGCAGCCATTTCCCAAGAAACAGTCCCATGAGCACTTTAAATCTGCACTGGCATGCACCTCTAACATTAGCAAGAATCTGGGGTGACTGAGGCAATTATCTATGAATTTTTGAGTTTCTCCTTCACAAGATCTAGGCACTGCCTGGCCTTCCATCTCTTGTGGAACGTACAACGTGATCACAAGCTTTTATAGACCAATCTTGTTAATGACAGTTGGGCCAAAGCCCCTGAAAGAAAAACTTTAAACTCATGTGCTGAATATTTTTCAGTTCTAGTAGCCTAGACAATGCATTCAAAATGGTTGCCTATGAAAAATAAGATTGCAATTTACACAGTACATTAATCATTGTTCTTAAGGTTGAGATGAACAGAAATGCCCTAGTTCTCTACCGAATGCTGTAGGGTGGCATTCAGCTCTCTCTAAAGAATGACCCCAATTAGCCTCCGTGTTTTATCTCCCACTGCTTCCCTGTTTGGTGATTCATTTATTCAGTCCGTGCAACCAATGTTCATGGAGTATCTTCTATGTGCCAGGCACCGCCCTTTTTCTCTAGACCTATAGGACTCCTGCTATCCTTCAAGGTCAAAGAACGTTTCCACTTCCTCCTATACCTTCTCAGGTGCTCCCAGGCCACAGGGATCTCTCCTGACTCCTTTACATTCTCCTTTAGCTCATTTTGCATTATTCTCTCGTTTCCCCCAGGAATTCTTCCGTGATTCTGTGTCCTGAGTCGCCAGTGGGTGTGTTTCTTCCTGCAAGGCTGGGATTGCCTCTTGATGTTTCTCCCTTGGCTGCACAGCTCACAGGAGGTGCTCAGCGTGTGTTTGAGTGAGTGAGTGGTCATAGGGTCCCACTGTCCTGCCTTCTCTAACCGCAGTCCTGCCGTCCTTCTCTGATGTTCCTCCGAGCACACTGCTGCTCAGAGGCTTGGCGCTCACTGTTCCCAACTGTCTGGAACACGCTGCTCTCCGTCATCTGCCTGACTTTCTCCCTCACTCCCTCCAGGCCTTTGCTCAGTGTCTCCTCCTCAGAGAGGACCTCTCTGACCACTTTGTATGAAATACCACCACCCCCCCAGTCGACTTTGTTTTTTGTTATCACTAACCACTGGCCATATTCTTTGCTCATTGGTCTGTCTCTCACTCCTCACTAGAATATAAGCTTCTTGACTTAATGGAATTTCCTTTTTTTTTTTTCACTGCTATATCTTGAGTATCCAGAGCAGTGTCTAGTTCATGGGAGATGCTCATATCTTTATAGAGTCAATGAATGGAATAGTATGTTTTTCAGGGCAACTCTGCCCTTGGGGTGGGTCCCTCCTGAAGGATTTGTACAACACAGTGGTGGGTGTCAGTACCACACTAGGAGCCCAACTTCAGGTGGATTTGACAATATGAGCTCTGGGGTTTACTACCCTGCCAGTCTCAGGCCTGGTCTACCTATGTGCTTCCTTGGTTTCCTCGCCTGTAAAATGGGAATCTTTACTGTTGTAAAGAAAAACTACCTTAATTCAGCAAAGTTGCTAGCACAGTGCCTGGCACAGTAAGAGACTGGGCAATGTCAGTTATCACTGAACCAGATAGGATGGCTCTGGTCAGCTCCCTTAAGTGTTAGCCACGAGAAAGACAGTGTAGACAAGGAGGTTAGTGTGGGCTCTATGAATGTCCTTCATTCATGAATCGTTGAGAATGCAGATGTCAGCGGCTGCGCTGAATGGGAATGGGCTTTCTTTCTTTTCTTTTTTTTTAGCTGTGCCACACGGCTTACGGGATCTTAGTTCCCCAACCAGGGATTGAACCTGGGCCCTCGGCAGTGAAAGTGCAGAGTCCTAACCACTGGACGGCCAGGGAATTCTCAGGAATGGGCTTTTCAATGACAAGTCTAGAGGGTGTTAGTCAGCTGCCCTGATGAGACGTGCTCGGGCCATAAACTTGGCTGTGCCCTTCACTGAAGCCCCTCCATCTGGTTGCCCCACAAAATTCAGGCTCTAAGTGAGGGTGGTGGATCTGGTTTTGCCATTGGTTGGTACTGGTCTGACATAGAGATAATAGAAGGAAAGAAAGAAGAAAATGGGAGAAAATTCTGATGTCAGAACCTAGGTGAATCTTGATGATTGTCTTTGGGGAGTTGTCTCCAAGTTGTTTTAAATACACAGACAGTTTGACTTTCTTTTTTTTTTTTTTAAGTGTTCCTTTCATACCTTTGTTCAGACGAGGAGAAGGAGATAAGAGCTTCTAGATGGCTTTTTGTCTTGTCCCCGTGGTAAGCACAAGTGTGTTTCTTGCAACCTAACCTAACAGGTTTATTGTAACCTGAAAATACCCCAGGGCTTTGGTCTAGCACCTTCCGCATGTGTGTGTCAGAAACTTGGCATTGACCATCATCAGTGCCAAAGCAGAACTAACTCACAGTCCACTGCCTGCCCATCTCAAACGGTGTGTGTCTATCTTCACACAGTGCGTATTTTTCTCACTACCTAAGTTTGGCATTTGGTGAATTCTCATAACTCGACAAAGGGACCGGAGTTCTCTTTCTATTACCTGTCATTAGGATGCCTAAGAGTAATTTTCCTTCACTGATCCTAAGTATTCTTCAAAGGCTAATTTGACCTTGAGAAGAAGAGTCGTTTTCATAGGCAATTTGACAGCAGAGTTGAAAAATTACCTCTATGCACCCTAACAGGCGCTCTTTTTGGGAAAAGCCACGGAAAGCTGAGAAATGATGTGTAGATGCTCTTCAATCATGTTTTCTCAAAAGGCATAGCTGATCCTGAAATGATGGAGTCTGGAAGAGAAGATCAAGTTTAAAAAAAAACTGAAGGTGTTTCATTTTTCTAATACAGCTGAGACATAGTGGTCAGACTATTTTTCCATCCTGCTACCACAATTTTAAATTTCTTACTTACCATAAATTTAAACACAAAGAAAGAAAATAATTACCTATCCGTTTCTTGCAAACATCCCCTCTTACTGACAGCACCTCTACTCTTTTCTTGAAAAATGCAGATCGGCCAAGGCCACAGCCTTCAGGAGGGACAGACAATTGGTTGAATAGGTTGTGCGTCAGCGACCTCCGCGGTCTTGGCTCAGGAGATCTGGACTTGGGCCTCACAGTGGATTTCACATTTCAGAGCACCTGATGAGGGGAGAGCACTGAGTGATAGAAAATTTGAGGCATTTATAACACTTGTGATGGTTACCAGGGCAGGTTGTGGACCTGAGTTCACATCCAGGTTCTTCCATGTACAAGGGGTTAACTCTCTGTGCCTCAGCTTCTGCATCTTTAAAAAGGGACTAACGACCCCGCCCTGGGAGTGATGGCGGCTGGGATGAGATAATTCCAGCTAAGGACCTAGAGCAGGGCCTGCCCCCGTACAGCTCAGACGTTGTTGCTGCAGCTGCAGGTCTAAGTGTTTCTATAATAGATTGAGTCTCTGCATCCGGGAGGTTAAGATTTCCTGGAAGCAGGGCTTGGGAGACTTTTAAGGCATAGAATTCAAAGACGCACACGTTGTTTTGCTTCTGCTTTTCCCATTTCGATGCCAAAATCGAAGTCCGGATTGTAATTTTGAGGACCACGTGTTGACAACCCTGGCAACGCGAACAGGTGTTGTTTTTAAGCCCACTAGAGACCACTGACATATCTGAATTCAGAAGGCCTAACATGGCGTCATTTTAATTCACCGTGTGTAGGCTTGGTATGTGTGGCTATTTAATTTTTGGCCTAAGAATTTCACCAGTTGTAAAATTCCCTGATATCTGTTTATGGGATTACCTTTGCAGAATCATAATTCAGCAACCCTTTATCACCAATGAGATTTGTAGAACCTGCCCAGAAACTTATAGGATTTATTCTGCAAAGTGTCACCCTGCTCCACTTACATGTCTGTTGCAAGTGATCTGCTTACCAACATATTAAGAAATTCCCCTTAGGAAACAGCAGTGGTCTCAGGCCAACACACGTAGGCCAGCTACTGCTGGAACGCCCTTTGTTCCTACCTACTTGCACACCATTGTCTGAGATTGCTGCAGCCATCCTTGTGTTAGTTACTGTGGGACTTCTCTCCTCAAGCTTTATGGAAACCTTCACTTATTCTTCCTTGAATGACAGGTCTGTCTTGTCTGTCATGGGAACAGTTCTGCCAATTCAAATGTGAATATGGTAATTAACAGTAAAATGATTAAAAAAAAAAGTGTTGAGTGTCCAAAAGTTGAGTGTTGGACACATGCAATCTAAACACCCTCCCACCATCCCAGCTCTGTCTCCCAGGGAAAGGAGTGAGGACTTCCTTTTTTTATGTTTGGGGAGAAACAAAGTTTCACAGCAGTGGTTTCCAAACCTCAGTCATTCTCCAACCATCTTCATGTCTCCTGCCATGTCTAAGTAATGCCTGTCTTATAATTTACTTATTGTTATTTGCATTTACCTAAACATACTGACTTTTGTTACTTTGCCTCATTCTGAGTAATCCTACCTCTGAAATTACATTTGGGTGTGCTGATTGTATTTTCAATAATACACAGGAAAGTAACTACATAGATATTAAAATGAAATCTACATCTGTCTCGCCTAAAATGATTTCATCCACCAACTTTGGAACACAAAGCATCCTTTGGGGAATACGGCCCCAAGAGTCTGGTGGAAGAGTGAGTTTCTAAGGAGGGAATATTTATTTGAGGCAGAACCATGACCAAAGACCCCTGCAAAACTGTGGCCCTGGGCCCTCAATGGCTTGCTCAACTGTCAGCCCAAAGCCGAGGACTGCAGAAGGACAGACACAGAGGAGCCGTTTTCTGTCAGTGACAAGGGAATATGTCTCAGACAGCTGTCACTGAACAATTAATCTTCAAAATGAGATCTCAATTACCAAACATGTGTTCTCATGAGCAAGACCCTCGTCTCATCATCCCAAGCTGCTATTAGACACAAATAATATATATTTTTTCCATTCATAATTATCTCCTCTTACCGCAGTCTCGATGATTATGATGGATGTTATAACTGGTTGACTCCTCGCTGTTGGAATTGTTAACATATTGGGAAAATATGCACAAAATCATTCTTTCCAAGCTGACTTTTGCCGTTACAATTAGAAAGACTAATATGAGTTTAAACAGCATGAAGAGGAAGAGTAGGTGATCAATTCTTGTGCTTGGAAATGCAATTGCCTCTCTGGAGCCAGGATTTCTTGCTTTTGTGTCTTATTTCTTCTTGTGCTTACTATAATAAAGACAATAAAGTAAAGGGAAAGGGGGTGGAAGCTGAGAGGGAATAATGGGATATTTTAGTATAAAGTGATTTTGATTTTCATATTTTTCTATTTGTATTGACAGACTTAGCTATTAGAATTTTGACACAAATAAAATGCACTTGGTTTTTCGAGGGGTTTTGCAGTAAATTTTTTATTCTAATATCTCTTGATTTGCTGTTCATCCAGAAGAGAGAAAAAGTATTGAAAATTAGAAGGAAAAATCCAGATAATAAACATATTTTTAAAGCATTTGTCACTAAAATTACACACACATCTATTGAACTGACAAAAACCAAGCCGACTTGTTCAGATCTGAAATGGCAATGGTGTCTCCAAAGAGAACAATGAATCCTTTGATTTTTTTTAATGGCAATTGTGATTTTTGTTTTATTAGTCATAACTGGATGAAAAATACTTTCTTGCTCCATTAGGAAAATAACTTTCCATTCTTTCTTCCATCCCCTTTGAGAATATCACTTGTTTCCTGCCCAGGATTGGTTTTCCTTCTGCCAATGTTCCATGGGTGTTTTGTTGCATGAAACCATTGGGAGAAACAGGTCAGTCACTCACGGAAGCTGAAGTTAATTGTGTTTTTGGCCTTTCATTCCAGAAACATTCTGTGAGCTGCAAGTCCCAGAACTGAGGTCCAAAACTCACTCCCCAACCCCACCCTCTCACCAAAACAACCGTGTCATTTTTCCCTGAGCCTACAAAGACCTTCCCTTACTCTGGGTCACAACAGTGCCATCTTCCTTGGGGTGGCGGTGGGGGGGGGGGGGGGCGGGACTCCAGCATGTGTAGGAGAGCCCCTTGTCCTGGGCATCTAGTGGGTCTGACATCTAGAAACCAGAAGCCTGCCTTGGTGAACCCCCCAAACTTGTTTTGAAATATCAACACTTTCCCTGTTTTGAATAGTAAGCACAGATTTGTTCAACAAAGAGCTGTCTGTCCCTCCTGCCTCAAAGGATTATTTCAAAACTTGAGTATTTTCCTCACACCCAGCACTAATGAGAAGTGGAGGGTGATGGGAAGAGAGTAAGTTCTTATAGACACATATTATGAAAAATTAATGTCATCCCAAAGCAGACCACCCAGACAGAAAACACATCTCCTGTACAAAATGAGGGGTGAGGGACACACTTCTAATTAAAGTTTCAGTCTTCATCCAGATCTGTGTTAAAGCACAGAGTAATTTTTTTGCAATGTTTGGTGTCACTGTGGATAGTTTGCAAAGACAACATGAGATTTAGCTTAGCACCAGAATCTCAATTAATATTTATTTCCACACAGTCTGTGTTCGGGGCCTAGATCTCTTTGTGGGAAAGGAGCTACCAAAATCCCAGCTACAACGTTCTCTTTGGATAACGTCTTAAATTGTACATAAAAGTTTATTATTCAAAATTGCACAGGGTGCTTTAAGGAAGCATACTTTCAAAGTTAGGATAACCTGATAATAAACATTTGCAAAATAGCACATATGTTTTAAGGAAACACACCTTCGAAGTTAGGATGACCTGGTTATAAACATCTGTTTCTGTGTTTTATCAGAAATCTCTGGAGCTTCAAATTTTAGGGAGTGAGAAGAGTGAAGGTCTGCAACTTTCTTGAGAGAGCCTTGGTCGGGTTGATGGGTAAGTCATCTTTGCTTAAGCATTTCCCTTGGTGGGGTATCGATCAGAAGCTGCATATATGGTTTTACTTGATGTCCTGACCATTCCAATAGATTAAATGTATTTCAAATAGATAAGCTAGGAGACGGGTTTAAATATGCCGAACAGCAGAGCAGGAAGTCCATATGGCATGGAATAAAGACACATACACTTCTGAAAACTTCAAAGTCTGTCATCTGCTAAGCCTGCCCGTAATAGCCACTCTCAAAGATAATTGCCACCCATGTGTCCTTGATGAAAAGTGCACCATACTACTTAGGAAATTGGCTTAAACTGCAACAAGGAAGAGGTAGATTAGCTGAGGCAGGACTTCCTGCCTGAGCAACCCTGGGTTATGAGAATAAAAGGCTGGAAGTGGACTCTGAGATGGGCCTTTATGTCCTCGGACTTCCATCCCATCTCCTTCTCTTTGGACTTCGAACTTCTCCTTGAGCTGCAGAGTAGACAGGTTGTAAGTGTCTCCAGCATAATTGGAAATGTGGGAGAGTGAATTTTAAGAAACTTAGCTTGTTTCCTCACTTCCCATGTGCGCGACTGTGATGGATTCTGATGGAGCTAACCTGCGAAGGATGACTGAGACCAGCTTCATGATCTTGGGCACTGCTCTGGGTGCTGGGTGGCTGCCCTCAACATCTTATCATCTGGCCAATGAGGCAAGCCATGGGCACTCAGCAACCTCACCCACAGGCAGAGCTGCAGGAAAGTGAGAAAGGAGAAAGGGCAGGGAGTGGGGACCATCCAGGAAACGGTTTCACCCACAGAGTCGGACAACTTCAAAGCTGGGAGGCAGGGGAACCAAGGGGAAGCTAGGGCAGTGGATCAGTGGGAGAGTAGCCAGACTTGAATTCATGAGCTCCCCATCCAAGTCTGCATGGATGGGGACTGGCGACAGGAAAAGCCAAAGAGGGAAACAGCCCACGTGCGAGAGCTCACATCCTGAGCGTGGTGGGAGGTGCCACTAGCCTGGCAGACCCACGGGATTACCGGGAAAACCAGTGATTTGTATTCCATTCGAGGTTGAAGCTTTCGAGTCTTAAGTTTTCTTGAATCTCTTGCAACTGTGAAAGTCAAGAACATGCTGGCCACCAATGGGTTTGCGCTTCTGTACACAGTTAATTAAACCTACTGTGGGATCCCTTGAACATATGAAGGGACAGAGCAGATGCCGGTGACTTGTTGATGCCTCCGAGTCCACGTCTATGGGGTCACTTCTGACTCTAGAGCACGTTCATCCTGGGAGCACTCTCATCTGTCGCAGCAGCTCACAGAGGCCCGAGAGGGGCTGCTGGGGCCGGGAGGGGGTGGCCAGCACTGGAACTTGCAGGTCTGGAACGGACACAGTAGCGCGTATCCTCTCATGAGCCACAGGGGCTTCTCGTGCTGCACGTTCCTCGGTGCCTGCCCACGTCTTCTGTGGTGGGCGGGAGGTGGGGACAGCCCTGGCATCTGCTCCTCCCTGGCCCTATTTCCACACGCGCAGGCAGGGAATGCAGACGGAACCCGGGCAAGACTCCCGCCGTCCAGGCATCAGGAGTCAGGCCCTACACCCGCCCGCGCCTGTGTGCCGGGCTCGGGTACATCTGGTTAGTCCTGGAAATGCCCTTGAGCTGCTTAATTTGCACTCCTGCTTCAGAGACGGAGTATTAGAGAGAATCACAAACACTCTTTTCTTTGGATTCCAGGTTATTTTGGGGTAATAATTCTCATTATGCTTTGTGGTCCTTTTTAATAAAAATGACATTCCCCTTATCTTTAAAGGTTGAAATCTCAGCCTAATGTATGACCCACACTATCCTTGGAGAGTTATAAAAATTAGATTGTATAACCTCACATTTCCTGATAATGAACATGGTAATGCTCTTTGCCCAACGAGAGGGAGACAAGAGATGGGGATTTATGCTTTAATAATCCTGTTTAGATTGGTGTGTATGGCTGTAGGCAGTGGGCCACTGTAGGGCGCAGCAGGCATGCAGCTTTGCTGGCCAGCAGGGCAATGTTTTTATGGCCGTCAGTCTCTCTCGAGTAAGGGCTTTGTATGCTGTATCAGGGGATGGCTCTGGCAGTGGCTTAGTATATGCAATTGCTCTGAAAATAAGACTATTCTTATCATCTAGAAAAATACTACTTAGAACTGTTGCTCTTTGGTTCTTAATTTGTAGATGCCGCTCTGGGCACCCGCTGCTGCCAGACATGGTGCTGGTTGCCACACATACCATTTTTCCAGTTATTCTTCACGCTCTTCCTATGAGGTAGGCAGTGAGAATGTCCCTGTTTTACACTGTGACCTTTCTGAGGGCAGGGACCATGTCTTCATTTCTGTACCCGCAGTGCCTGTGGCAGCTCGTAAGAGGTAGGTAGTCAGTGTTGCTAAACAAGGAATGACAAACCTGTGATAGTTAATTTTATGTGTCAACTACGCCAGGCCACTGTACTGAGGTATTTGATTCAACATTATTTAGATGTTTCTGTGAAGGTATTGTTTTGGATGAGATTAATGTTTATATTGGTAGACTCTGAGTAAAGCAGATTATCTGCTATAATGTTGGTGGGCCTCATCTAATCAGTTGAAGGTCTTAATAGAAAAAGCCTGATCTCCCCAAACAAAAGAAATTCTGCCAGCAGACTGCCTTTGGACTAGAACTGCAACTCTTCCCTGGGCCTCCAGCCTGCTGGCTTACCCTGCAGATGGTGGATTTGCCAAGCCTCTGCAATCATGGGAGCCAATTCTTTAAAATAAATCTCTCGGACGGATGAAGGTCAAGGGGGGAAAGTGGCGGGGGGCCGGGGTGGTGGTGTGATGAATTGGGAGATTGGGATTGACATGTATACATTAATATGTATAAAATGGATGACTAATAAGAACCTGCTGTATAAACAATAAATAAATTAAATTTAAAAGATAATAAATCTTTTGGATAGATAGACAGACATCTGACTATATCTATTATCTATCTCTATCTCTGTCTCTATCTGTATATCTCCTGTTGGTTATGTCTCTCTGGAGAACCTTAACTAATACAAGACCCAACAGATTTTCAAACATGAACCTCATGAGAAGCCTTAAGGACTTTAAAAAAATACTGATTTTCTGGGCCCCATCATCAGATATTCTGATTTAATTGGTCAGGGTATAGATAGGAAATCAATATTCATGCAACACTATACACAATAGCCAAATGTAGAAACAACACAAATGCATATCGGCTGATGAAGGGATAAATAAAATGTGGTATATCCTGCAATGGACTATCATTTGGCAACAAAAAGAAATGAAGTGGGCTTCCCTGGTGGCGCAGTGGTTGAGAGTCCGCCTGCCGATGCAGGGGACACGGGTTCGTGCCCTGGTCTGGGAAGATCCCACATGCCGCGGAGCGGCTAAGGCAGTGAGCCATGGCCGCTGAGCCTGCGCGTCCGGAGCCTGTGCTCCGCAACGGGAGAGGCCACAGCAGTGAGAGGCCCGCGTACCGCAAAAAATAAAAATAAAAAAAAAAGAAATGAAGTATCGTTATATGCTACAACATGGCTGACCTTTAGAAACGTTATGCTTAGAAGCCAGATACAAAGGACACACATTGTATGATTCCATTTATGTGAAATGGCCAGAAGAGGAAAATCTAGAGAGGCAGAAAGTAGATTAGTGGTTGTCTAAGGCTTGGGGGAGATGGGGGAGAACTGAGAAATGACTATTTAATGGATATGGGGGTTCTTTTTGGTAAGATGAAAATGTTCTAAAATCAATTAGGTGTTGGTTGCATAACACTGTGAATATAACAAAACCACCGAATCGTACGCTTTAAATGGGTGAATTGTATAGTGTGTGAATTATGGCTCAACATGTTTAAAAAATTCCCCAGGTGATTCTCCTGTGGCCTCGATTTGAGAAACACATGCCACTTGAAGAATGGTCCAGAGAGGCAGCACGGGTCTCACCTGGAGCTTCTTAGAAGTACAGATCCTCAGCCACCCCCCCAGACCTGCTGGATCAGAGGCTGCATTTTGACGAGTGTCATTGGCTTCCTGCGCACATTCAAGTTTGGGAAGCAGCTGCTGTAAGAGACCTCCCCAGGCCTCTGGAGTCACCCACAGCCTCTGACCTCTCTGAGAGCCTCATCCTGCAGCTTCCTGGGTCTGTTGGGAAGGTTCTCCAAGACAGAAGTCTCTGCAGCAGCTTCCCTGGAGTATCATTTGCAGGAAAGATTTATATTGTACTTGGGCAATTTTCATTCATAAAAAGTCATGACCCTTCTGCCAGTTTTCAAGTTTTGAGTGGATGAACAGTGAGGGAACAAAGGCGAAAGACAGCGAAGGAGGCACCCCCACACGAGGGCGGCGTCTGTTCTTCCTGCTTCGGGAGCGAGGACAGCTCAGGCTTGAATTTACAGGATGGCCTTCCTTGGGCGTCGCTGAGGTGTAGGAGCTCTTCCTAAATCAGCTGCTCTGTGACTCATTTATTCATTCGTTCATTCACTCAGAGGAATCCTTCAGGAGCCGCACCTGATATGCCCCCTAACTCTGGCCCACAGCGGATGCCCGGTGGGTATTCGAGCACTGAAAATGACAGCTGCTCTCACAGAGGCTGAGTTTCCTCTGTGCCGGGCCCTGTGCCGAGCGCATGCCCTCAGTTGTCCTGTTCAGTCCTCACCTCAGCCCCAGGGGGTGGAGGGAGCGCCATCTTCAGATCCATGGGGCAGATGGGGAAAACAGGAGAGTAACTTGCCCGGTGTCACTCGGCTAATATCTAGCAGGGCCAGGATTCAAAGCCAGTGTGTCTGACTCCAGTGGAGGGCCTGGTATCCGGTACATGTGGTTGATTGGGGGTTCTTGGTGTCTGGGAGTGGGGCGGTGTTATGATGGAGGGGATCCCCATGGGGCTGGCTGTCCACGAGGGGATTCGGGGAGCTGGGAAGCTGAGGCTGGTACCCGTGGAAGGTTAGCTAACCCCACTCTCCGTACCTCCAGCCCCAGCAGCCACTGGCTGGGGACAAGTGAGGGACCTGGGGGGGGGGTCTTTCCACCTGCTCGTCAGGGCTGTACCTGTTCACCACCTCGCCCTCTAACTCCTGACTGACCCGGCCTACTGCCTGCACTAAATCATAAATACATTGCAAGTTCAATGCCATTCCGATGCTTCTTTTTTGTAACCCCTTTTGTTGGAATGCTGGGCCCCTGAGAAGAACACCTGCAAAGGGCAGACCTCCTTCTCGATCCAGCTGATTGTTAGTAGCACATTTCCGTTTCACTAATTGCAGGAAAAGTGTCCCCAAGTGAGTGGCTGGCGGTGCCCCCGGCTCTCTGCAGGAGCTTAGTGAAGACACTTTGCAGGCCCTTGGCCCAGGGTTTGGATCGGATCTGAGTCTGCGTCCAGGGGGTCAAGTCTGAGTCGGCTGCCTCTGGCACATCTGGAAAGCCTGCCCACCCCCCTCTGGGGCCCCCATCCATATCGTCCCCTGTTTCCTGTGCCAAGTACTCTTATTTCCTGAGCATTACAGACCGGCATGAGAGCTGGGTCTGTGTATCTCGGAGAGGCCCTCAGCTCCCCCAAGTCCCTCCGGTTGGAAGAAACGTGCCCCCGACACTGCTCTTCCCTGCACCTCCGCAGAACCGTCAGCCGCAGGGCTGTGTGCCCAGCCTCACGCAGAGCCTCAGTCTGTGCCTGACCTGCTTGCCTTCAGCCTGGCCCAGGCTTCTCGGCCACTGCTGCACTCACCCATTTCCCAGCCTGGTTCACCGCTAACCCAATCGGACAGCTCTTGCTGTGTTACAATCCACTCCACAGTTGTAGCTGAAAACAACCACAATTTACTGATCTTCCTCGACTTATGATGGGGATAAACCCATCGTAAGTTGAAATTATCATGTCAAAAATGCCAAGGGCTTCCCTGGTGGCGCAGTGGTTGAGAGTCCGCCTGCCGATGCAGGGGACATGCGTTCGTGCCCCGGTCCGGGAAGATCCCACATGCCGCGGAGCGGCTGGGCCTGTGAGCCATGGCCGCTGAGCCTGCGCATCACGGAGCCTGTGCTCCGCAACGGGAGAGGCCACAACAGTGAGAGGCCCGCGTACCACCACCACCACCACCACCACCACAACAAAAAATGCCTTAAATACACTTAACCTACTGAACATCATTGTTTAGCCTCACCTACCTTAAATATCCTCAGAACAGTTACATGAGCCCACAGTTGGGCAAAATCATCTAACACAAAGCCTGTTTTATGCTAAAGTGTTGAAGGTCTAGTGTAATTTACGGAGTACTGTACTGAAAATGAAAAGCAGCATGGTTGCCTGGGAGCAGAATGGCCGTCAGTGTGGGTCGTTCACCCTCGTGATTGCAGGGCTGACTGGGAGCTGGGGCTTCTGCCCAGCATCATGAGAGAGCGTCCCAGGGAATCTTACTAGCCCAGGAAAAAATTAAAATTTGAAGTTTGGTTTCTACTGAGCCCATATAGCTTTCACGCCATTGTAAAGTCGAAAAGTCCCGAGTCAAACCATGGTCAGGTGGAGGCCATCGGGATACGGGTCACAATTCTAGGAGCTGATCATTTGGGCTGGTCCGGACCGTATGGCTCTGGTCTCGGCTGGGCCCACCCATGCAGTGAGATGCCGGGCCGGCGGGGGCCTCGCTGGTCTAAGGGGGCCTCAGCTAGGACGACTGGGCTCTGCTCACACGGTGTCTCACCTGCCATCTGGCCAGCTGAGCTCACTCACAGGGCGGTGCCAGGGTTCTGGGACAGGGGAAGGGCTCAAGGCCTCTAGAAACCCGGGCTCAGGACTGGCCTCACTGGCAGATCACTCCCACTGTGCTCTGCTGGGCAAAGCAGGTCACAAGCCAGTCCCAATTCACGGGTGGAAAAATAGATGCCATTCCTTGAGGGAGGAGACGCAAAGGCACTTGACAAAGGGCATAGGTACAGGGAGCCATGGGGCCATTCCTGAAATCAATCTATGCCACTAGACCCCACCCCTGTGTTGGCCCTACCCTTAACCTTCAAAGCTCAAAACGGATACAGCCCTTATAAATTTTGTCTGCCCCCAAAAGACAGAATTTTACACCCACTCTCTGGCTCAATCCACTTCAAGCTGCCACTAACTGTGCCAGGGCTCCTTGCTACACTGGACCTGGCCGTCTGGGAGCGACAGGGTCCTGGAGTGGTGGAAAGCAAACCTAAATAGGTACCAGTTTAATATTAGTCTTTAAGAATATCTCTAAGTTGTCTTAAAAAGAAAAAACAAACAAAAAACACCCCAGGGGTAGGAATCTGAAAACACATTCTGGAATAGTAAAATTTCAGGCATAGTATAGAACTCAAAAGCATGAGCTCTAGAATCAGCGTGTCTGGATTCAGATGCCACGTTCACCACTGCTTAGCCACGAGCACCTTACTTCCCCTCTCTGTGCCTCAGCTTCCACACGTGTAGATAGTTACAAGAATAGTGTCCAGCTCCTAGGGCTGTTTTAACGGTTGCATGAGTTAGTATTTGTAAATTGCTTCGGACAGTTTGGGGCACATAGCACATCCTCAAATGGGAGCTACGGTTAGGCATAGGGTAGGGGATTTCTTAGGGAAGGGCCATGGAAGGAGGGGCAGTTTTCCCAGGAATCCTCAAATCTGACCCTGCATTGCACTCACGTGGTAATTATTTCAGCTGCCCATGGTGAGAGACTCATCAATAAAGGCACAAACCTGCCCAGTGGGTACAGGAGGATCAGAGGCCTCCTGAAAAGTACCCTACGTGGCCGGCCCCATCCTCCGCGCCCGTGTGCTGAGATCAGGGGAAGGAAACTTCTGGACTCTCTGGCTGGTCATCTGCTGGCGGTTTGTCCCTGCAGACTGTGTGGTTTGTTCTGCTCTGGCCCAGCTGCCACCTCACTCACTTGCCCCCAGGATCCAGACGGAGGTTAGGCAGGTTCTTTCCTTAAGTCCCTGAAGGTGGTGAAGATTCTGAAGAACTAAGTGTGCAGCCCTGGGGCTTTATTTAGCCCTCCACCACCAGCCCGCTCTGCTCTGGCTACAGTGACCATCCCTCTGTGTCATGAGCACACCAAGGCCCGGCTTTGGGTCTCGGCACAAGTTGTCCTCCCTGCCTGGGATGCCCTTCCTCCAGAACTTCTTGTCACTCAGGTCTCGGCTCAAATGTCGCCTCCTCAGGGAAGTCATCCAAGCCAAAGTAGTCCTCCAGTTTCCCCAGCACTGCTCCCTGTTTTAAGATTCTACATAGCACTTACCATAATCTTATTTCTCTTTTTTTTTTTGTTGCTTGTTTATTCATGTATCTGTTTGTTTGCATCTCTACCACTTTTCCCACTCTGCCATTGGAATGTCAGTATCGAGATGACAGGGACATTTTCTCATTCACTACTGTATTCCTGGTGCCTAGTTCGATTAGCATAGTAGGTGCTTAATAAATATCTTTTGGGTGGGTAGATGGATAGAAGGATGGATGGATGGATAATCCAGAGTATTTGTTAGCAGGGCAAGGCATCCTGTTTTCCTGTTTTTGAAACCAGGATGAGGATTACTTAGTCTCTCTGTGTCTCAGCTTCCACACCTGTAAATTGGAATGGGGTGAAGTCAGATCAAATTATGCATATAAAATACTCAGCTCTGTGGTTGGCACATTACAAATAAGTGTTCAGGAAATCTTAGATGATGATATATTTGTTATTTACATACACATCGTACCTTTCTTATTCAATTGTAAACTTAACCCAGAAAATGTGTAAGCGAGTGCGTATTATGGGACCTGACACATAAGTGTTTGCTCAGTGAGAATATTGACTCCCTATATAGTTTTATAGAATTGTGGCTTTGGGCTTCTAGATCATTATTTCCTAAAGTGTGGGTCAGAGACCATCTGTATCAGAATAAACCTGAGTGTATGCAGATACCTAGACCTTATTTCAGACTTACTGGGGGGCAGAGCCCAGGAATATGCATTTCAACATAATCATCTAGGGATTCTTAAGCGCCCTTCAGAGAACTGCTGTTGTGGGTGTTGAAGGCTTGCCTCTGGTTCTATCTTAGGCTCACCAGACCTCTGTCAGCTTTGAGACAGTAATTCTTTGATCCCAATTCCATCAGTCCATGTGTATCAACATTTAATTTTATTTCAGAATCCTCCTCCTGTCCCATACTGTCATATAATCAGCCCCATGCCAGAAATATTGACTTCAACACAAGAAATTCTCTTTTTTTATAAACTTATTTATTTATTTATTTATTTATTTTGGCGTGTTGAGTCTCCGTTTCTGTGCGAGGGCTTTTTCTAGTTACGGCGAGCGGGGACCACTCTTCATCGCGGTGCGCGGGCCTCTCACTATCGCGGCCTCTCCTGTTGCAGAGCACAGGCTCCAGACGCGCAGGCTCAGTAGTTGTGGCTCATGGACCCAGTTGCTCCGCGGCATGTGGGAACTTCCCAGACTAGGGCTCGAACCCGTATCCCCTGCATTGGCAGGCAGATTCTCAACCACTGCGCCACCAGGGAAGCCCAACACAAGAAATTCTTGCAAAGTTATTTCTCCTCCGGCTTAAGTCAAGATACCATTTTGGGGGGATTGGGTCTTTTTGAGTGGCTAGGTCCCGCTGTTTAGCAGTTCACTAATAACAGCAGAAGGCTCTTCATTTCTCTTTCATTTACCTCTATGGTAAAGACTTATTTTGGTTTCATGGAGGCAACTAATTAATTACTTAATGTTCTTTTTCATTTTTACCAACATTAGGCCAAATTGACATCGTGGAACAAGCCATCCATACAATATGTGTCATAATTACTGCTTTGCAATTTCACAGCAGCAAAAATTTATTAAAACTTCACGACTCATTAATAGTAAGCCATCATAATTGCTTAATAGAAAAGGAAACTGTGCTAATGATGACGGCTTTGATTAACATATTTGACCTTAAGTCATGAAGTCAAGTGAAATTAATATCGCTGAGTGTTGAACGTAAGGTTTTTTACAGTGTGCATCATTTCAATCATCATAAAAGGCAAATAAACTAGTTTTCAGTTTGACTAGATTTGAAACTCTTTTAACTCTTCACAAAAGATTAAGGGAACATCAATGAACTCTTATATAATGTCAATTAAGTGACAGGAAATGAGTAGATGCACAAGTGGCTCTTTTCTGTCAAGTCCTGGAGCAATGCCATCCAACTGGCTGGGTAAACGTGCAGACACATCACTAGGGTAGGACCCTGTCTCAGAAGAATCTAGCGTATGGTAGGAAAGGACTCAGATGTCCTTTGAAGACTTCACCCTCTCTTAGCAAGATAAATGGAGGGGGTATATGAGGCATTGTAACCCAGAAGACTCTAAATCCCATTAATAAGAACCAGCTGTCCTGTTGGATGTCATAGACTCTGTTGTGAGTTCCAAATGTAGATCTGATGGAATGGCCTCTCTGGTGTGAACCAGGCTCTCTCCTGCCTCTGTGAAGTCTGCATGCTTCAGGCCAGGACAGAGGGAAGAAAGAAAAGAACCTAAACACCCAGGAGGGGAGGGATTATATTTCTTTGTTTCCCAAAGATAGTGTCCACCACATGGCAGGCTTTCAGAATTTGATAAGGGTAGGAAGGAAGGAGCCTGGGGGAAACTCAGTTCATACATCCTTTCAAGACCAAGTCTACATGGGCTCAGATCCCCACTGTGTGCCTAGCCTGGGTCCCAGTGTCACCTTCATTTTTGACTGTCAGTGTCATCACTAATTTTTGTTGTCATTATCTTTATGGCAGGAGCCATTGTCAACACGGGAACTTGACAGCAACCCCCTGAGGTAGGTTCTATTATTTATCCCACTTGACAGCTGGGGAAACCAAGGCTCAGAGAGGTCAAGAACTTTAGTTCTAGAGTTTATACTCTCCAGCACCCATTCGTGATACAAGAGGAGCCTATCCTCACTTTTGGGGGGTGTTTAAAGCCTTGCTGGGGAGGGGAGGTTCATGTACACAGAACTAAGAGACCATGCAAGGTCACACGTGAGCACAGGAGTGAGTGAGGTGGGCTGTGAGAGCTGTGGGCGCCCCAAAGGTGGAGAACTCCTTGTAAATTGAAGTGACTTGGAAGGCTTCCCGGGGCAGCGGCGGGATGGGTAAGAGGCAGCAGTCGGTGCAGGTGGGAGGTGGAGGGGTAGAAGGCAGTGAGGGGGCTCTGCTTAATCAGGACAGCAGGGGAGAAAATTGAGAGGTAGCTGGAGCCAGTGGCTGGTTACAGTGGAGTTTCAGAGAAACTGTCCAGGCTGGACAGGGAACCTCTGGAGGCTCAAGGCAAGTGAGATCCCTCCCCTGCGGGGGGAGTGGGGGAGGCAGCAGGAACAGAACAGCAGGGTGGACAAAGGGAAGGCAAAGCCGGGCTGGCCAATCAGGTATGGAGGCCGGCGGGGAAGGAGAGGGACGGCCATCACCGAGAGTGCTGGGCTTTGAGGCCAGTCACCACACATAACAGGAGAAGTTTGGATGCCTTTCTCCCCCCCCTCTGGGAACCTGTGACTCCCTCACATGTCCTCTGCAAAGGGGCCGCCATTCACCCCACTGCTTAAGCCCAACCTGGGAGCTATGCTTGTTCACCTTTCGCTACAGGTATCGAGTCCCATCACTCCTACCTCCCAATCCCTTCCACTCCTCTTACCCACTGAACGTGCCCCACCCTCTCTTGCACAGGCCCTGTACCGTCCCTGACTGTTCTCTCTGTCCCTTTGCTGGCTGCGTGGGTATGCGGAGCCCTCCTGCCTACAGCGCTGTGCCCTCTCCCGGTGCATGGGTCCCTACCCCCTCCAGCCTCCCCATCTCTCCACAGTCCCTCCACGCCAGCCTCCAGCCTCCCTGGACTGACTTTTCTTTCTTGAATGAATGCACCACATTCATCCCCACCTCCCGACCTTGACACCGCTGTTCCCCTGCCTGGAGCACTCCTTCCACACTTCTGGTGCCTTCTTAACATTTAGGCTTTATATCTGAGGACACCTCCTCAAAGAGCCATCCTCTGGGGCTTCCCTGGTGGCGCAGTGGTTGAGAGTCCGCCTGCCGATGCAGGGGACACGGGTTCGTGCCCCGGTCCGGGAAGATCCCACATGCTGCAGAGCGACTGGGTCCGTGAGCCATGGCCGCTGAGCCTGCGTGTCTGGAGCCTGTGCTCCGCAACGGGAGAGGCCACAACAGTGAGAGGCCCGCGTACCGAAAAAAAAAAAAAAAAAAAGAGCCATCCTCTGGTCACCCAGGTTAAAGCCACGCCCCAGTCCCTTTCATCATCATACCCTATTTATTTCAAAGTAATAACCACTTCCCATGTATTTAGTGCTTTACTGCGTGCCCACACCATAGGCACCTTGCCTGAATTAGCTCACATGATCCTCAGACCCACCCTGTGACACACGTGCCATTATCATCCTCATTTCACAGATGAGTAGACCGAGAGCACTGGCCAGCTCACATTTTATTTGTTCACCGTCATAAATTCTCCTCCCACGACTGTGTAAGCCCAATGAGAAGAAAGGCATGTCCTCTCCCATCCCCCACCCCATCCCCTCTGCCGAGAAGGATGCTTGGCACAGAGTAAGTGCTGACCTATGTTAGGAAACCCAGTGGGTCAGAGGAGGTGGAGGGAGGAGGACTCCTTTGTGGGCAGGCTGGCTGAGGAGGGGGCTGGCTCTTCCCAGGGAGGTGGGAAATACTGGAAGCGAGTGGGGATGTAGGGAAGACAGCCCTGGGTCATCACTCCAGGTGGCAACTGAAGCCTGGCAATGAAGGAGCTCTCCAAAGAAGGCAGGGCAGCAAGAAAGAGCAGAGGAACAGAGACCGAGCCTTCCCCAGCAGGGAAGCCACCATCCTCTGCCTCTGCTGCATTTGTTGGTCCATCACAGCTGAGGCTTCTGAACCAGTGAACAGCACAGAGCAAGGCCGCCCAGCAGACAGGCGCGAAGGATCTGGATCTGGCTATCCCTAGATTACAGAAGGCATTATTCAAAGAACACTTAATACCCTCTAAAAACTGCCTTGAAAAACTCAGTGGAATTAAAAAAAAAAGACACTCTAGATGCACTCGGCAAAAGCTGAGAGTCCATTAAAATAGTTTGCAATTTCCCAGTGAGCGGGAAGATGCCGGCAAAGAGACAGGAAGCTAAGGAGAAGGTCACACGGTGGGGGGATGAGTGAGAGCTGCCGAGCTGCAGGGGCTCCTCTGCCACTCACCCGATAAGGGCCTTTCTGGGCCTCCATTTCCACATCCATAAAATGGGGGTGATCAACTAGTTCCCCACCCGCCAGTGGGAGAATGGAAGGAGAACGTGTGTGAAGGAGCTTGGCAAACTGTAAAGCCCTTGCAAGTTAAGGAGATAATGTCTGAACACCCTAAGGATCTTCCAGGGACAGAAATGTTTTGGAAGAATGAAAACAAAGGGGCTTTGCATCAAAGTGTGGTCGCTTTCCTGTTCTGATACTGGTACCCACAGACAGAGGGAGGGGGTCAGGGATTTATCCTCAATGGACTGGAAGGGAAGCAAACTTAGATGAGGAACATGCATTGCAGGAAACACCCTTTTCTTTCTGCCTGTTGTCCATTTTCTTCTCAATTTGGTAACATTTTCTTTCTGAAGATCCTTTCCCGGAGTTTGGAATGAAATCCTGGCAAACCAAGGAATAAAACCCACTTTCCATCACCGATCTTGGTCTGGCCACTTCAAAAGTAGTTGCCCCGGTCCTGAGATAAGATGAGAGCAACAGTTTGACAGAAGTTCTCCAGGTGAGGGCTGCCAAAGCGATGTGCTCTCTTCCCCTACATCTTCCAGCTGTCGGGCAGAAGTGGGAGAGGTCAGCATTTAGGGCAAGATGGGTACGAAGGACTAAATGGTTTTCCTGAGCCAACCCCCCTGCCAGGGGTCTGCTTCCTGCCCTCACCACGTCCCCAGTGGCAAGAGTTCCGGTTCTCTGGGGCCACCATCATTGTACTGAAGACAGAGGAGGCCCAGGAGTGACAGCTGCCAGGGCGGGGGGAGGTTCTGAGGAGGGTGACAGGACACCCCTCCGAGTTGGAGCTGAGTCAAGTGCTTCCAAAGTTGCACAGTAACAGGCCAGCCATGTTTTTCTGGGCACAGTCTGTGGGTAAATTAGATCTTTAAAGCAGTTAGGCAGGCTTTTGTCACTTGGTGTTAACTGTGTATGTTGCAACGACTTTAATTGGTTTCATGTCTAGAGTGAGGGACTGAGATGGAAGTGGGACTCTCAGGGGAGCGGTCCTGGCACTCAGATGGCTTGTCACATTTCTTTTTTAATCTGCTGTTCTTTTCCTTAAGGCAAGGGAGGTAATGTAATTATCTTTTGAAGACAAACGCACGCTGCAATATGTCAGCTTGGGCTGCTCTCATAACACAGCCCCAAGTGTGGGTAGAGGGAAATGAAGTGGGGATGCGGGTGGGTCTGTGAGCTTTCCAACTCAGAAGCCAGGAGAGTTTTCCCCATAAGGCTGCAGGGCAGAGTTTGAATGGGCACTGGCATCAAAAAACTGAATTCCAGTCCCGCTCTGCCGCCCTTAGCTGTATGACTTTGCATCAGTCACTTGCCCTCTCTGCCCTCTCTTGCCTCAGTTGCTTTCATTGCAAAATTAGATTAATTCTACCTGGGAGTTGTGAGGGCTGAATGAGATCACGTACGCAGAGCCCATCCATCCTGGTGTGGGGGGCATGTGGTGAGCACCCCGTACTACCAGCTCTTATGGTCATGAGTGTTCTGAGGGCGCAATCCACAGGGTGGGCTAACCCTTGACACACCTGCCACCAAAGGAGCTGACCCAGTCTCCCCTTGGGCTGTGTGGGCCCTGCATAGAGAGGACTCATCCTGTGTCACCAGCCACAGAGTAAGCAATTATTTAAAAATCCTCCTATGCACACAGTGCACACAGAGCCCGTGAGGTGCTTCTTCCCCAAATTGCAGCAATTCATCTCTGAAGAGGTTCTGCGGGGCAGACAGTTACTCTGCGGGGCTTTGCTGGACTCAGTAGGAACCTTTAGTCCTGAGCGTGCACTGAGCCATGGCCACATCTGCCTCTTTCTTCCAAAGAGCAGGGGCCAAACCCTGAGCTGGGTTCCAGCCATTGCACAGTTCAGCTTACTTTATTTTTTATTCTTTAAAATGATTGGTTAAAAAAAAAAGTTGCATAATATTCCCTTATCCAGATGCACCATGAGTTCTTTCACCAGTTCACTGTGGATGGACATTCAAGCCGTTTCAAGCGTTTTGCTATTGCAAACTATTCCGCCATGAAAATCCTTTTGCATGGATCTTGCCACACTGTGTAAGAATGCAGGGTAAATTCCTTACAGTGGAATTGTTGGCTCAAAAGGGATGAAGATTTAAAATTATGATACATATTGTCAAACAGTTTTCTAAAAAAGATTGCCCTTTTTTTTTTGCGGTACGCGGGCCTCTCACTGCTGTGGCCTCTCCCGTTGTGGAGCACAGGTTCCGGACGCGCAGGCCCAGTGGCCATGGCTCACGGGCCCAGCCGCTCCGCGGCATGTGGGATCTTCCCAGACCGGGGCACGAACCCGCGTCCCCTGCATCGGCAGACAGACTCCCAACCACTGCGCCATCAGGGAAGCCCAAGATTGCCGTTTTTAATGTACCCGCCCAAGGTTTTCTCAGGCCAAGCGCTCACTTTATCTTTGAAAAATGGTGAATTCTTTGCCTACCAGCCTGGATGGGAGAACTCGTCACGAGGATAAAACCCATCAGTGCAGCCAGCGCTGCCAGTTTATGTGACTTTTATGGCTACTCCTGCTCGTATCTTTCACATCATTGTGTTTTCGTTTATGCTTTATTTATATCATCACACACAAGCAGTCCTGTATCTGGTTTCTGCCACAGTTTTTATTCACTTTCTTGGCATTCCTCTCAGGGTTGTATTAGTCATTTCTTGTTCCAGCTCCTAAAATTTCTATCACCTGCATGCTGAGATTTGGTTGTATTAGGGAGGCGATCAGAATACTGAGGACTGTGGGAGGAAATTCCAGGTCCCCAGAGTACTACTCCCTCCCCCTTTCTGTTTGATGGTTCAGGGGACATCAGAGTCCTTCCCTTCCTGGGGCCAGCCCACTGCTGCTGGCAGGAGACGTTCACTTCCCTGCGACTAAGCTTAGAGATTTCTGCTCAGCGACCCAGAGCCGGGTAAGATGTTGGGATCTAGGGTTTTGCTATACCTTTGAAATACCAAGCTCAGTTCCAAAGGCTCACAAACTTTGGATCCAAGCTGTGGAGTTTGGCAGAAGTCATCCTAAACTTGGTCAACTGAAAGCAGCTCAGAAAGCAAGGGAGTAGGAAAACCCAGTTGAATGAAAAAGAACAAAAGTGTTCTACAGAATCTCAAGTGAAACACAGGCTTCTGTCCTACAAAACAGCAAGGTCTTCTTGGGGTTGAGTGGGCTGCGATTTTCAGACTGAAGCGAACGACAATGGTGAAGTTAATTACTGCGATTTGGGTTTTAATAATTCGCCTTAAAAATCCTGGAGGTGATAAGGTGCCAGAAATGATAACTTCCACAGGGAAGTGGGGGAGTCATATTTTGAGCAACCATGATTATGATGCTAATTCTAAAAGAGAAAATCTGGCCTCATGTGATATAAAGTGATTCTTCCTTTTTTTTTTTTTTTATTGGAGTATAATTGCTTTACAATGGTATGTTAGTTTCAGCTTCACAACAAAATGGATCAGTTATATATATACATATGTTCCCATATCTCTTCCCGCTTGCGTCTCCCTCCCTCCCACCCTCCCTATCCCACCCCTCCAGGCGGTCACAAAGCACCGAGCTGATCTCCCTGTGCTATGCGGCTGCTTCCCACTAGCTATCTACCTTACGTTTGGTAGTGTATATATGTCCATGCGTCTTTATCGCTTTGTCACCGTTTACCCTTCCCCCTCCCCATAGCCTCAAGTCCATTCTCTAGTAAGTCTGTGTCTTTATTCCTGTTTCACCCCTAGGTTTTTCATGACATTTTTTTTTTCTTAAATTCCATATATATGTGTTAGCATACGGTATTTGTCTCTCTCTTTCTGACTTACTTCACTCTGTATGACAGACTCTAGGTCTATCCACCTCATTACAAATAGCTCAATTTCGTCTCTTTTTATGGCTGAGTAATATTCCATTGTATATATGTGCCTTGCCAGCCACTGAGCTGGATGCTGGAAGTAAGAAAATGGCTCACTCTGTCTTTACTTTTGATCAAAACACTTACTATTTCTAAGTTTATACAAATAATTCAATACACATATGAGAGTAACGAGAGAACCCACCCACTCTATCCTGTCAATATAAAACTGCATGCTGAAGACATGAGATAGCTATCAGCCGTGGCCCTACACTAGAACCTAGTTCCTTTTGGTATTGCACGTATGGGCTGTTAGGCTGGGTCTAAACAGTGGCCTCAACAAGGCGGGCCTCGTTGCTGCCTCCCCCTCCTAGGGATTTGACATTGTCTTTGGCAGAGGGGAGACGTTGCCACTGGCATCTAGTGGGTAGGGACCAGGGACCCACAGGACCAGACACCCCTCAATGTCTCGACACTGGGGATTTCTAGTATTTGGAGATCTCAATATCACTTTCCAGTGAATTAAGATAAAAGAAGAAGACACAATAATCATTTTTTTTAAGAAAGAAAACAACGTTTATTAGGATATTCTGGGGTGAGGGAGACGGCTGAAGGAACTACGTACATACATTCTGCAATGCTTAGGCAATATGCTAACAGAAAATTTAAACCTCACAAAACTACTTCCAAAGTCCAAAGAACAAAACGTGTACTTCTGCATGGAGATGGTCTTCCGTGGGTGACGGCAAAACAGCTGTGTGAGGAAGCCGCGAGGGAAGGACCCCAGGAGAACATCCAGGTTCCTCAGGAAGCAGGTACACGAGACGGTGAAATAAACGCGTTATCTTCTACATGTGGAAAACTCAGGCAACACACAATATAAAATGGCGACCGGAAAGAAAGCTGCTCACCCGTATCCTCTCCTAACTGGGGGCTTCAGCGGGGCTCCCTCCACCCCTCACCCCAGCTCTGGCGAGGCTGAGGGTCTGAACCCCTCGCCCGGGACAGAATTCTAAAAAGATCCTAAACACCAGAATCCTTCTTCTCTTCCACCTGTATTGTGAACTTGCATGAAACAGAACGAACGCAACTGAGACTACCCTCGGGTTAAGAGTAAGAATGCAACACCGTCCAAAAGATACAGCAAAACAATCCCACTTCCTACAGCTCACACAGCTTCTCAGCAGGAGCTGGATTAAACAAGAGAAAATAATTTCAATATCAAGGGAAAAGGCACAGAGGATGAGAAAACTCTTTAAAGCAAACTCTGGTAAAAAGCGTTTCCCCACCTCCTCTGGGGGAGAGAAGGGAGAAAAAGAGAAAAGACAGATAATTAGGAGAACTGTAAGGCCCTGCATTTCAGGTTTCTGAAATCATTTCTTCAACCCTCTGAGGACAATCTGCTATTTCTGAATCCAGAAAAGCGCATCAGAAGTGTCTGATTACTGGGAGACCACACCAAATAAGGCAGGGCAATCTGTGATTTGGTTCTATGCCTTCCATTCTCCTTCCCCCCGCCCCGCCCCCATTTCAGAAATGCCTTCAGCTAAAGCTAAAAGATAGAAAAACCAAATTCCGGATCAAGCATGCTTTGCGTGCCAGGAAGGTAAAGCTGGATCACACAGCCCTGCAGCAGCTGCGACACAGAAAGAGAGAGGGAGCTTTATCGAGAGAGCTTTAAGCGCCACTGGTGTCAAGAAAGCCGAGTACCTTCCCCTGGACCTGCAGACGCCCGGCCAGCTGGCTGACAGACGACAGGCCTTTACCGACTCCTAACAGCCTGCGTTTCCTACACCCGGGCATCTACTGGGTGTTCCAATTTCTCATCCTACTTTACTCTGGTTCTAAGATCTGTGTTATGTTTGGCGGACAGCTCTGGTGTCTCCCATTCCCACCAGCACCACGGCTGGTCCCTGACAGCTGGGACTTCCACTGGCCTACAGGCCTGGCCGTGCTCACGGCCCTCTGAGGATCAGAGGGGTGACCCCACTGGGCTCTCCATGGCGGCCCTGCGGGCACAGGCTGAGGGTGGGTGTATCTGCCTGCTTCACGATGGGTAGGCTGGGTGGGTTGTACGCATGTGGACTGGGACTTACCTCTTAGAGACTGAGTCTGAAAAACAGCTTCACGGACTATATATAAAGAGAATTTAGATTCTCCGAAGGATATCAAAGTGAAGGATTCTGCCAATCTGGAAACGACGGTTGTTCCCCTAAGCTGCTGTCAAAGGGCCCTAGATTCTCAAGTTACTCGTGCGGGAGCTTCGGCTCCAAATGAAGCTTCATTCAAGTACAGTAGATGTTCCCTAAGTGTGCTGAATTGTTAAGCACCTGAGTTCACTTCTCAGGATGCTGGCGGAGGCTGCATCTCTGGGGTTGGTCAGGACTGGCAGGGTGGTCCATCTTTCTTGCCAGCATCCTGCACTTGAGGCAGATTAAAACATCATCAGACTCACCGGCTAATTTCCCACAAAGTCTACCCCATTTGGGGTCCTGTCCTTCCTGGTGGACGCCGTGAGCCTGCTGGGACTGGCTGGTCATGCTCAGCTCTTCTAGGGACAAATGCTAGTTTTCCACCTCTCGGCAGGGAATGCATCAGACAAAGCCGCTTTGATCCTAACGCTTTTTTTCACCCTTTCTCCCAAGTCACCCTCAATAACCTCAGGAGGACACCTTCAGCACCAATGCATAACAGCTCAGTGCCGTGAGATGATGCAAATGGGCCAGTCCTTGCTACTGGATTTCAGAATGAAACCCTTCAATGTCCTAAAGTTTTTCATTCACCCAGAAGTGTTTAATTTCCTACTATGGGTCATGCTTTCTGCTAGGGAAGCTGTTAGGGTGAGCGGGAAGAGAGGTTCAAAAGAAGAAAGGGACTGATGGTCTCCGGCCAGTCTTTTGGCACGTCCTGCAAAACGAAAAGTGGGGATTGGTAAGACAGCCGGACCTGGGATGAAGAGAAGAAAATCAGAGAAAACCTTCTATTGATGCTGGTGCTGGGTTTGGCAGCTGCCCTTGAGCAAAAATAAATTCCCTGTGGCAGTGGAACAAGATGCTGCTATGGGCACCTGCCAGAGGCAGACCGCCGAAGTCGCAGCTGCGCTGGTCAAATGAGCCTGGGGACCTCAGGGGGCTGGGAGCTCGATGACTGTTACAGACTGCGGTTCTCTGCAGGCAGTTTATTGAAACAGGGCTGGTGTGCCTTCCTCACCCCTCTGGGCTGGGTCTCAGAACAATCAGGAGTGCAGGTGGTGCATCCCGCTGAAAGACCCAGGCTGTCTCCGGGAGGGAGGAGAAGCTCGTCAGAGAGCTCTGGGAACTACAAAGGGATGCTTGGCGAGGAGGCAGGAGACAAGACAATCCCAGAGCTAAGAAGGGGGAGCTCAGGGGAGGGCTGGATGGATGAACTTTCTACTCTGGGATTAGCATCCTCTTCAGATCGCCTGGCTCCTTAGAGACTTCTCTGTCTTCAAAAAGCCAGGGTTACGTGCAGGATGGGCATCTGACAGAACAAGAACGAATTTGGGTAGGACTAAATTTAGAATGATTACGATGGAGAATTGATGGGAAGGGACTCCGTTAAATACTTGGGCAACAAGAAACAAGGGTGGGGACCGGGGTTATCAATAATCGATACGCGAGAGAAGGGAATCCGCCAATGTCTTAAGATAATGACCCTTGGGAAATGGAAGTGTCCCACTGAATACATCCCAGGATGGAGGCGGTGGCAAAACCCACAGATTTAAGGCCTCTGCAGTGAGAATATATTTCAGAGGTACAGTCGTCTTGAAGAATTCTAGACAACAGAATTCAAATAAATGGTCACTTGAGAATAAAAGCTGTGTCAAAGTCAAGAGGTATCAGATCTACACACGAGATGCTTATCTCAGGGATGAGCGAAAAACATAGCTTGTAAGGATATCTAACCAAATTCCCAGCTGCTTTGCTGTTTTAGAATTTCTGAAAAGAAACTCCTTCCTCTGCCCTCCAGTTATTAGCTCTGGCATGCTTCCTACAAAGGCGCTGGTGTCTAATTCAAGGAACTCTGGGTGTTTTGTTGGGACAAGTTTTCTGTTTGGACCAGACTGCATGCTCCATTCACCAAGGGCACGTGGTCTCTTGCGGTACCTTGATTTTGCTTCATCTCTTCAAACTCCCCGAACTCAGTGCAGACAGGCACTTTGGCCAACAACATGTTCAGGCCATTGGTAACTGACTCTTGTGTGTTGTCATTGCTTTTCGGTCTTTCTTGAAACGATGGGTCTGACATGGTCTCGTTTGTTTTATCAAAGAGCAGAAGCAACAAAGATCGCGGGGGTATGAATCCAAGAGCTCAAGAACAGCTTGAAAGAGAATGAGAAAATGTGCATTCATTTAAGCAGGTCATTTTCTGGCCCGCAGTTTATTGACTCAAATAAGTCGTGCATGCCTGACGACATGAATGAAAACTTATTTTCCAAAAGACAGCTCCTCCGAGGCCACTGTTTTGTAAATAATAACAACAGAAATACATTTTTGCTGGATTCTAAGAACAGAATTTGCTAATTATATAAACTCTCACTGCTCTTACATGTCTTTTTCCCAAGCACTTAACACTGATTTAGAAATGCTTCCTCTCTCCCACTTTCCTAGCTCAGCAGATGGAGTGTTTGGGAGTGTCTGATTCAGAGTACAAAGAGGCAGGTGGGAAATGGGGATGCAGCTGGAGACAACCCATCCTCGGAGCATGTGCAAGATAGAAACAATCTTAACATAGACTAGATCAAAGGCCACAGCAGCTCTGGAGGAGCCCTGTCCTATATTTGTTTTCCTTGAAGAAGTAGCTTCTAAAACATTTTTTACTACAGAATAAAGAATCGTTTAAAAAAATTTTTTTAATGGAAAACCACGCTCCTTTCACACTTTGCATACAGTTTGCTATACTTAATGTAAAATAATCTATGTCATTCTCAACTTACACTTTTTTTTTACTAGAGGCTTGAAAAAAACGAGATATGGAAAAATATATTCAGGTGGCATTCTGAATTCCCTCTCTTTACTGTGCCCTTCTTCCTTCGTGTGCTCTATTTAAAAAGATCCTCAAACACCTCTCGGTCAAATATTCAACATCAAGGGGACTGAAAATGTGCTTCTAATCAGTTTGGCAATCTTGCCTTTTTTTCTCTGAAATGGGTAGAGCATAGCCAGACTTGATTTGGGAGCCATGGTCTCCAGGGATGTGAGTTACTGTTTTTGTTTGCCAGAATCAACTACAAGGAGATGCCTTCTCCAACAGGCCCAAACCTCAGCAGGCAGCCCTTGTATTTTGGTGACACTTTCCATGCAGGGCCTGCAGGACCGGAAGTAGTGAACCATTTTTTGCTTTTAGCACTGCCAGAGGAAGCTGGATAGGTAAAGGGTTTTGCCTGCTCCAGTACTGGGGCAAATGATGGTGTTTCTGGGGCACCGTGTTCAACTGAGATCACCCCAAATGGCAGAAACACTTGCTTGGCATGATTTTATAAGAATCTCTCTAACAAGTTGTCATGGAACATCCTTCCCTCTGTTTACTTAAGCAGTAATTTATTTTCAAATGGACGATTTGGTCACTCTCCTATGCTTCTATCTCTGAAGAAAAATGAGATCTGTGTTGGTGAAAAGATGAGGCTTTTCACAATTTAATTTATGTGCTGCATATCCATGGTTCTTCACTGAAAGCCACTCTTGTTAGCTCTGATAACTCCTATTTCCTCTTTGGTCATCTGAAGCTAATTAGAGCTGCTGTTTATTACAGAAGTAATCAATAGCTTTCTACAGTAGATTACATAGAATCAGACCTCTATGCAGTTAGTCCAATGTAGATACATAGAGATACCTTAATTAAAACAAAATATGCTCTGTAAGAGATATGCTTTCACAGATGACTGGAATTCCAAGTATTTCGACATGTTGAATGTGTTTATTCAAAGGAAGAGTCTTTAGGAAACCTTTCACTAATTGAATTTGTTTGATGAGTTCCCCTTGAAAACATTTTGAAGTGAAAAAACTCGGTACTTAGTATATACATTTATGTTTATTAACATTTGGGTATAAATGTACTTCAAACACCAATAGAGCTGAAAGGCTATGCCTTCATCTTGGGTTTAATAGATTTCCCACCCTAGTAATCTGATTAATTCTTACAAGGCAAACATCCGTGGGCAAAGGGAATCAGGATGAAATGTGCACTGTGGGTCTCCCCCCTCCACCCCTCTATTGATATGGGAAGAAAGCGAACGCTTCCAATACTCTATTGGGTGGAATCTCCTCGCCTCTATTCAGTTTCAAAGAAACATGGCTACTAGCACTCGATCCTTGTAGATTTCGAATCTCACCATTTCAACCAGACTTCAAAGTGCACTTTTGAGTCTATTCGTTTAAGGAAAAGAACGATAGAAGAGGACGTGCAGCAACAAGCCAAATGCCTTATATCCAGAGTCCTGTTCTGTTCTGTGTCTCTGTGCGAATCAACTCAGCTCCACAGACCTTATTCGTGACCCTCTGGATCCACAAACCTTTTTTCTTTGTTGCAGAATCAGTCACAGTCTGTCATGGAGGACACAGAACACGGTGCAAGCAGACTCCCCATGACCTTCAGACCAAACTGCTCTACGCAGCGGCCAAGCCGTGACAGATGGGAGTCAAGACAATCCTTAGGAAAAGAACCGTGTACCCTGGCATGGATCTGCTTCTGAAGAAAGGGCAGCAAGTCCCAACCCCCGTCCCAGTCAAGTAACATGAACACCAAGGTACCGGTCTGTGTCAACTGGCAAGGGTGCCCCTGGACAATGTAGAACATTTACGAGTGGCTGCTGGTTTCCTCACAGGTATGCACGCTTGCGTTTCAAGAAATGATAAAAGACAACGCTTGGCTGCTCTGTGTCCTCCTGCCTGTCCACAATCACGTGATGCAGAGCCCGCTTTTGAAGAGCTGTCTTCGTGAACATCGGAGTTAACGCTACTTATGAGAGGAAAACAAGCTCCGTGTATTTTGTATTAAACCACCAGTAAAAAAAATGAAGACAATGTCATTACTTTCAAAATACAGAAAGCCAGTAGTTGAAATCATTTAGTAGTAAAATTTTTTTCTACATATAACCTGATACGCGTAAAGAGTATTGGAATGGTGCTTCAACTGTATTTGACTCTTGTTAGTTTAAGGGCTTCTCACTCAGGTAAGGCTTAGGAAAATGTCTCAGTGGTCAAGGTTCTGTGAAGTCTCATGTCCACTCTCACTCTCTACTTTGACTAGAAGACAGACACTACACTGGGATGTGACAGGTATTTTTTGTTTTTGTAGGAGAGTGCAGAACTGTTTACAGCACATAAACTTAGCACGGAAAATACTAGTACATATAGAAAAGTGAACATTGGTACAAGCCTGTTTGCACAAAGTCCATCAAGATTGTCTTGATGAGGATCTTCACTTTGTGACCACAAAACCCTGGCATCCATGTACCGCTGCAGTCATGTCATCAGAAATAAAACCTATTACATGAGATATGGAAGATTCTTTAGAAATACTAACTCCTTCTCTAGCTAGTGAAGGCCAGAGTTAAATTGTTAAAATCACCATCCTCATCGTCCTCTTGAAAAACATGGCCCCAGTTTGCTTTACAGCCAAATCAACAAACTGTCCCCTTACAATACAGCATGCCCCAAAGCCTTCTGAGTTTGGAATGTAGCACTGTATCGGGGATCCCATATAAGCCCTAAGGATCACAAGAAGCTTTCTTAGAAAAAAAAAAGAAAAAAGAAAGAAAAAAGTTCCAGTTGGATGAAACTGTTTTAGCAGTGTCTCAACTGAGTTCCTAAAACTGGAATTTCAGATATACAAGAGGACAGGAAACAGATAACTTGGTTTTTGTCTTTTTACATGTCCATATTGTTTTTTAAATGCAGCTACGATGTGTCAGCCAAAGATAAAGATAATAGGGTGGACAGGGCAGTTACCACCAGGACCAGCAGTGGGCTCAGACTGCAGCTTGGAGAGGCAGCCATTGATTTTGTGGTTATGTGGCTGGAAGCCCCAGCAAGACCATCCTTTTCGTAATCACGCTGTAAGAAAGAATGTTTTCATTATCACCCACTGCACGTGTTCGTTCCATCAAGGCATATTTTAACCGCACTCTTTCTCTCTCACTGCTCACCAAAGCTGACCCGAGATTTTACCCCCACTCCCAAGGTCCCCCAGCAACTGTGCAACATGGAACCATTCTCCTTCTGGGTACCAGGGACCGAGGAGGGATGCTTGCTGTCTCTCTCCATCATGAAGGAGGGCAGGAAGAATCATCTTGGGAAACTTGCCCAAGCAAGTATGAGTTCATGCAGAGATGGGTCACAAATCGCATTGGAGACTGGCAGAGAAGGCAGTAGCCTTTCCCTCCACTGGCTGGTTCAACCACGGACTTCATAGATGAAGGATCTCGCCCTGCTTTTCAGAGAGTCCCGACCAAAGCCCAGGCTCCCAAATTCCCAGTCAGCACAGCTGTCCTTCCCCAGGATTGATTCCTTTATCCCCATCCCTAGCACCTGCTCAATCCCATAATGCCACATCCCGCCACAATGAGCTATGATTGTGACAGAATCAACCACCCTCTCACTTGTAGATCGGGGAGTGTAATGCGGCCCGCCTTGGCTACTTCTGGGTTGCTGTGGAGGTCAAAGGACATCTGGTAAGGAGAGAGAGTTGTTATGTATCTTCTCTGTGCCAGATGAATTTATGTGACTGTGACCACAGAGATTATCATGGTACTGGGACAATGGTATTTGTGCTGGTCCAGTTCTGAGATTAGGATCCTGGGGTCCACACTTGGTTCTCACTTTGGGCACTAGGATCTGAAGACTGCACCTGGCTCAAATGGCAGAGGGACATTGAGGGTGACTTAGATTTTTTCTGGACCTGAAACCTTGTTGTCTTTGAGCCCTTCACATCATATCCTGTTCCAGGGTCCCAAAGGCTCTGTTTCTATAAATGCAGGGAGACTCAGAAAGAAACAACTTACATCAGAAAGACAGAGGTGTGGACTTCCTGACATATTGGACTTCAGCTTCTGTGCCTGGAAAGAGACAAAAACGCACACACACAAAATCACTCATACATACTATGGAAGAGTAATTACCGATGATTAACTGTCTAGGACCGTGCCGTTTACAGAAATATGTGAGCCACAACTGTGAGCCCATATATAACTTAAATTTTTCTCCTAACCACGTAAGTGATAACAGGTGAAGAAAATTTTAATCACATTTTCTTTAACTCAATATATTACCATTTCAACATGTAATCAATATAGAAGATGATTAATGAGATACTTTACATTCTTTTATTTTCATACTAAATCTTCCAAATTTGGTGTGTTTGACATAGTACATCTCAGTTTGTACCCATCTCATTTCAAAGTCACTGCACAAAGTCATTTACATTTTGAACTCATTTATAGTTCTGAAAGTTAATGTTTAGGAACTGCCTTCTAGGTAAAAATGGTGCAATAAAAATCCACATTTATTAATAATATAAAGATAGGTCTTCCTGAAGCTTGTGTGTTTGTTCATTTGTTTATTAGTTGTTCCAGTCCACAAACACTTACCGAGCTATTTTCCAGTGCTGGGCATACGGTGATATGACAAAAACGGATGTGGTCCTGGGCTCATGTGGCTGCCCTCTAGTGGGAAAACCACTCAGTGCTTGGGGGCTAAGGCACAGGGCAGGGACTCTTTCAGACAGGTCCCCTTCAGGAATCGTGAAGGGCATTACGGACCCCAGATCCATCCATCTTAAAACTGCTTTAGGTGGTCACAAAGCACCGAGCTGATCTCCCTGTGCTATGTGGCTGCTTCCCACTGGCTATCTATTTTACGTTTGGTAGTGTATATATGTCCATGCCACTCTCTCACTTTGTCCCAGCTTACCCTTCCCCCTCCCCGTACCCTCAAGTCCATTCTCTAGTAGGTCTGTGTCTTTATTCCTGTCTTGCCCCTAGGTTCTTCATGACCTTTTTTTTTTTAGAATCCATATATATGTGTTAGCATATGGTATTTGTCTTTCTCTTTCTGACTTACTTCACTCTGTAGGACAGACTCTAGGTCCATCTACCTCACTACAAATAGCTCAATTTCGTTTCTTTTTATGGCTGAGTAATACTCCATTGTACATATGTGCCACATCTTCTTTATCCATTCATCTGTTGATGGACACTTAGGTTGCTTCCATGTCCTGGCTATTGTAAATAGAGCTGCAATGAACATTTTGGTACATGACTCTTTTTGAATTATGGTTTTCTCAGGATATATGCCCAGTAGTGGGATTGCTGGGTCATATGTTAGTTCTATTTTTAGTTTTTTAAGGAACCTCCATACTGTTCACCTAAAGGGGTGGGATAGGGAGGGTGGGAGGGAGGGAGATGCAAGAGGGAAGAGATATGGGGACATATGTATATGTATAACTGTTTCACTTTGTTATAAAGCAGAAACTAACACACCATTGTAAAGCAATTATACTCCAATAAAGATGTTTTAAAAAAATACAATTATACTCCAATAAAGATGTTTTAAAAAAATACATGTACATTACCTATGCAATACAAATAAATACATATTTTATCGAAAACTGCTTTAGGGCAGTTACAAGTTCCTGAGCTGTGAGGGCTTTAAGACCCCTATTTCCTCACAAATGAAGCAAGTTTCCACTGGGTTTCTACCTGAGAACTGAGGTGGAGGGAAGGTTCCATTGCTCAAACAATTACAATAAAAACTGCTAACCCAGTGCAGCTCTCTTGTTTTGTAAAGGAAAACAAATTAGAGTGCAGAGAAGTTAAGTGACTTATCCAAGGGCACACGGTGAACTACTTTAGAGTCAAGATTTAGATAAGTCTCTGAAACTCCTGAATGGAACTGTGCTCTTTCCTGCTTTACAGTTTCTCCCAGGCAACCCTGGCATGCTTGGGTCTTCATGCTCCCCCTGCCCCCAAAAGCCACACAAAGAATCCCTCCCATAGCCCCCTCCCCCTGAAACTAGGAGCCCTTTGGCGTCGAAAGACCAAGAACTCATTTGTCGACAGGATGACCCTGGTTAAGCAAAACACCTGAATCTAGGAGTATCTGGGCAACCAGCTCTGTGGGAATGCCCTGGCAGGCTGCCTACTGCGGGACAACGTTTGCAACTTGTTGAAGACGTGCTAGCCTGAAATGATAGCATGTTCACCCAAGGAGTAATTTATTGACCATAATGCTACGTGGGAGGTGTCATAACCTTTACCTCTATTTGCATATGCTCGCTGTGAATATGAAATAGAAACCTTTAAACAGGCGTCAAGAAAAAGACACTGTGAAGCATCCCTGGGCTATTCAAAGGTCACTAAATGTTATGTATAAGAAGATCAGAGGGCAAATCAGAAGAGGAATTGAGCCTTACTCAAAAGCCTACTTTTAATCCATATTAATAGCAAATCTGGTCCATTGCATTGTAACCTGTAGAGAATAATATGTAGAACTTTGCACGTTTTATTTCTGTTCAAGGTTGGAATTGTGCCAGACACCAAAATGGCCCTAAAACATCACATTCTGTCGTTTCTAGGCGGTAATCTACAAAAGACAACCCTCATTAAGGGCTTTTGCATAACTAAGAAGTTCACTAAAACGTGCAGAGAAGGCAGCCTGACTTCTAGTCTGGGCCACATTATTTCTTCAGGTTGTTTCTGTTCTGTGCTGTGGTCACAGCTAAGCTCCACCTCAGTGTCCTAGACTGCAGTGCCCTCTAAGAGATCCAAGGGCTGGTAGGCCTCCTCCTCCTTTGTTCTATATGATTAGCACCAGCATGCAGTGTATCACTCATCACCTATAGCATCTGAGAGACTCACTAGCTACACTTAGTCACTTCAGGGACCTGTTAATGTACTAGTAAAATGCCCATCTATTACATGATTGTAAAGGGGGCTTCCACCAATGGACTAGAAAAGGTCTCTATCTCAACCAATTTTCTTAACTGGACTCTACCTCAACATAGGTAGATTCTGGTCCTCAGTGGTCACTGAGAGCTCGACTTTGTACAGGATTAGAGTCATACAACCGGGTAGACATGCTCTTGCCTCCCATCTGAGAATGGCTGGGATGACTGTTTGATCACACAAGAAAATACATTGAGACCAGCTCCAAGTCTGTGAAGGCTCTGGGATCTTCTTCCCCCAAAGCAGGCATCTTGTTGGCCTGTATCTAAAGCAAATAATCAACCTCTGGCTTTGTCTCCCTGTATCTCCACTGGCTTTACTTAAGGTGGAGGCAGCAGCTCCAAGCTCATCTGGCCTTGAGAGCCATTCTGGTGGGCAGAACAGGACGAACCGCTGAGTGAATATAACCGTGCGCCACCAGGCCTCTGCAAAGGCTCTGAGAAAATGCCTTCTCTCCTGTCCAACCTTTTCCTAACCCAGCAGAAGCACCTAGCGCTCCAGAGGCTTAGCGGTCCACGCACACTGGCCTCAACAGCCTCTGCCTACATAGCGTATTAACACTGCTTCCCATTGAGAGGTCTGGGGGGCCGGGAACCCCCCAGAACTGCAGAGGCAAAGAAGAGCAGCCCCCCAGTTCCGCCAGAACTTTGCATGAACCACACTAACACCTGTGAGTGTGATTAGAAGGCAAAGAACAGATGTTAGTGGTTGTTGGACTAGCAGGCAGCACCTGGGTAGAATAATCGAAGGGCTGCACATAGACATGAGATCTTTAAAAATCCTACACCAAACCTGGGGTATATATTACAAAATGAGGGCCAGTGGGTCTGCTGCTTGGACCGAGTGGCATCAACTGGGCGTCCAGTGACTCTAAGGGCTCGTAAGCTGCAGATGGAGGGGCAGAGCCTGGGGATTCAGACCTACGTATGTCTAGCTGGCGGCATGCTTATAAGTCCTGTATTCAGTCTGAACCCCTCGGGTGACCACCGAGGGTCAGAAATCTACCTATGCAGATCCAAAGTCCACTTAGGAAAATCTGGCTCTTAAAGCCCCTTGTAGAAGCCTGAACAACCTGCTGTTTCCACATTTTAAAGGCTTTTATCCTGAGCCTTTTTTAAAACATCAAGCTATCGCTGTCTTGCTAGTCAGGTTTGATAAACGCAAGAAGATAAAATTATAGGGCATCTCTCACCTTCAACTATTGCAAAGAGTATTTACATATTTTAAACATTGCCTCCGTTGATGAAAATTGGGACCGTCCCAGGAAAATTAAAGAAACAAAAAGAAAACCAAAACTTCTGAGATCTTGCAAGTTAGAAACTGGAAGAGCACCATTGCCGAGCCCTAAACGGGTAAAACCAGGGATGTAATAATGGAACAAGTCCTGTCTGCAAGCTCGACAGCCCTGCTCATTAAGAGGATAGGCAGGGGCCCAACATAGAGCCTGGCCAGCCCAGACCTATCTAGGCAGCAAACCTTACAGTTTGTGGCTTTAAAATATCGTATCTCTTAAAAAGGAGACAGGGATAAAGAAGAAAAGAGAATGGATTTCAATTTTTCTAAAAGTCAATTTTAACCATTGTTACAGCATGTTGAAAAACGAATTATTTAATCCCTTTTATGAAAGCGGGTTTCGTAACAGCTCACTCATAGTTATGAGGTTATGGGAGAAGCTGCCTGACTCGGAGTTGGGGGAAACAACACCACCAAAACACAGTACCACGAGGTTTTCATCGTGAGAAGGTGAAGAGGATACTGGAGACACCATCCACAAACCAGTAGCTTTGCTGTCGTTCTGGAAAACCAGGGGACTTGCTCTTTAGGCTCTTCATAAGCCTTGTCCCTGCAGCAGTCTCATAAAACTGTCGCTGGCAGTAATCCCCAAGTCCAGGAATGTCGCATAATAGAATCTCCATGGCACCGTAATTGTGGCCAGACCTCCCCAGGCCCTGGCACTAAAGGGTTAATAAATGCATCGGATGCCGTTAACCTCTGTTACTCCCTTGCTTTTTACCCCTGTGATTAGCATTTGGAAAGCCTGCCTGGTGCCGACTGCTCTCCGGTACAGGATGCCCAGGCACACATACAGTTCATAGCTCTCAGTCAAGCCAGCTCGTCGGGCACCGTGTACACAACACGTTCTGCCCGCGGTGGGTTCTCCCCGAGCCTCGGGTCAGATCAGGCTTTGGAGCTGCACGCTTGCTCTGCTTATGGAATTGGAGACTTAATAGCATACCCACTTGCAGTCTGGCCTTTGCTGCCCCAGGACTCCATTTCTGTAGAGAAGCCAGTGTTTAATCTTGGGTTTTTAGGCAGCTGTCAGCCAGCAGGGCATGGAACATTTCTCTACTCTCCTCCATGTATAAGAAAAGCCAGTTTCTGCTCTACCTCCAGAAAATAAAACCAGAGGAAGTTGCTCAATCCAATAGCAACAGATTGTCCAGGCCGCAGCCAAATGGTCATAATTAATGATGCTTCTGCTTCTCTTCTCCCTTGCTTTACTGATTAGAGAGATTTGCTATATTAAGAACCTGTTTGCTTAATGACAGAATACAAGCAATAAACAGAAATACACAGACTGTAAAACGCCATCAACATTGCTCTCCAGTACTAAGTACCGAGCTGCATCTATCACCCTTGTCAATATCAGTTTATCAGCATACCAGCCTCTTCTGCAGCATAAATTGGACCTTTGCTAGGGAAAACCATTGCATGAGTTCTTTCCAAAATAGTCCAGGACTCAAAGCCATTTCTCCGTTTAAATCTACGCATCTTACATTTTCTTGTAAGGCAAAACATAAGAAGGCTGTCTACCTAATTTGAAGGATAACTTATTACTTTCTCATTTTTCACTTTGCATTTTAATCAAATGGATTCACCAGATTATAGACTTTTATGAGTAGAACTTACTACATAACAATTCTGTTGTGCACTAGACACATATTTGCCCAAATTAATTTCTACGCACACAAAAAAGACAGAAAAAAGTAGTTGCCTGCTTAGTGAATCCAAGCTAAGGAATGGTCGTGTGCTCAGTGCGCTGTAGTCTTATACTCTTTTCAGCTTTTTGGATTTCGCCTGTTGGATTTGGGAGAGCCAGGGGAGGTTTTATTTCTGGTCTGGTCACAAGCAATTGGCCAGTCTTTCTAAAATCCTTGTCACTGTCTATTTTGAAACTCACCTTCCCGGTGAGTTCTGCTTTCCTATGAACTTGGTAGCAACCACTGGTCTGAATAATGTGTAGTCAAGTCAGTGCTTAAAACAAGTGGACACATAAATAAGGTCTACTCTGAGCCGCTGGGCGTGGGCGTTTGTCTCTCAGAGCCTGTGTTCAGCTCTGTTTCCTCTAAGCCGATTTCTGCCAGCCCCATGGGCTCTGGCACAGGTTGGGGAGGGGCTGAGGGGCTATGAGGAGGGACAGAGCGAGATGTGGGTGGTGATAATTCTTGGGCAGCTTTCCTACCATGTCTCATCTACCTTCTCCCACCAAGACACTGTGTCTACATATTACCTGAACCTCAGCCCAAAGGCTTTCATTACATTAAGCTCTAAGAAGACCTTGTAAAGATGTTTCACCCTGCACAGGTTTAGGAAGGCCCACTGGGTGCCAAGTTTAGTTAGTCTGGCAGGCTCTGGGCAGGTCGAGCCTGGTCATAAAAAGGGGCGGGGAGAGGACTGGAGGCCTGAAGTCACGCTTCCTTAGCCCAAGGAAGCACAGGCTCAGATCCCAGATGTGCTGTTTAGACAAGGCCCCCATGAAGTGAGGCCAGATTGTGTGTGTGTGTGTATATGTGTGTGTGTGTGTGTGTGTGTGTGTGTGTGGTGGTCGTAGCCTTAAAGGTGATATGGTTTCCTGTCTTAGGGCCAAGCCTAGAGTAGAAACTCTTTTACCTGATGGCACTGGGGGCTGGGGGCTGGGCCCTTAGGTCATTGGTCAATTGAGAAATGACGTTAAAGAGCAAAATCATTAAATCACTTAAAAATTACACATTTGTATCTAATTTTTTAATTTAGAAGCTTTTTTTTTTTTTTTTGCGGTACGCGGGCCTCTCACTGCCGCGGCCCCTCCCGTTGCGGAACACAGGCTCCGGACGCGCAGGCTCGGCGGCCATGGCTCACGGGCCCAGCCGCTCCGCGGCATGTGGGATCCTCCCGGACCGGGGCACGAACCGGCGTCCCCTGCATCGGCAGGCAGAGTCTCAACCACTGCGCCACCAGGAAAGCCCCAAGAAGCTTCTTTTTTTAATGATTGTGGTAAGAATACTTAACATGAGGTCTACCCTCTTAAATTTTGAAGTGTACAACACAGCACTATTATCTACGGGCACAATGTTGTACAGCAGACCCAGCACTTACTCATCTTGCATAACTGAACCTACATACCTGTTGAACAGCAACTCCTCGTGTCCCCCTCCCCCAGCCCCTGGAAACCAAAATTCTGTTCTTTGCTTCCACGAGTTTGACTATTTTAAATACCTCATATGAACGGAATCATGCAGTGTTTGTCCTTCTGACTGGATTACTTCACTAAACATAATGTCCTCCAGATTCATTCATGTTGTTGCATATTACAGCATTTTCTCCTTTTCAAGGTGAATGATATTCCCTTGTATGTATTGTATCAAACGTTTTAATTTAGAATTTGAATGTCATTCACTGATTTTTGGATACATGATCAAGGCCACTTTCTTAAAAAGGTTTTTTAAAGGAAGAGTTTGCTGATTGGAATTCCCTGGCTTACGTTCTGCACAAGCTACGCCTATCATTTACAAGCTACAATTTCCAGTTTTCGTTTCATTAAAACAGGAATGGCATTTGTTTGACACCCACTGAGGGATCTCAGTGCAGAATCTTTCTACATTTTTACAATTTTTCTCAGTCTTTTAGAATTGTCTGGGCCACACCTAATCAAAGGCATTTTTTAAAGGAATTTGAACTTTTCTAATGTATTCAACCTAGTTTTCATTGAAACAATTTTCTTTCTTTTGTGCTCCTATGTCAATCATTCATGTAATATTTAATTAAATTATGTAAGCAAAATACCAAATACAGCAGCACCCAAAGGTTTGAGAACAAATGCTCCTGAATCTTTTAAACCTGCGCCTCCACTGGAGAGAGCAAGGGGCCCAGGTAAGCAGAAGGAGAGAATGCCCACTAGCTTGGGGCATTCAGCCTGCCTTGGGCATTGGATGTTTACAGGAGAATGGCAGAGAGGTTGGCTTCTGTGGTGAGTTGGTGAAATGAGGGTCAGTTAAGAGAGCTTCTACTATGATTTAGAACTTGCTCTTGGTACCAGATTGACTGATAAGGTATGCTAAAAAGAGCACAGGTTAGGAAGGTCCTGGTCCTAGCTTTTCAACCATCACCTCTAATGACAATAACCCCCGCCCTACTACGGCCTACCTCACGAGTTGTTGTGCGAATCAAACGTGATACTCGGGGTGGAAATCCTTTTAAAATCCAAGTTGCTGTTGATGATCTCTTAGCCTCTCTGCGGTCCCTATACTGGATGTTCTTGGATTCAAGCAGGGGTGTGAAAAATACAAAAGATTAAGCTAATTTGGCTTGTGATAATGTGATACTGAATAGAACTGGCTCATGATCTTCTTTCCTCGGATTTAAAAATGAATGCAATGAAAGAGATACAGTCCTGTAAGATATATCAACGGTCCTCCATTAGCTAAGCAGTCCCTCGGGCTTGCCTGTCAGTCTCCCGCACACCATAAAAGGATGTCTGCAGCCCTGCGCTTGTAATTTAACACTAATGGCAGGATGGCAAGTAGCGCTGTGCGCAGACACTGTCTACAGCAGGGAGCTTACCAGGGCGCTTGGGCTGGCCTTTCTTCCTTCCCTTTACTCCACAGGATCATCTTACATCTATTTTGCTTTTCCCCAAGTTGGGGCGAACACAGGTTGCCAACTACATTAGAGAACTGTGTGTTTTTGTTCATGGTTAACTTGCTTGATTAGTAAACTATTCAGACAAGAAGCAATTACGAGCTGCATTTTAGAAAATTATGCCCAATTAACAATAAGATTATGCCAAACACTGTGTGAAAGATGTTTTAGTTTGGGGTGGGGGAGGGGTTTTGTAGAGCAAGCATTCAGTGATCATGGTGTAATGGTAACTAGGGGGATGGCCCTAAAAGGAAACATTTGTTTTCTCAAAACGTGCATTTGGAAACGCAAGTGTGCAGAGAGCAGCAGCAAAGATTCATCGTGGCCCCTGACGAGAAGTGCATGAAGCCGATCTCATCAGACACGTGCCCTCATCACCATCAGATAATATTTATTAAGCCTCTCATTCTCTTGTGCATTTATGTGCAGCTGAGAGCAGCCCTGTAATGGCTCTGTGACTTATGGTGGTAACTAAGGTCTGATAGAAAATGCCAGGTCTGGAGACAGCACGGACCCAGGGCTTTTGTTCACTCTCTGGGTGGGAAGACGGAGCACTGGTGGTGCTGCAAGAAACAAGGGGAAAGCAAAAAATTTAAAAACTTCAAAAAGATGTACTTTTAGTAGACAGAGAAAAATATTGAAGAAAATAGAGGAAAACCAAATAGACTAATAGTGATAATGACTGTGACGATTACTCTTAAGAAAAGCCTCCATTGGTAATGATCTCATCCGCATTTTACTGCATACTCCCCAAGGACTCATATGACTTTCGGAGGGGGGCTACTCCCCTTTTGTACAGATCAGGAAGCAGAGGTTTCAGAGAGGTCGGGACCTGTCCAAGTTTCCACAGCCCCGAGTGGCTGCGCTGAGATTTGAATCTCTTTGACTTCAGCCTCTTCGACTCTCAAGCCCACGCATACTGGCTCTGCCAGACACGGTACCATTATCTCTCGTAATCCTTAGATCAACCCTTAGCATAATAAGGGTGCTAAGCCCGGGGTCACACAGCCAGCACGCACAGAGCCAGCGCGGCAGCCTAGAATCAACCCAAGGAGTCAGAGGTCAGGCCAGCGCTGGTGATTTTCACTCCCCCGACAGCCTCCACAGAGGAGCACCCCGCGTGTCATATCTGAGGTCCCTGCAGCCCTCAGGGTGGCAGGGGACAGCCACCCTGGGGAAAATTCCCACAACGTCTTCCCAGTGCCCCCCATCCTGCGTTTCCCCTCTAGCCTTGTCCACGACGTGACTCCTCTTGGGCCTTGAATCTGAGGAGCACACGGGAGGGGAGCCCTTCACTGAACCTCACCCCCAAGAGAACCAGAGCCATTTTCCTCCCACAATTGTGCTCCACGGCTCAAGCGCACGGCAGAGTCTATTATGCAGGGAAGCACGGTTGGTTAGAAGTCCTAAGGATAAAAGGTCAGTAGGGGATACAAGAAATTGGATTTATTTATAGTATGTGATCTAAGTGTGCTCAGAGGTATTCTCGTAGGTTGCCCAGAACGAGAGCATGTTTATAGCCAAGATGGTGCAGACGTCCTATTCCTTTTTATTAAGCATGTTTATTATGCAGCAATTGGGTTACACAATTGTCCGACTGCTGAATTACTATCCTTCTGATGGGCCAGCCTCACTACCCTCTGGACCACAGGGGCGGGTGGCCTAATGGCTTTTCCCGAAATGCACTGAGGGGGCCTGGTCTTCCCGTCCCTATCCTTAAGTGGTTATTCTCACTTTTTGAGAAAAGTAGAAGAAAAAAAAAAAAGTTTAGGAGAAGACATCAAAAAAGGGTGACAATAAAAATTGTTTCAACCACAGGGTCCACACCCTATACAGCACCCAAGTTCATTTTCCAGATGAATTTTGGGATAAAAGTCACCAAATTGTCCCTCAGTGCTCAGGCTCCTTCTGTCTCACGGTCAGCAGAGACGAACCAGGAGGATAAGATAATGATAAAAAGTTACTGTGCTGGAGGCTCAGTTACTATGCTGAAGAATTTTAATTTGTTTAATTATCACAACCCTCCCAGGTGGCTGTGCTCATTATTCCCACATTACAGACAACAAACCCAAGAATTAAGGAGATGCGACTACTCTCCATTGTAGACCACAGGAAGGCTTGATTTTATTGTAGAGAGAAGCCTGGTCCTTCAGTATTTTCCACTCTTAAGCACAACAGCCTTTTTCCTAAAAAAGCAACTTTGAGCAATTACCATGCCGCTGTTTGCCTACTGTCTGCACGATCCCTTGTCAAGAATCGGAACAGCAAGGCTTGAGTTACATTACCTGAAAGTGAGCTTGGTTTTGGAGTAAAACAAATGATGGCGCTGCCTTGAGTCTCCAAAGGAACTCAGAATCACTAAGTGCTACCCTCACCCTGATATAACGTAGGGGGTGCCGTGTGCTGGGGCCGGAAACAGCTGAAGCCTGGAGCAAATGCCTGTCCCTGGGCAGCAAGAATACCCTCCAGCTGTGGCCTCATGGCTGAGATGACCGTGACCTGGCAAAAGATACCCAAATGCTGTTGGGATGCACAGCCTTATGTTGTTCTCAAGCAACACCAAACTTCAGCTAGAAATTCTCTGGAGCTGACTAAGACGGGTGAGGCAACTAGAACACTGAGTGGGAGACAGAAAAGGAGGGAAACTCGTGTCATCTCGGGGTGATGCAGGAGAGGGGCTGCAGCCCCTGCCGGTGACCTCTCCCGTGCTTCCTTCTCAGGCGGGCAGCTCAGAGCCAGCCTCCCCGCCACCCGCATCACAGACACAGCTGCATGTAACACAAAGCAGAAATGGACTGTGGGCCCCGAGTCCCTGGACTGCACCTTAAAGAGGAAGGAGCCCAGCCACATGGGACTTCCTCTGACTGTTGCCATTCCTCTGTAACAGAAACAGGGCTCCGAGCCAGGGCCGGCCCGCTCAAGAATCTCACTGCACCCAAGGATCCTGGGACCGCATCCCCAGGGTATGCTCCACAAGTTCCATGGTTACTGTGTTTGTGTACCTGGCTCAGGGCCTCCTATTTATCGACTTTAGTGGTCTGACAATACACCCCGGAAAATCCCAGAAATACAATAATGTGAATTACAATTCCAGTGACAAGATGACACAGTGCCTTCTCCCTGATGCTATCTGCCAACACTTTTATTAAGCGTAATGATAGTGTACAATTATATGATAATGTAGGCCTCCCCATTTTGCCACTTACTTCACAGAATGGTGAAGTAGGGGTTATTTGGAGGCATAGATAAGAGACCTGATTAGAGTTAAGAGTTGGGGTTGAAGTGGTGAGATCAAGGGGCCATTTGTAAAATAAAGAACCTTCTTAAGAGAAAACCAATTCACTCCCTGTTCCTACTGAAGCTCTTCTGACCCGGCTGCTGTTCACCCTGTGGGGGCAATAGGCTTATTCCAGCTCTAGGAGATTAGGGATAAAAGAGGAAAAAAGAAAAATTATAACTCAGAGATACTGCACTCTACGTGCTTAATTTGCAGGGCTTTGTGGTTGAGAAAAATAGATGCCGCGATCTGCCTTTGTTGAAAAGGTGACATTTGGGTTCATTAAAGGTGTACAATAGATTTTCAGAAAGGCTATTTTTCTAAGTCACTAAATTGGTTTTTAGGAACTTTACACTCTCCTTCATTTGAACAATTATTAAACTATATAATAGAATTGTACAATTGCTAAAATTTTACAGCCGGGTATAAAATGCTGTATTATTAAACTATAATGAAGATGCTCAAGCCCATTACAACTTTTTAAATGAATTATAAAACCCTTTGCTGCTGGTAAAATATCTTAAATTACAGTATTGTGTATTCTAACAATATGTTGAACCAAAGTTTGCTACAATGCAAATATGCCACTCACAAAGAAACCATTACTTGAATTAAGTTTGCAGAAGCCCGAAATCTGATAGCATCTGATTCAGCAAAGCAGACAACACCTGATGTTTGCAGGCTGGGTGAGATAGCTGGTCCCCTGAGGGAGGTGCCTTTCCCCACATTCCTTTGACCACAGAACCAGCCAACAGTCAGAGCTTCTCATATTCAAAGGCTGTACAGGTGACACTTAGCAGGGCCCTGGGGATTGAGGAAATGCTTGTGGTAATAGCAGTCTTCTCCCCTTAAAGTCACCCCATAGGTGAGATTTTTTAAATGTCAGATGTTTAGTTGCTGAGTACCTGCCACTTACATGTATGTTACGGGCTGTATGGTGTCCCTCAAAAATTCATATGTTGAAGTCCTAACCTTTAGTACCGCAGGGTGTGACCGACTATGGATGGAGACAGGGTCTTTAAAGAGGTGATTAAGTTATAATGAGGTCATTAGGGCGGGCCCTCATCCAATCTGACTGGTATCCTTATACAGAGAGGAAATTTGGACACACAGACACACACAGAAGAAAGGCCATGTGAGGACACAGCAAGAAGGCAGCCATCTGCAAGCCAAGGAGAGAGGCCTCAGGAGAAACCAGACCTGTTGACACCTTGACCTTGGATTTCCAGCCTCCAAAACTGTGAGAAATACATTTCTGTCGTTTCAGCCACCCAGTCTATGGTCCTTTGTTACGGCAGCCCCAGCAAACGAATATGATGTATGACACTGCACTCTGTGATATAGGGTGATATGCATATGTACCTGCCAGGAAGCCGGGCCTCCGAGATGAAATTCCTGTTTTTTGGTACCAGTTATACACTGCAAGTTTCCATTTCCAATAGGGTTTGAATACACAGCTGAAAATGCCTTTTGCATCCTGGATTGTACGGCAGCCTTAACAGAGTAATACCCAATTTTGAGCTCTGAATTCAAGCACTCTCCTGGATGAAGGGCTTTGAAAACACTCTATAAGCAGTTATTTCAAAAAGCGTTTTTACAACAGCCTATTTCCTCCCAGGGCTACCATGGGTGGATGCTGGGCTGTAGCTTCCCTCTGAGCTCATCCGCTGGCACCTGAAGCCAGGAAGATTAAACCCCAGGAGGCCACTGTCAGTCTCTCCATTGCTGCGAGTAGCCGGGCCCATCACACAGGGCCCCAGGGCCACTTGGCAGGCTGGTCCTGAGCTCCGTCAGGAGGCTGCCAGGGGAGCCCAGAAGCAGCCTGGGTGGTGTGCCCTGTGGCTTCACACTTCTGCTAACGTAAGACCCTCCCACAGCTCATTTCTCCCAGGACTTAAACTCGCTCTAAGCAGGAGAGCATTATGCGAAGGAAATGCTAGGTAGAGCCAAGATTTGGAATTTTCTTTATGAAACGAAAACAACAGTGGGTGCTAGAAAACACTGTGGACTACACAGAAATGATGGCAACTCACAGAAACCATAAACCAAATGCCACAAACAACATGCTGCACCAAGACCGTTTTCTTCAACAAAAGGCCCAGGAAATGGCACCTAGAAGCCACAATCATTTAGATTCAGTGCACGTGCTGAAGGCTCAGTGCTGACCTGTCTGGTCAGCAGTCAATGTCAGCCCCTCCTAAAACTCCCCCATCCTCAAAGTCCACGCATGAGAACCCCAGCTGTGGTTTGGTATAAGCACTTCCATCTACCGTGGTGGTCCAGCGAAAGTCTCCTTTGACATGTCACCTGCAGGGTACTCATCTGGGATGCTGGATGGGGGAAAGCATCACTCAGACAGGGTGAGGGTGGGAGGTCCTAAAGGCCGCGGACTCCTGCGGGCCCCTGGATGGTGGGAACCTGGTCAAGAGCCTTGGTTAACACCACATATGAGTCTACCCCGGGGGTCACTCTGAGGGGAGTGCTGCCTTGGGGAAATTAATTTAAGTGTCCCCAGTTGGGCATCACGTGGTCACCAGAGCCCCGTTTCATTGTTCGCGCTGGCACGGATTAGGAAAGATTTGGTCCAATGCACCCGTCTACTCTTCGATCTCCTGAAGCCCCTCACCACACAAGGAGAAGGAAACCTGAAAAGACTCTTACATGCCTCCATTTTCCATGTTGACAGAAAGAAAAGGGGGTTTTTGAGGCAGCCCTCATTTCCCAGGCAGTGGTCTTCAACCAGGGGCGATTTTGTCCTGCAGGGGACGTTTGCTGTGTGGCGGGACATCTTTGGTTATCACAGTCGGGGAAAGGGGCTCCTGGCATCTAGAGGGCAGAGGCCGGGGCGCTGATCAACATCCTACAAGGCACAGGGCAGCCCCACAACAAAGAATCACCAGGCCAAAGGGCAGTGGGGCTGCGGTTGAGGAAGCCTGACCTGGAGAACCGTTCAGTTCATAGCCAAGAAGTCACTAAACAACCTTTACTGAAGTTTCCACGATGGGTAGTGAGGTGTGTAGCCCATCTTCAGCAAAGATGCAAGGGAAGCAAGTGACTTCCCCTGGAGAGGCATTTGACACTAAACCATATTTCAAAACCATCACTGTGACAAGGCCTCACATTTTCTCATTTACTCTACAGGTGCAAAGCCCCACAGGCCACCAATATCAAAAAAAGCCACTGGAAAACAGGACCCACAAGCAATGCATAGTTTAGCCTGGCCCCTTGGAGCACTTCTCTGCTACTAAAGACGGGACAAAGGGGGCCAGTGATACCCAAGTGCTAAAAGTCCTTTGAAGCTTACAGCTCATAAAAACTTCCTTAGGGCAGAGCACTGCCCTGAGAACGCATGACAAGTAGGATCACATTTAATCCTCATAATACCCGAGGAGGCACTCTTACTGCCGTCCTCATTGCACAGGCGATAAAACTGAGGCAGAGAGGATAAGTGATTTGCCCAAGGTTTCAAGGCTGGTAAGTGGTGAAGGGAGCCCATGCTCAAAATTTCAACTCCAGCTTCCTTGTGAGAAGTTTCACAGTGTGTCCCTAGAATTAAAATTAAAATTCTGCTAACTTTTATTCCCGGTTCCTAGGAGATAAGTTCTAAATCCTTGGAAGTTCATGAATGATAGGAGTGTTTTGACTATGGTGATGGTTATGGCTCTGTTTAGACCAACCGTGGGTCAGGGGGTTGGGGTTTTGAGCCACATGAGGTCAGCCTGATCTCCTGACCTCCAGGGAGCAAACAGGAATCAAATACTGCGTTCAATCCCATGCCCAATGGATCAGTCAACCATGCCTATATAATGAACCCCAATAAAAACTGGTCACTGAGGCTCAGTGGGGCACCCTGGATGATGAACACACTGATGTGCTGGGAGGGTGGCATGCCTGAATTCCACAGGCATTTCACAGGGAGAGGGCATGGAAGCTCTCCTCGCAGGCTCCAGCTTAAGTGTCTCTTCATTTGGCATATCCTGATTTGTACCCTTTCAAATAAAACTGTACTTGTAAGTATAGTGCTTTCCTGAGTTCTGAGTCATTCTAGTGAATTGAACCTGAGGGCATCAAGGGAACACCTAAGTTTGTAGCCAGTTCGTCAGAAGAGCCTGGGAACTCCTGAAGTACGGTTGGCCTCTGCAGTGGGCAGTCTTGTTGGGGACCGTGCCCTTAACCTGCGGTATCTGTGCTAACCGGGGGCCGGTGTCAGAAGTGAGTTGTACTGCAGGATGCCAGCTGGTGTTAGACTAGGCATCATTCGCTTCCTTTATGCTCGTTTATGAACCGGCCTGGCACCTCAATTTGCCAGATGGTCGACAAGAATTTAGGGACTGATTTAGTCTCTATTGAATGAATAATGTTATCCAGAAACAAAAAGGTCAAATGCTCCGTTTTAGGTATTACAGTGTAGCCAGTTAAAATGCACAGAGGAGAAACATGCTGCTGTTCTATTTCTCTTCTGATCAAGCCTTTCTGTGTCTCAGGTCTATTGTCGGAGAAATGGGAATAATAATAGTACTGACCTCATGAAGTTACTGTCAAAATTAGTTTATATATATACGTATATATGCACACATACATATATGTATGTATTTATATAATGTGCTTAGAATAGCACTTGACCCATGGAAAGTACTATTTGCATATTTGCTTTATTAATACAAAACCACAAAAAGCAGAGGTGATGCAAGTTACCGCAGAAAATAGCTCTAGGATCCGTCATACGATTAGATCGTTTGTAATGTTTCCCAAAGTGGGGTTTGGGAACCAGTGGTGTATATGACTTTATTTAGGTGGCATAAAACCATTTTTATTGCTTTCATTTTAATATTTATATAATGACTTTTTAATATAGAGAGAGCTATTGCATTGATTCATGTTTCACAAATGTTATTAATAGTATATTTCGATACTGAGTTTAAAGATGAATATTAAGCAAACAATAGCACTGGTGGAATGCAGTATGGGAGAGCCTGCGAATTCCTGGTCTTTGAGGCTAAGAGGCAGGGCTAGCTCTCAAATACCATCTTTTCTGCAAATAAGAGTGTTTCCTGTTTACAATTGTGTCACCTCTTCCCACTGTCAGCACTAGTTAAAGAGATATGGCAATGGCCTCTGGCAGGTGGTCATACTCTGACACCCAGGCTGGACCAAGACCTGACTACTGTCACAGCTCCAAGTTCACAGCACCAAGAATCTGATGGTTAGGAGGATCTCTTGAGAGACTCCTGCGCATGGAGAGATGGAATCTGAAACAGTTCTAAGCCCAGTTCAAGACCTGATCCTTTCTTTATTGTCTTGTGGTTTCCTTCTCGTCTTCGCCTGGTGTCCATAGAATATCCCACACCTTCCCCTCCTTCCTTGGGACTTTCTACAATGACCGCATCTTAGAACCAGCAGGATATCACTCAGTTCAAAGCCTTCTTACAAATGAAGGAAGCAAAACCTAAAGAGCTCCATCTTTTTCCATCCATGTGCCCCTACCCCCACCCCAATCCCTGGGAACAACCTTCCTATATGGCCCCAGGGTCCACAGTTAAAGCTCTAACATGTGTCACCAACCACGATAACGGTGGTGTCCACTTCCAAGTGCAGAGGGTTGGCCAGTCGTGCTAGGCCCTCTGCATACTGGCACTAGTTCTTTAATCCTCACAACAAACCCCAGAGGTGGGCGATAGCTTAAAGGAGACATTCAGAGACGGTAAGAAACATGACCCAGGTCATGACAGAGCAATAGGAAGTGAGCTGGGAACCTCGCTCCAGTTCAACCAACTCCAAAGCTCATGCTCCCCCCCAGCAAAGCAACTCGTAGGCTGTCAGCCACAGGGTGAAATGGAGGTACCGGAGGGGGGCTTTAACCACTGGCAAGGGTGGCGTGAGTACAGGGGATGAGTGTCCCCGCGCTAGGGGCCTGGTGTGGAAATAAGCGCCTCTCTCCATCTCCTTCCAGCTTCCCACCTTCCCACCAGTCAGCCTGTGCAAAATCCCACCACCCTGTCCTTGCTCTCAAGTATTCTTCTCCAGAAGATTAACAGGACGCCAAAGCTCCCCATTGCTCTGCTAGCATCAGTTGCAAGAAAAACATTTAGAATATTGATTAAGTGCTTCACGCTAGAAGATTTAAATTTACCTCCTGTATTTCCAGGATTAGCTGACACATGGGGTCAGCCTGCTGGCACAAATGATTTACAAAACACCCATTGGCAGCTTTCCTTTTTAAACTCAACAGTTAAAATGTTCACTTGGTCACAGCCAGTGGAGTCCTGGGTGTTCAGCAGGTTTGGATAATCACCTTCTTGCCACATTGACACTTGTGGGGTTTGGCCCTGGGAAGAGCTTCAAAATCATTTCCAGTCTGGTCTGGCCCTATCCAGTACAGATGGACTCCGTTTAGGTCTGAAGAGGTACCGGGGCAGTGAGGGGGTAACACATACTGTTCCTCCGGGATGCAAGGTCTTGTTTCAGAGAGAGATTTTTGCAGTATTCTAATATCCAGTGTTCTAATCCAATATTCAAATATTCTTCACATGTAGGAGTTAAACGGGTTATAAGCAGGTGTTAAGGAGGCAAAGTGCATCTGCCCCCTGCCCCTACTACCAATCTGTAAACGTTCTGCTGCAACATACAAGTGCCCAGTGCGTTTCTATAGCTTCAGACTGTACTTGGCCAAGAGAGGGATTGTACTGAGGCTTTCCTGGGAGGCCAGGGAGGTACAGACCTAGACTGAAATCCACTGAATCCAGGTTCTCTGCTCCAGGAAAGATGCTCACCTCAAGGCGTTTGCCCCCATGGCCCACGGACGGCCAGCCCTGTTCCTCTTAGGGCTAGCATAGTCTGACTGCCAAAGTAGGTGACACGATTGCTAAGGCGGGTGAAGGGACAGGGAGCCTTTGCATTGCTCACTTTAGCAGTAAGCATTCTTGCAAAAGCTATTCATTTGGGCCCTGCTCACATCTCTTTTATGACTGAGAAAGCTGCTTTGCGAATTCCTTTTTCTATAGAACGCTGCTTAAAAGTTCCATTAAGATGAGGGGAGGAGACTTGAGATCCACAATTGCTGTACCTCCATGTCTCACTCATAGATATGTTTTATTCGGTTCCCAAAAAAACTGACTTTGGATGTGGCTCGCCCTGTTCCCTGGAGCCCCGAGTAAGTGTTCACAGCTTCCTACACCCTTCTGCCTGCCCTGCTCTGAGTGTGCGCCCCCCGTCCATCAGACTTTCTCCTCTCGGTCACACGTCACGTCTCTTCCTGAGGAAAAGCACAGAGACAGTGAAAACTTCTCAGGGGTCCTCAGCCTTAGTCCCAAGGCTGTATTCCCCAAGTTTCTACAACCCTATTTGACCATGGAAATCCAGGGCCTAAAGTCCACTTTAAGAGGTCTTCACTTCAAGCCACCAGAGTTTAGTGATGTATAATAATGCAAAACAGAGATTTTTCCAACACCTACACTTCCCAAATTTACTTTAAATAAGTGACAAGTACAGTCCATTTGATTTAAACATTCTGAGCTTTTCCAGCTACCAGACCACTCAAGTGCACAGAAGATGAAATAATTGGTAGGATTCTTAATGTTTCTTTGTCACGTGACCACTTTGTGCAAGTCAAAGGGATATGCCAGCAACGGCACAGCCTGCGTCATGCTCGTTGCTAATATGCCTGCCAATTAATCCTGACATGGGAGCTTGGCTGGTTACCCAAAACCTGGTATTTTATCATCTCAGGGGGTTAGCGCTTGGACTTTTCTATGACATTTTATACTAATCAACCAACTTTCCTTTTTTTAAAGCTGAGCCTTTCATAGGAACTGCAGATGAGTCCTATATACACCACACGCAAGGCCACTCATTTTCCCCAAACAGAATTGTGTTTGGTTTGTTGATAATTACACTCTGAAGCCGATTTTTGAAAATGTTTATTCTTATGTCTTCCCTTCCGAGGGGAAATCTATCTCAAATGTTAAGATAGAAACCCAAGTCCCTCAGAGTTTTCTCATATTATTGTATATTTAAAAATATTACAAGAGGGTGCTTCTCGAGGGTAGTGAACTTTAGAGCTGCCAAAGATAGTTGACTTGCTCCAAATCTGTTACCAATGGATCCCAAGCTGGTTTAACTCAGTTCTATTCTGAGTAATGACACATATGGCTGGGACAAACGCCACTCTAAGATATTTCTAGGACCCCCGGCAAGTGGTAATTTATCTGAAGATAGCCAGGCAAAGGAAGGACAGATGGGAAGAATAAGTCTCCTGGGAGCCCTACGTGGAAGCAAGAGTCCTAAATCAACGCCAGGGACCACGTTCTCATAGGCTAAGTCCCCTCTCATCACTCACCCACTCACCCCCAATCCTCTGGCTTCCAGTGATTCTTTCAACCATTCTTAATATAGGTCATTCTAAAGAGATAATCGAGCTACAACAAGTTTTAGTGGCAAACTTTCAGTCTTTCCCCTGTACCCTGTCTGCTGGGATTTCAGCATGAAGCATCCCAGCCTACAAGCTTTCTGTTTTTCCCATCATTCGAAGCACCCCCTTCAGGAAGCACTGGGACATATGGGTCTCTCAAATCCAGCTTCTCCCTTCCTCTTTTACTATTATTCACCGCCCCCAGATTTATTGAGGTATAATTGACAAATAAAAATTGTATTTACTTCAGGCATACAACTTGATGTTTTGATATATGTATACATTGTGACAGGTTTACGGCAATCAAGCTAATTAACATATTCATCACCTCACACAGTTACCATTTTGGGGGGTGGGGTGAGAACAGCTAAGATGTACTCTCTTGGCGAATTTCAAGTATATAATATGGTACTGCTAACTATAGTCACCGTGCTCTATGTATCCAGATCTTGTTCAACTTGCATGTCTGAAAGTTTGTACCCTATAACCAACATCTCCCCATTTCCCCACCCCCAGCCCCTGGTAACCACAATTCTAGTCTCTGCTTTAACAAGTTCAACTTTTTGAGAATCCACATATAAATAACATCACAAACCTGGAGGACATTATACAAAGTGAAATAAGCCAGACACAGAAAGACAAATACTGCATGACCTCCTTTACTATTTTTTTTTTGGTATGCGGGCCTCTCACTGTTGTGGCCTCTCCCGTTATGGAGCACAGGCTCCGGACGCGCAGGCTCAGCGGCCCTGGCTCACGGGCCCAGCCGCTCCATGGCATGTGGGATCCTCCCGGACCGGGGCACGGACCCGTGTCCCCTGCATCGGCAGGCGGACTCTCAACCACTGGCGCCACCAGGGAAGCCCTCCTTTACTATTTTTTTACTTCTTACTCTCTGCCAATTCCTAATTCAAAGAAAGAGCCCAGGTTGTCCAAGGTCATGGAACAAGGCAAAAAGTACACTGGGCTCAGAGTCGGAAATCCTAGCCCCACTACAGAATTACTGTGTGATCTCAGTTATGTTCCTAGCCTGTCCCTGCCTCATTTGCCTCATCTGTAAAAGAGAAGGATGTTTATCATACCTGACTCATGGGCTGTTGTGAGGACTAGAGGGCACAATGCATGCAAAATGTTTTGCAAAATGAGACACACTATATACCTGTTAGTGCAACTCACACCAATGTTCCCTAGTGTAACACCCCAAGCAAGGCACAACGCCACCATCCATCTCTTGCAAAGGGCCAAATGGCCAACTGACTTGGGATTAAGCATCGCATGTGGCATTCTGGAGCATTCACTCTGCCCCAGGCACTGAAACATTACCCCCATTTAATCCTCTTAATCTAGCAGCTGGGCAGTCGTAACATTTTGTAGCTGAGGAAGCAGAGGCTTGGAGAGGTCATGATGCTGGTAAGGGCAAGAGCCTGGGTCTGCACACAGGCTTGGCTGTAAAACCCAAGCCCTCACCCCCTGCCTCATGGGTGCAAAAATGGGCTCAGACAGGTAGTCGTCGCAGGAGGTAAGGTGAGGTTTTGTGGAACCCTTAAGAGCTCCCTAGAAGTAAAATGCTGTTTAGCTCCAAGATGTGTGGATTGCGTGTGTGTCATCGGGGAGAGAGGTGTGGCCGCCCCTCCTTCCTTGGTGTTCCCACGTCTCCATTCCCCCCTCTGCTGAGAAGTTAAATGGCAGCCCTGAGAGAAACATCATGCTTTCATTTTTACTTTAATTTTACTTTGCCCCTCTGTTTATGAGGCAGAGTTCCTATCACTAATACAGCAGAAGGAAAGGCTGTTCCTTGGGAAAAGAGCTCATGTCTCCCCTGACATTGCCAGGGTGACCTTGCAGTGGCACAGAGTCCCCCTGATGGGGAGGGGTGGTCGGGCAGATCTTGCTGGAGGTAAACACCACGTGGCCAAGCCAAGCACTGTACCCCGAGAAGCAGAAGCCAGGTGATTTGGTGGGGCCGGGGGAAGGGAGACGGGGAGAACACCTCCGCATGGCTGTCAGACTCCTCTCTCATGGGGGAAACTAATTTCACGGAGTTTCCAGTGATGAGTATTCTTCTGAGTTGCCATCTATTAACTTAGTCTGACCTTCCAAAAATGCTGACGAGCTGCATCTTGCCCGCTATTTGTACGTTCACTGAGGACGGCATTTGTTTTGAATGCCCATCTCCATGAAGTTTCCAGAACACAAAAGGAGCTCAATAAACAGGGTGAACACTGCCTCTGCCATCATGCTCTGTGCACTTAGACACGAGCAGAGAAGAAACCGGTTTTGCTGCAGCCAAAGCTTGCCTCTTCTTGTGGTCAGGAACCACCTCTGGCCACTGTCATCACCTCATCCTAACAGGGTCCTACCCTCCTCTGGCCACCTGTCTTTACAGATGCTGGAAGCTGAGCGGACCCGACAAGAACAGAAGGCTGACCTGAGAGGAAGCAGGACGCTGAGGCCTGGCCAGAGATAAAAAAGAAACTGTGCTCCGTGGTGCTGTGTCTGCGTCTAGACCCACCTCTAACCAGCTGGGGGACTTAGTGCAAGTCACTTCCCCTCCCTGAACCGCAGGGCTGTACTGCAGGATGGGGCAGTTAGATGCCATAATATTCCCCAAGCTTCCTCCTAGTTCTGGCATTTACTGCACAGTGCACTGGAGATGGGAAGGGCTCAGGAAACACTTTAGAAGTATGAAGAACATCTGGTTGACCTTAGCTTGTGTCTTCCCTCCCCGCCTTCTCCTCAGGCTTGTGTGTGGGTGTAGATGATGGTGTGTGTTGGTAGGGACCCAGGAGGATGAAGACAGAGACTAAAGCTCAGCTGAACGGCAGGTAGATATCTAAGAAAAAGAGGGGAGTGTTGGGGGTGAGAAGAGAGCAAGCAAGTCACAAGTGGAAAAACTGCCCGAGTACGTTCTAGGACACAGACTGGGTTGTGAGTCAAGAAGGTATTTGGCAGAGAAGTTTCCGGTGAGTGTTCTGGTGAGGATGATCTCGGCAGGGCCTGGGCTGGGGGTGGTGGGGAGATGGGAGGATGGATTCCTGTGACAAGTGTGAACACACACAGTGCCTGGCACAGGTCCCCTCTCCTGGCATGGCAGCAGGCAGAAGTCACCACGTGGTCACTGCTGCCTCTCAAATCAAGGAAGAACCGTGGAAAGAACACAAGCCTCTAGATTCCAGGGCTGGTTCTGTGACTCGCTAGCTCTGCAGGCTCAAGCCAAAGCGTCCCCTTGCTGAGCCCCACGTCCTCCAAGGCTCCAGTAACAACACAATCAAGGCATCTCTCTAGCAGCTGTCAGGAGGGTAACATCCGAAGAGGTGAAGTGTGTGAAAATACTTGGTGAGTATATGAAGATGTTCCAAAATAGCTGAATACTCATTATGATGAAAAAAATCAACAAAAAGAATCAACACTCTGCTTTGACTAAAGTTAGGAAATGACTATTTGTAAGTCATTGTGGTTCTTTCCCTTGGAGATCTGAATCAACTCCAAAGAAGTCTTTGGGCCGTTCTCACTGGACTCTATTCACACGAGGGGTTTTCAGAGCCTCACAGCTCCTCAAACCACGAAAGAGCATCTCCTTCTGCTTCCTGAAGAATGAACCCGAGCAGGACGCTACAGTTGCCTTAACACTTTGATAGTAACACTGTCTCTGGCTTATCTTTAGATAGAGTTAAATATTCCACATTCAGTCTAAATGGCAATGATGTTGACAAAGCCAAGAGCCCCCAAGACGACCCACTGAATGGGAGAAAATGTTTGCAAATGATATGACTGATAAGGGATTAATATCCAACATATATAAACAGCTCATACAACTCAACATCAAAGAAACCAACAGTCCGATTAAAAAATGGGCAGAAGAGGGAGAATTGGTTTAAGATGGCAGAGTAGAAGGACGTGCTCTCACTCCCTCTTGAGAGAACACCAGAATCACAACTAACTGCTGAACAATCATCGACACAAAGACACTGGAATTCACCAAAAAAGATACCCCACATCCAAAGACAAAGGAGAAGCCAAAATGAGATGGTAGGAGGGGTGCAATCACAATAAAATCAAATCCCATAACTGCTGGGTGGGTGACTCACAAACTGGAGAAAAATTATACCACAGAAGTCCACCCACTGGAGTGAATGTTCTGAGTCCCACATCAGGCTTCCCAATCTGGGGGTCCAGCAACAGGAGGAGGAATTCCTAGAGAATCAGACTTTGAAGGCTAGTGGGCTTTCATTGCAGGACTTTGACAGGACTGGGGGAAACAGAGACTCCACTCTTGGAGTACACACACAAAGTAGTGTGCGCATCAGGACCCAGGGGAAGGAGCAGTGACCCCATAGGAGACTGAACCTACCAAAGCCCCAGCCCTCGTCAATGGCAGAGTCAGTTCCAGAGCCCATCCTTCTCTCCACTCTAGAGAATATCACGGTCTCCATCTCTCATGGTTAAAATGCACTTTTGAGACTCAAACCTGAGCAGCAGTCTATCATTCTCCCTCCATCTCTAAATGCATTTCAGAAAATGCATCTGTGTTGCCCTCAGAAGTAAAGCACCGACAGGGAGTTCAAGCCCCTGCTCTTACCTGTAAATTTGCACAAGGTGGTAAAACATGAGTGGGGATTTCGTTCTCAGAGCCTGCTGGCCCCAGGGGCTTGTTCTTGACCCGGAAGGCTGTGGTGGTGGTGGCAGTGGTGGTCTGAACTGGGAGGGCTGGCTGCCACACGGTCACATCTGAGCCATTGCCAAAGGCTTGAATTGCATTTTCTGCAGTAAAACAGGAGGAAATCCAATTTTAAAATCAAGCAGCAAATGTAACAGACAGTCTACATGAAGGCAGAGAGGCACACTAGAAATTCTGATGAGAGCACTGGACTTCTGTGAACCAACCCCATCTATCCATCCACCCTCCACACGCTGAAAGCCAGCCGTGGGTCAGGTGCTCAAAAATTCATTCATTCATTAAACCCTGAGCTGGACACTTAGCTATGCTCTAAGTGCAACAAATATGTATTGTGTCCCTATTCACGTATCAGGTGTGGAGCAAGATCCTTGCCCTGAAACACCCATCAGTCGAGCCTTTTGAAAGCCAGGCTCAGACCTGTTATTTGGGATCACAGTCACTGTTCCATCTTCCAAGAAAATGCTTGTGTCAAAATTCTATACTAAAAGCAAACTATTTAGTGTTCTTGTTTGTTTTTTGTATTTTCTTTTTAAAATTTAATTTATTCTTTTATACAGCAGGCTCTTATTATTCATCCATTTTATACACATCAGTGTATACATGTCACTCCCAATCTCCCAATTCATCAAACCACCACCCCCACCCCCGCCGCTTTCACCCCCTGGCGTCCATACGTTTTTTTCTCTACTTCTGTGTCTCAATTTCTGCTCTGCAAACCGGTTCATCTGTACCATTTTCTTGGTTCCACATATATGTGTTAATATCTTTGTTTTTCTCTTTCTGACTTACTTCATTCTGTATGACAGTCTATAGATGCATCCACGTCTTTACAAATGACCCAATTTCGTTCCTTCTTATGGCTAAGTAATATTCCATTGTATATATGTACCACATCTTCTTTATCCATTCATCTGTCGATGGGCATTAGGTTGCTCCCATGACCTGGCTATTGTAAATAGCGCTGCAATGAACATTGGGCTGCATGTGTCTTTTTGAATTATGGTTTTCTCTGGGTATATGCCCAGTAGTGGGATTGCTGGGTCATATGGTAGTTCTATTTTTAGTTTTTTAAGGAACCTCCATACTGTTCTCCATTGTTGCTGTATCCATTTACATTCCCACCAACAGTGCAAGAAGGTTCCCTTTTCTCCACACCCTCTCCAGCATTTGTTTGTAGATTTTCTGATGATGCCCATTCTAACTTGTGGAGGTGATACCTCATTGTAGTTTTGATTTGCATTTCTCTAACAATTAGTGATGTTGAGCATCTTTTCATTTGCCTGTTGGCCATCTGTATGTCTTCTTTGGAGAAATGTCTATTTAGGACTTCTGCCCATTTTTGGATTCGGTTGTTTGTTTTTTTAATATTGAGCTACATGAGCTGTTTATATATTTTGGAGACTAATCCTTTGTCCATTGATTCCTTTGCAAATATTTTCTCCCATTCTGAGGGTTTTCCTTTCGTCTTGTTTATGTTTTCCTTTGCTGTGCAAAATCTTTTAAGTTTCATTAGGTTCCATTTGTTTATTTTTGTTTTTATTTCCATTACTCTAGGAGGTGGATCAAAAAAGATCTTGCTGTGATTTATGACAAAGAGTGTTCTTCCTATGTTTTCCTCTAAGAATTTTATAGTGCCCGGTCTTACATTTAGGTCTCTAATCCATTTTGAGTTTATTTTTGTATATGGTGCTGGGGAGTGTTCTAATTTCATTCTTTTACATGTAGCTGTCCAGTTTTCCCAGCACCACTTATTGAAGAGACTGTCTTTTCTCCACTGTATACCCTTGTCTCCTTTGTCATAGATTAGTTGACCACAGGTGCGTGGGTTTATCTCTGGGCTTTGTATCCTGCTCTATTGAACTATATTTCTGTTTTTGTGCCAGCATCATATTGCCTTCATTACTGTAGATTTGTAGTATAGTCTGAAGTCAGGGAGTCTGATTCCTCCACCTCCGTTTTTTCCCTCAAAACTGCTTTGGCTATTCGGGGTCTTTTTTGTCTCCATACAAATTTTAAGATTTTTTGTTCTAGTTCTGTAAAAAATGCCATTGGTAATTTGATAGGGATTGCATTGAATCTGTAGATTGCTTTGGGTAGTAGAGTCATTTTCACAATATTAATTCTTCCAATCCAAGAACATAGTATATCCCTCCATCTGTTGGTATCATCTTTAATTTCTTTCATCAGTGTCTTATAGTTTTCTGCATACAGGTCTTTTATCTCCCTAGGTAGGTTTATTCCTAGGTATTTTATTCTTTTTGTTGCAATGGTAAATGGGAGTGTTTCCTTAATTTCTCTTTCAGATTTTTCATCATTAGTGTATAGGAATGCAAGAGATTTCTGTGCATTAATTTTGTATCCTGCAACTTCACCAAATTCTTTGATTAGCTCTAGTAGTTTTCTGGTGGCATCTTTAGGATTCTCTACGTATAGTATCATGTCATCTGGAAGCAGTGACAGTTTTACTTCTTCTTTTCCCATCTGGATCCCTTTTATTTCTTTTTCTTCTCAGATTGCCGTGGCTAGGACTTCCAAAACTATGTTGAATAATAGTGGTGAGAGTTGACATCCTTGTCTTGTTCCTGATCTTCGAGGAAATGCTTTCAGTTTTTCACCATTGAGAATGATGTTTGCTGTGGGTTTGTCATATATGGCCTTTATTATGCTGAGGTAGCTTCCCTCTATGCCCACTTTCTGGAGAGTTTTTATCAGAAATGGGTGTTGAATTTTGTCAAAAGCTTTTTCTGCATCTATTGAGATAATCATATGGCTTTTCTCCTTCAATTTATTAATATGTTGTATCACATTGATTGATTTGCATATATTGAAGCATCCTTGCATTCCTGGAATAAACCCCACTTGATCATGGTGTATGATCCTTTTAAAGTGCTGTTGGATTCTGTTTGCTAGTATTTTGTTGAGGATTTTTGCATCTATGTTCATCAGTGATATTGGCCTGTAGTTTTCTTTCTTTGTGACATCCTTGTCTGGTTTTGGTATCAAGGTGATGGTGGCCTCGTAGAATGAGTTTGGGAGTGTTCCTCCCTCTGCTATATTTTGGAAGAGTTTGAGAAGGATAGGTGTTAGCTTTTCTCTAAATATTTGATAGAATTCGCCTGTGAAGCCAGCTGGTCCTGGACTTTTGTTTGTTGGAAACTTTTAAATCACAGTTTCAATTTCATTACTTGTGATTGGTCTGTTCATATTTTCTATTTCTTCCTGGTTCAGTCTTGGAAGTTTATACCTTTCTAAGAATTTGTCCATTTCTTCCAGGTTGTCCATTTTATTGGCATAGAGTTGCTTCTGCGGTGTCTGTTGTAACTTCTCCTTTTTCATTTCTAATTGTATTGAGTCCTCTTCCTCTTTTTCTTGATGAGTTTGGCTAATGGTTTATCACTTTTGTTTATCTTCTCAAAGAAACAGCTTTTAGTTTTATTGATCTTTGCTATTGTTTTCTTTGTTTCTATTTCATTTATTTCTGCTCTGATCTTGATGATTTCTTTCCTTCTGCTAACTTTGGGTTTTGTTTATTCATCTTTCTCTAGTTCCTTTAGGTGTAACATTAGATTGTTTATTTGAGATTTTTCTTGTTTCTTGAAGTAGGCTTGAATAGCTATAAGCTTCCCTCTTTGAACTGATTTTGCTGCATCCCATAGGTTTTGGATCATCGTGTTTTCATTATCATTTGTCTCTAGGTATTTTTTGATTTCCTCTTTGATTTCTTCAGTGATCTCTTGGTTATTTAGTAACGTATTGTTTAGCCTCCATGTGTTTGTGTTTTTTACATTTTTTTCCCCAGTAATTGATTTCTAATCTCATAGCATTGTGGTCAGAAAAGGTGCTTGATATGATTTCAATTTTCTTAAATTTACCGAGGCTTGATTTGTGACCCAAGATGTGATCTATCCTGGAGAATGTGCTGTGTGCACTGGAGAAGAAAGTATAATCTGTTGTTTCTGGATGGAGTCTCCTATAAATATCAATTAAATCTATCTGGTCTATTGTGTTATTTAAAGCTTGTGTTTCCTTATTTATTTTCATCTTGGATGAGCTGTCCATTGGTGTAAGTGAGGTATTAAAGTCCCCCACTATTATTGTGCTACTGTCGATTTCCTCTTTTAGAGCTGTTAGCAGTTGCCTTATGTATTGAGGTGTTCCTATGTTGGGTGCATATATATTTATAATTGTTATGTCTTCTTGGATTGATCCCTTGATCATTACACAGTGTCCTTCCTTGTCTCTTGTAATAGTCTTTATTTTAAAGTCTATTTTATCTGATATGAGTATTGCTACTCCAGGTTTCTTTTGATTTCCATTTGCATGGAATATCTTTTTCCATCCCCTCACTTTCAGTCTGTATGTATCCCTAGGTCTGAAGTGGGTCTCTTGTAGACAGCATATATGTGGGTCTTGTTTTTGTATCCATTCAGCAAGCCTGTGTCTTGTGGTTGTGGCATTTAATCCATTCACGGTTAAGGTAATTATCGATATGTATGTTCCTATGACCATTTTCTTAATTGTTTTGGGTTTGTTTTTGAAGGTCCTTTTCTTCTCTTGTGTTTCCCACTTAGAGAAGTTCCTTTAGCATTTGTTGTAGAGCTGGTTTGGTGGTGCTGAATTCTCTTAGGTTTTGCTTGTCTGTAAAGCTTTTGATTTCTCCGTCAAATCTGAGTGATATCCTTGCTGGGTAATTTGGTTGTAGGTTCTTCCCTTTCATCGCTTTAAGTATATCATGCCACTCCCTTCTGGCTTGCAGAGTTTCTGCTGAGAAATCAGCCGTTAGCCTTATGGGAGTTCCCTTGTATGTTATTTGTCATTTTTCCCTTGCTGCTTTCAATAATTTTTCTTTGTCTAATTTTTGCCAATTTGATTACTATGTGTTTTGGCGTGTTTCTTCTTGGGTTTATCCTGTATGGGACTCTCTGTGCTTCCTGGACTTGGGTGGCTATTTCCTTTTCCATGTTAGGGAAGTTTTTGACTATAATATCTTCAAATATTTTCTTGGGTCCTTTCTCTCTCTCTTCTCCTACTGGGACCCCTATAACGTGAATGTTGTTGCGTTTAAGATTGTCCCAGAGGTCTCTTAGGCTGTCTTCATTTCTTTTCATTCTTTTTTCTTTATTCTGTTTGGTGGCAGTGAATTCCACCATTCTGTCTTCCAGGTCACTTATCCGTTCTTCTTCCTCAGTTATTCTGCTATTGATTCCTTCTAGTGTATTTTTCATTTCAGTTATTGTATTGCTCATCTCTGTTTGTTTGTTCTTTAATTCTTCTAGATCTTTGTTAAACATTTCTTGCATCTTCTCGATCTTTGCTTCCATTTTTTTTTCGAGGTCCTGGGTCATCTTCACTATCATTGTTCTGAATTCTCTTTCTGGAAGATTGCCTATGTCCACTTCATTCAGTTGTTTTTCTGGGGTTTTATCTTGTTCTTTCATGTGGTACATAGCCCTCTGCCTTTTCATCTCGTCTATCTTTCTGTGAATGTGGTTTTTGTTCCACAGGCTGCAGGACTGTAGTTCTTCTTGCTTCGCTTTTTGCTCTCTGGTGTATGAGGCTATCTAAGAGGCTTGTGGAAGGTTCCTGATGGGAGGGACTGGTGGTGGGTAGAGCTGGCTGTTGCTCTGGTGGGCAGAGCTCAGTAAAACTTTAATCCACTTGTCTACTGATGGGTGGGGCTGGGTTCCCTCCCTGTTGGTTGTTTGGCCTGAGGCAACCCAACACTGGAGCCTACCCAGGCTCTTTGGTGGGGCTAATGGTGGACTCTGGGAGGGCTCACATGAAGGAGTACTTCCCAGAACTTTTGCTGCCAGTGTCCTTGTTCTAATGGTGAGGCACAGCCACCCCCCACCTCTGCAGTAGACCCTCCAACAGTAGCAGGTAGGTCTGCTTCAGTCTCCGATGGGATCAATGTTCCTTCCCCTGGGTCCCAATGCACACACTACTTAGTGTGTGCCCTCCAAGCATGGAGTCTCTGTTTCCCCCAGTCCTGTCGAAGTTTTGCAATCAAAGCCCACTAGCCTTCAAAGTCTGATTCTCTAGGAATTCCTCGTCCTGTTTCCGGACCCCCAGGGTTGGAAGCCTGACGTGGGGCTGAGAACCTTCACTCCAGTGGGCGGACTTCTGTGGTATAAGTGTTCTGCAGTTTGTGAGTCACCCACCCAGCAGTTATGGGAGTTGATTTTATTGTGATTGCACCCCTCCTACCGTCTCATTGTGGCTTCTCCTTTGTCTTTGGATGTGGGGTTTCTATTTTGGTGAATTCCAGTGTCTTTGTGTCGATGATTGTTCAGCAGTTAGTTGTGATTCTGGTGTTCTCGAAAGAGGGAGTCTATTTAGTGTTTTTTTTAAGTACCACATCCGTAATTATGATACTGGGGCAACTCAGTGGCATTCATAGAAATTTGGCAGCCAGTAAAATCAAACAGCAAAAAAGTGTGATTCGCTACCACAGAGCACCTACTATGAGCCCAGCATTGCTCAAGGTACAAACGCAACCAGTTTCTTTAAAAGAAAAATCTATCCCAAACCTCATCAATAATATATAGTGAAAATTTAAGTAAGATTATTTTTTCCCTTTTTGCTCCCAGTTGTCCAAACAAAATCTGCATAATTAGGAAGGAGCAGCCCTGTTAAATGAAAAGTTTAAAATGTAAAACTTTAAAATCCTATTACAATTTCATGGGATTAGATTGTTTTTATGTCACAAGTAAATTGGATGTGTGTTGTTCTCCTCCCTAAGATGAATAAAAAACAGTTTTTAATCAGGTCCTTGGGGATTTGGCGTGGATTTAGGAATTTTTTATTTCATATTCATTGTATAAGATATCAAACTCTTCCATTTGGGACCTGAATGTGTAAATTTTTAATATATGACTCTTAGCTGGCATTTTTCGATATACAAGACAGAATAATTTAAGCCTAGTCTTCCTCTTAGAAGGGACATTTTGTTCTAAAATTGTTGTCCTTTAAGTTTAGCAAATTGGAAGCTTGTTCTCTAAAACGACATTTTTTAGGCTGTAAGAAACCGCTTCAAATTAATATCAATGCTTCTAATGCTCCCATCCATGTGACATGGCTTAACGGGTGGGAGGAAGGTAAAGAAAGAGGTACTTGGGGGACCAGTTTCCTTAAATGACCCAGGATAACAACAAGAAAACAGCAAAACCTTCCTTTTTCTTGTTAAGGCATGTAGATTCAGGAAACCCATGTCACTTGTTGAAACTGTCTGTGATTTCTAGCGTGTTTGCCTTGCCATTTGGGAAGACCGTTTGTCCACCTGCTCATTCATTCATTCAAGTGTCAATGGAACATCTATTGAGTGCCAGTCACCGCTCTGTGCTGGGTATCGGCAGGGGACAACAATGACAGCAACAAGAGACAAAAGTCCCTGTCCTTGTGGAGGTCACATTCTGGTTGGGGAGGCAAATAAGTAAAGTATATAATACATTAGGTGGTGAGAAATGCTTGGAGGAAGATGACACAGAGGTGGGGTTCAGGGAGCACCAGGATGGGAACGGGGAGCTGGAGTTTCGATGGCGTGGCCCAGGAAGGCGAAGGTGGCACCTGAAAAAGGACTTGAGTGACAGTAACTGATGTCTCATCTCTGCCCCCAGACCATTCCGCTCTCTTCCCTTCACCTCGGCCATGTACTTTGGCTTGAAAATAACTGTCTCCTCCCCAATTACCAGAAGTACACAACAGGCTGGAATCACGCTCACGATAAGAGAACTGGAGGGTTTTGGTTAATTTGCAGGGAGCAGAATTGGGTTATTGCGTTTGGGTTGGAATCTACATATTCCAATTCCTTCTACTCTAGGGCCTGTTGCAAGAGACTGAATTTACAGCCCTGTGTCTTTGATAGGCTGTGCTCCATCTAATCAAAGTATAAATGGAATGACTATGAAAAATTCTGGCTGGCTTTGGTCACCGGTGAAGACCAAACGCATTTATTTTTATTGAAAAGTCATTAACAATAAGATACCATTATCCCCTTCACCAAAATATTATTAAGCAGGGACAACTTTAATTTCTCTATGAGGCAGTGGTTTTCCAGCCCAAGTGAGTATAATCTTTTTTCTCACACTGACCTCTGTTGTCATTGCTTTATCTTCATTAAAACTTGGATTCTGCCAGAACAGTGTGCAGGATGTGAAAAAGAGGATGTGTGTGTGTGTGTGTGTGTGTGTGTGTGTGTGTGCACGCGCTTATATATATTTATTTTTTTTTAGTCAAGACCAAATAAAAGGCTTAAGGTGTAGTTCCCCGGTGTGCCCAATGTCTTGGCAAACGTCTCCATACTTTCGACTAGTTTTATGGGTTTTAATTTCACTTTAGTGTCCAAAAGCTTGTTTTAGTTTTAAGATGATCAAAGCATTGGGTTATAGCCAAGCACCTACTGAGCAAATCACTAAGATTTGTCTTTTCAACAGAAGAAACAATTGAGGAGGCTTTAGAAGTAACACTTAAAAGCTTTCCCACGCGTGCAGTAAATAGTTTGCTAATTCTTTAGAAATCACTCAGAGCACCATGGAGAAATTGTCACCTGAGGGCACAGTGCTCAGAGGGGTAGGTGAAGCTTGGTCCGCGCTTCCCACTGGGAAGTCATACCTGGTCCCCGACGTGCAGGCACGAGTTCTTGTCCATCAGGCCCTTCAATATCAGGCCTGACACAGAAGCCCTCAGGTCACAGTGGGCCGCAGAGGAAGGAACTCGGGCTTTGGATCCTATCTCTGGCATGGCTGGTTTAGGTGAATACCAGCCATTTATTCAACTGTGAAATGGAGGTAACACCCGCATCTCCTAGGTGCAGGTTACAGTCAGTGCGACAATGTATACGGTACAATTCTCACAGACTGACTTTGCACGTAGAGCAGGCACCCGATAAGTTAATGGTGGCTGCACCGCAAAATGCGAATAAGGTATTCAAGCATCTCAGCTGGATCATCGCCTAGAGCGTGCACATCTCGGTGGACAGAAGGGAGACCTGGCACAGTGCTTACAGAGTTCATCTGATGAGGCCCATCGCTCACACCCGTACATTTCTCTCTATCCCTCTCCCTTTGGGAAACATGCTTCCAAGTTGCCTAAAGGACCCTGCAATAATAACCAGTACTGTTCCCAAGCAGAGCCCACCGCCCGCCCCCCATCCCCGGCTCAGCTCATCTCCAGAGATAACCGACCTCCTGAAGCTCCTGGCTGCATCACCAGCCGATCTCGCTCAAGAACCGTTGCTTCTCCTCGGAGCCAACCCTGAACATCCAGGGGGCTATTGATGTTAACATTCTAATTTTTCTCAGAAAGCCCTTGGAGGCCTACCCCCATCTAACTCGTCTGAGCGTCTCACATTGTATATTCTGACCAGGTTTTAAGAACTGCTGGAACTGACTTGGGGTTGGTTGCCAAGATCAAAATCTCAACTGTGGGTAGAAATGTTCTTTCCCACACAATGTACCCTTGGTTATTTGCATCTCTCACTCTCCTGGGCCTCTGGACTCGCCGTCTTAGCAGCACCTAGTTCATCACTTGCTCCGGCCCCGCTGCATTACGTACTGAGGCCAAAAGGAGCTGGATTCACTGGCAGCGATCAGGAAAAAAAGGGACACAGAGACAGAGAGAGAGAGAGAGAGAGAGAGAGAGAGAAGGCAGACACAAGAAACACAAAGGGCCAGCTTAAACTTAGAGGGGAGAACACGTTTGTGTGTTTGTTGCCTGTTGTTTTTGAAACTCACTAAGACATGTGTTGTCCTTGAAGAAATTCAGAAATTTCAAGCACTCCTCCAGGTCGTTTCCACTGTTGTTGCAGTCACACCAGGGGGCCACGCTGAGGCTACTGGAGTCTATGTAGTTGGGGGTCATGACTGTACCTAGAAGAGTAAAAAACAAGGCGTTTTATTCTTGTGTGATGGTATAACCTTTCCTAGAGCCTAAAAAGAAACAAATGTTTCTCTGACAGTGGATGCACCCGTGGAGAATTACAGACATTGTGTTTGCTGAGTGGAAAACTAGGTTAAACAGTGCATTTTCTTGGCAATTTATCTTGAGCACGTAAAATAATTTACACATTTACTTAAAAAATTCTAACGGAACTCCTTGAGCTGCGCTTAGGGTGTGTTTCGCCGCACAAACGGTGCGGATGCCATGGAGTAGCGGAGAAGTAACTTAGAACGCGTGAGCTGCCAAGTCCCTTGCATTTTCTTGAAAATGTCATTAATCTTCATAAATAGATAGAGCTGGTCTGACACATCTTAAAAAACCCTTTCAGGACTTTGCCTCTACCTCCCTCGGAAGCAATAGGTTCCTTCAGAGTAACCCAGAGAAGCTTAGAAGCTACCCTTATGGGTTACCCCACATGCTGGATGTATACAAGGCGGCCTCTGCTCACTAGACTCTCAACTGATTCAGTGTTCCACGTTGTGATGGAATTGGAACTAAACAAAGGAAATTCTCTAAGCCAATGGCTCCTCGAGTATTGTGTTAGGAGTCCTCAAAGAAATGCTGGGTGGTCACTCTTGCCTACCTCTTCCTGTGTATTCATTGTTCTTTTGATGAGTTCTGTACTGGTACAAATAAACAATGTGTGTATACTTAGCATGACCCAAGTGTCTTCTCCTGGGTGGCTCACACCAGGCAAGGCCTACTCATGCCAAGAAGCCTTCTGTTTTTATACAGTTTGTGGAATTAAGAAGTAGTAGGCAGTCCAGTGAGCCACAGGATATATTTGGTTCAGAAACAGAAAAAAAATTCTTTTTAAGCTCTTCTGGGTCAAGGGCATATCTTCTTTGCCCTACATTCCTTACTGACTTGAACTAAATAATGTCCCATTATACCTTGGGATGAAAACGTCAACCCACAGCAGAGAGAAGCTTCTAACTTTGGGTGAGAAAGGAACAGGCACCCCAAACGCTGAGTGAAGAGGCTAGAGTATGTCTACTAAGCATCTGCTGTATGCCTGGCACCAGAATGGATCCCTGCCATTTGGAAGAAGTAGGAACAAGCTTTGTCCTGAGAGAAGTTAGAACCCAATGACCAGAGTGGAGGGAAAGAGTTGGACCCAAGAGAGAAATAAATTTTGGTGCACAGAATGCATTGTCTCAACCAGTTATTCCCTTAAATAATGAGGATTTCATCATCCTCAGGCCAGAAACACCTGGCAGCCCTGAGGCTTGGCGCCGTATGGAGTATTTCATGAGCGTGTGCACCTAGAAGGTACGGACTGAGGTGTAAAGAGTGATTATATCCTGGAGTGGGGCTGTACGTCTTTAACATTGTCTCCTTTGCGTTCTCTGTATTTAAAAAAAAAAAACTCTTTACAATGAGCACTCCTTACTTAATTCAGTTATTTCTTAAACCTGTAATTCCATAGTTGATAAATAATCCTACTAGGGACTACTTCATTTAAGAAAAGGGGAGAGTGGATGCGAATTTGGAGAGCTGACTTAAGGGAGATAAGCTCATGGGACCTATCCATGAGAATGGTCAATAGCTGGTGAATGGTATTACCCAAGAGAGCACAGGTATCCTTGCAAAAAAAAAGTTGGGATGAGTGTGCAGGCACCTGCAATATCCCTGCATTAAGTACAGTCAGTGATTTTCCCAGTGGCTCTTGCTGAAGACACTCTGGTGACAAAGAATTTGGTCTGTGCTGTCACTCTTGGTGGGACTTTCTTTCTGCCTGGTGACATGTGTGATCCTGGCAGGCGCTCGCACCCTGGCTGAGCCGTCAGGCTCTGACAACCGTGATTTCCCTCATCCTTCCCCAGCCTTCATTACCTGTTGCTTCTCAAACGACAATCGTGAGCGAGTCCTGCCACCAAGGCTTCTGCAGCCCTGGCACCCAGAGCCCTTCCTTTCCTCCTGCTGCCCCTGTTTATCCTTGGGTACAGATCTGCCTCTTTCTGTCCCTCTTCCGACTCGCACTGGTGCCTCATTTATTTGCACTGTTCCCCTGAATGCCAAGAACCTGGTTCCTCTAACGCCTTAGGTCTTGAAGGACAGAAAACACTATTTATGCTATGTCTGTTCTCAGGGGAAAAAATTAGGCAAAACACCCCCTACCCACCAGGAGCTGAATTACCCAGAATATTAATGGCGAGCAGGACCCCCAGTATTCAGGGATTTTCTTTCCAAAGGGCCATTTCTGGAAAACAGCCTTTCTGACTTCCCCAGACTGAATGACTTCCAAGTTCCCTCTCTCCAAAGTTCCCCAATTCAATTAACTTGGTTTGACTTGCTCTCCTCTTCCATAACCACGCTTTCCCCCCTACTTTTTTTTTTTTTTTTTTTTTTTTTTTTGCAGTACGCGGGCCTGTCACTGTTGTGGCCTCTCCCTTTGTGGAGCACAAGCTCTGGACGTGCAGGCCCAGTGGCCAGGGCTCACGGGCCCAGCCGCTCCGCGACATGTGGGATCTTCCCGGACCAGGGCACGAACCCGTGTCCCCTGCATCGGCAGGCGGACTCTCAACCACCACCAGGGAAGCCCTCCCCCCTACTTTTGTTCTGTGCGGTCAGTTCTCCAACTGAGACGCTTCCCAGGTCTTCACACTGGCTGCCTTCCAGTTCTTTAATAATCCCTGCTTCCTGCCTTTGCGCATCCATTGCATGCATTTTCCTCCTTTTTCTTCTCCCCTTCTTCAGAGGCGAGTCCTCAAGGACCCAACATCAAAACACCAGCACAGAGCATTCCTAGGAGATTTTTACATCCATGGGGAGCGGCAGGCTACAATGGAAGGAGTCTGAGTATTTGTAAACCAGCATTTTCTCCCATCCCATGTCTCCCCAGTCTTACCAATAAGCCCCGAGTAGGCGAGGAGGCAGTCAGCGTAGTTTTCCTTTAGGCAGCTGCTGACAGACCTTGACTCCGGCTGGCAGTTGGTAAAAAAATCCGCCAGGCGAGATCTGCAACAGGAAGAAAGCAGGGGGTGGGGAATAGGCTTTAAAATAGCCTAAGCTTCTGGACAGACATAACTTTTCTTTACTCCTTCCTTGATAGGCCTTTTTCCACACCAAAAAATACAGAGAACGTGAACTCTTACAATATTAGCATCCTCTCTTATGCGCGCCCCTAACCGTCCCCTCGCCCTCCTGTGTGGGCGCCTTGCAGAGAAGACTTCAGGGCCTATAACTGGAGAAATCTAGATGCTTTGAAGTTTCCATTCAATATTTATTTCTGACTAGACTTATTTGCATCTTTAGGAAATGTGCTTCTCCACACACTCACCGGAGGTCCACACTGGGAAAATATTTACTTTATACAGAAACATGTCCCTGGCATCAAAACAGGATCCTATAGCCCAACTGCTCCTGTAATTACTAGTGGCTTTAAAAATACGTGTATCTGTCATCTAAGTCATCTCTCAGCCACCACCCCAGGGAGGGGGCAGTGGTTTATTCCAGCCAAGTGATACTGAGGAAGAGCTCGCCTTTCCAGAACTGAAGGGAAAGGCAAAAGGGACAGGGCGATGCTGGCTCAGGGTGCAATTTCACTGTCTGACTGGGAGTAGGGGGTCCACTGATCAAAGCGAAGCATCTGTCTGCAGTTTGCTAAGCCTCCAGGGGCCAGCGCAGTCCACCCAGAAGACCTGGGTGGTGGTGAAGGTGCAGAAGTGAAGACAGGGCCGTAGACAACACCGGTCTGGGGAGGAAAAGGGCTCTTTGTGGCCAACTGGCTCTTTTTCAGTCTAAAGGGGATATTGTTGCAGAAATCCTGAATGAAAGCTGGGGCACCTCTGAGGTCATCCGAGCAGACCACAGCTCTGTTTCTATGTGAATAACACAATGGACTTCAAGAGAATTTAAATTATCTGATAATTATGGGACACAATGGACGTTTGTCTTAGCTTTCTTCCCTTCAGCTCACCCGAGTTGCCAGCCAACATACCCAGAGCTGTTTTTACTTCTATCCACCCAAGAAACTGTATTTACTTAGCATCCTTGATGATATAAGCAAGCTTGCCTGGGTGGAGCTGAACAAGGGAGGATGTCTGGAGAACACAGAGGTTTGTAAAAGGCCTGTAGGATGCACAGTCCGGGTCCCTTTCCTACAACTTTAACTGGAAGGGGATTAAAAGGCCTGATGAAATTATCTAAGTTCACAGCACATTGAAAAGGATGGTTCGTATGGGATTGGTCTCTCCTTGAACCCTTGTAAACAAGGCGTGTCTGAGCTTCCCTACCTGTGCCAATCTGTACATCCCGTATGTCGTGTGCCTGGTTCCATCACGGTGACTCCCCGGGGCAGGTGTTGAAGCTCTGCTTCATTTTCTTTGCACAGCACCTGACACTCCTCAGACAGGCCCTTTAGAACGCTTCCCAAGCAGGGCCATGTGCTGAAGCTAAGTGGCTTGGTAAACTCCTCCAGATGAGGCTCGTGCGTATGCCTGTGTACGCGCCTGGATCTCTCTCACGGTCTAAGCCTAGTTGGCGTTTTCTGACTCGAACTGAACACACTGAAAGGCATAAAACCTGTCCATTTTCTGTAGCCTGGTTAAAGGATTTATCTTTCAGAGGAAATCCCTGAAGGTGACTCAGGCTTACTCAACTGGCACAGATGGCATCCAGCTTGGATTGAGTGTTAATTTCAGAAGAGTTTCCCTGGTCATGAAAGTTAATGATCTCATGGCATTGGGCTACTAACTTTGCAAAGGCCAACTGTGGTTCAGGCAGCTGCGACTCCAGTTCTGCACACAACCTGATCAGCTCTCTGACCTGGCAGCCTCGCGCTCCCAGCTGCCCCGCAGAGACGGTGGAAAGGTCTCACTCTCTCCGAGTCTCCTGTTTCTCGTAGCCTCTTGAGCAGACTATTAACTGAACAGCACCGTGATGCGGAATACTATCCTCCAGCGCAAGGCTAATGCCACCAGATTCATTTTACTTAACAACCTCAGAACGGACTCACAATTGGACTCTGGAATGAAAGGCTAATTGAGTCAGTCTGCTGCAGAGAACATCACCCTGATTGGGAGGATAAAACTAGATATACTGCTCTGAGCATCACCCCAGACAGGTTGGTTTTGGAGAGAAGATCGTCAGCACAGATCCCGGTCCTAAGACAAAACCAAGCCAGTGGACAGCAAGAGTTTCAAAATAATCGTGAGCACATGCAGCACAGCTAAAGCACGAACATTTCCCTGTCTCCTTCACCTTTGACCCACCTCCCCTGCCATTTACACTTGGAGACAGGATGGCCACTTTCTGTGATTCACATTTTACAGATAGAAAAACTGACGTCAGAAGAAGTTTATACAGTGGCTCCTGGAGTCAGCTCATTACGGGCAGACTGGTACCTTTTCGCGAATTTTGCGAGTTGGTTAACATCACAGTGGTAGCTTGAAAGTGGCCTTGGTGGGAATATTTACACAATGGTAATCAGCAAGTGCTACAAATCAGGGTCTTGTGCTGTTCTTGGAGAACCAGTTGCTACATATTTACTGGCACAGTGCTCTTTAAAAGCCAGCATGATGTAGTCAATCGCAGAGATGAAGGATGTGTCAGGTCTTGGGAGTTGAGTCCCAGCTCTTCCAGGACAGGCTTCCTCTCCCTTTGTGTCAAATGGCATGTGAAATGGTGTCGTAAATTAACCTCCAGTCTCCAGTATTTTCCAAAGAGAGAAAACAGTCCTCCCCAAAGATCCTCACATCCCAGCAGCACAGTCCTCTGAAATCTCTCAAAGCAACGTGTGCAAATGATTACATGTATTGACAAAGGCTCTGACTTCCTGCCCGTTCCATTCACTGAATGACGGGTCAAGTGCTCGTGATAATAACGATGAATAAGTTCCCTGTCCCTGAACTCAAATAACCTGCCATCTAGAAGCTAAGAGAAACAAGTAAAAAGATTATAATACTACAGTGGCTAGCTCTTGATAAAAGGTAAGAAAAGCTGCTAATAAAAATAACACAACGTGAATGAAGTATTTAGTGTATATTAGGTATGCCTTCATACACTTTGTATTTTTCCCTGACAACTCTAATAAGGTAAGGGCTATTACTTCGTTTTCCTAATTTTACAGAGGGGGAAACCACAGCCTGAGAGGCTGTAATATTGAGACTGAGACTTGGAGGATAGCTAGGATCCTTCAGGAAAAGGTGGAAGAGGGTACTCCGGGCAGAAGGAAGCAGTATGTGATAAAGTAACCATATTCTTAATAATTACGGAGTGTTTCTACCTGCCAGGCACTGATCTAAGTGTCTGGCATGTATTCACATATTTAATTTTCACAACAACCTTAGTAGGTGATACTATCAGCCCCATTTAACAGATGGAGACACTGAGGGAAAGAGAGGTTAAGTAACTCCTTCCAGGTTGTAGAGCTCTGTGCCGGAGCTGGAATGTGACCACAATCAGTGGGACTCCGGAGCTGGAGGACATTCTCAACCACTGCACCTAACACATGCATCATCCCGAAAATTGTCAGTCGATCACTTGAGATGGTGGGACCATGGGAGGCAAACGGCTGAGTGACAGAGATGGTGCTGGCAAGATCACCAAGGGCCTTGAATGACCTAAGAGTTTGGATTTTATCCTGAAAGCAGTGGGAGTCACAGAAGGATTTTAAACAGAGAAGTAACATGAGCAGATCTGCAGAGGAGGAAGACTCTTGGGTGTCTCAGTTATTAAGCAAAGATTTGCTTGAGACCTCTTCTGTGTCCCCCCTGCTCTAACAGCGATGAGAAGAGCAGGATCAGGAAACTGGCCAAAGGCAGGAGGGACAATGGTGCTGGAGGCTGCAGCCAGCGGAGAATTGAGGGCCAGAAGGGGAGGAGGGAAGGAGGATGCCCTGAACGGTGGGTGTTGCTAGAATGAAGGTCAAGACTGCAAAAAGGAGGGGGCAGAATCAGGGTGTGAACAGCTCAGTAGACAGTGGTGCCGTGGAATGTGGAGGGGGACCCAGGAGAGGACAGTCTGCAAGGAAGACAGTGAGGTGGGCTGTGGGCGTACTAAGGTCATGGCGCCTTGGGAGTCAAGCGTCTAGTAGGTTGTGCGAGCCCCGGACCTTCATCTGTCCAGTAGCCAACCAGCCCCAGCATCCCAGGACCGCCCCCTGCACACGACCTCCTGCCCACCCTGGGTTAAGAATCACGCCGTAACCTTTTTCAGTGGCTTCCTCCGCCTGGGCTGCAGTGATGCAAACAGAAAAGCTTACATGGCCAGTGTGGGATTAACAAAGAAATTCCACAACTGCATTTCTTCTGGAGACATGAAATCTCCATGACGACAGCAGTGATGAACCTGATTGTTTTTCTCTAAGAAAATGAATAGGCACTAAAGTAGAAATGTATCTCCCTGCGAAAGAGAAATTTCCCACCCTTAAAGGGAAGGAAAAGGCCGGCAAATGCCAAGTTGGCCTTAGGAAATCTGCTGAAGAGAAAACAGTGGTTTATGCAGAAAATATCATATTAAAGGAAGCATGCTGTTAACTGGAAATAGAAAAATGATTATAATGATAAAATCTAGGCGCGTCTTAAACAGCAGATGGTCTTTTGACAGTGGGGGGAAAATCATTTACCTACTTTTTCTGTTACCATTTTTAGGAAAATAGTGTCATGGCGAACAGGTAAAAAACATACTAGGGATACCCAGTTTCACTCATCGTGGATTATTCTAATCCTTTAAATGTTTGTTTGTTTTTTTTTTTTTCCCCAGGGAAAATCCCATACTTGGACACAAGCTGTGTGGTTGCTGGAATGGAGACCTGGACAAAGAATTGTGAGATCCTGAAAGAGATCCAGGCTCTGACACTAATAAGCCAGAGTTCCTGAACACGATGCTTGACTACTTAGCTCTTGGATTTCCCTTCCACTTCAGAAAGACAGTCTATTGGACACTTGAAGCTACTTGCGGGAAAAAAATCCACTTGTTTCTGAAGCATTCTTATTTTCATCCATGGTCCCGTTCCACCATTACACATGATTTAGTGCCAAGGCATTTGGTTTCCTTTGAGTACAGAGACCAGATCTTTTTAGTGGATCCCCTCGTGTCACATGCGAGAAAGCTGAGGGCCAAAGAGGTTAAGGTCCTGTTCACTGTCACATGGTAAGTGGTGGCAGAGGGGCCTTCACTGGAAGAGGAATCGCCAACTGCCTGTAACAGCCCTGGAAGGAGAGAGTGAGGAGGGTGCTGGACTTTACCCTGGGATTGAATGAAAGTCGTCAAGTGTCTAATTGCTCCGTGCCTCCCACTGTCTGACCAGCTTTTCTTCAGAGCCTTCTTCCTAAGGTTCCACTGATTTCACAGCCTCAGTGAGTGCTTTGCCTGCAGTGCTGGGGCTCAGGAGGGGCCAGAGGGTGCAGTTAGACTCTGCCCAAGAGGGTGGTGAGTTTCTCAATGAATGAGGCTCCCCTTCCTTAAGGAGCCTTTGGGACAACACCACTGCCCATACAGGACTGCAAGACTTGCCGATCCACTAGCAACTCAAACTTGGAACAGGATCCATTGATTAATCTGCTCAGGTAAGAAATCACTGGCATTTTTCTCTGAATCCAACGTGAATGTTAGGGCTTTAAAGTCTTGGTTTTCAACTCAAGCCATTTAGTTTCTGAAAGCTTTCTCAATGGGTCAGTTTAGAGGAGCCCCAAAATGACAGGCCTGGGAGTGACACACATCTGTTTCTAATCCCAGCCCTACCTTCCATGGTTAAATACCTTAGTAAGGTACTTAACATCTCCAATCCTCAGTTTTTTCACCTGGAAAATGGGGCCAATGGTATCTAGAGGTGCCTTAAATGGTTGCTGTGACACCTAAGTGACAATTATATAAAGCACCTCGCTCAGAACCTGGAATACACGTTGCCCAATACACTTTTACTTCACATCCCTTCATCTTTTCTCCCCCATTTCTGGTCCATTCTAATGTGAAGCCCTTGCAACAAAAACATCTAGCAAGCTCGACACAGAGAAACATGTATCTTTATCTTCTGCTGGCCCTTATATTACATACAGGCAGACCTCAGAGACATTGCGGGTTCAGTTCCAGACCACTGCAATAAAGTGGATATTGCTTTAAAGCAAGTCACATGAAATTTTTGGTTTCCCGGAGCGTAAAAAAGTTATGCTTCACTAAACCACAGTCCATTAAGTGAGCAATAGCATTATGTCTAAAAAAATGTATGTACCTTAATTAAAAATACCTTATTGCTAAAAATGCCAAAACAATTGCAATAATAACATCACAGATCACAGTAACAAATACAGCAATAATTTAAAAGTTTTAAATATTACAAGGATTACCAAAATGTGACACAGAGACGCAAAGTGAGCAAATACTGTTGGAAAAATGGTGCTGATAGACTTGCTCAATGCAGGGTTGTCGCAAACCTTCAATTTGTACAAAACACAGTTTCTGCAAAGTGCAATAAAATGAAGTATGTATTTAGAACAGGTTAATCAGTGTAACTGAGGGCTGTAAGTCTGACCAAAACAAATTTGATGAGTCCGAAGCCAGGAATCCTGAGGTGTTACTTAAAACCTCTCAGTCATATGAGCTTATAGAATAAAAGCATTTTAAGAAAAGCTACGTTTTCCCAGGCATTTATAGGGGGAAAAAACCTATTTTTTTAAATGACTCAATATCAGTAAGTTTGTTAACACTGCTAACGTTTTATGCAGAATAAAATCAATTAGAAAAACATGCTGCCCAAGTCAGCCCTGGGATGACAAAGCAAGAGCACTGGAATGGTAATTTTCTGGAACAGCGACACAAAACAGATTTTTCCTCTTTCTGTTTTTAGAAAATTACCTTAGCCCTGCTTCTCCGGCAACCTACTGGAGAGCACATCTGGAAAGCATCCTTCAGCAAATCAGAGCCTATGTTAAACATATTTTGCAGGGGGTGTCTTCTTGCTTTGCTGTTTCCCACTTTGGATTGTACATTCTGGCTTCCCAAAGCAGAGGCCCAGTGTTTGCCAGGGGCAGGCTGTGAAGCCGGGGGGCTCGGGCTGCTCTTCAGAAAGATCAGGTCCTCCCGCTGCCTGGGAGCAAATGTGACCTCTCTGGAGCACCGGCCCTGGGGCAGGTTTGCACGCCCCAGGCACAGATGCTCAAAGCTCCACTGTGTTCCTCAGTCCCTTAATGTGGGTCCCCACTCCTGGCGGCATGAGGAAAGCCTCAGCCAACGATGTGCTTCTTGGTGACTTAGCCAGACCGTGGCCACAAGTTGTTGGGAAATAGAGCCGTGAGGTCCTAGAAGCCCTCAAGACTTGCCTAATGCTTTTGTTTCCTGGGACAGGAAGGCCCCTGTGACCAAGGCGAAATCAATGCGTGTTCCCCCCAGATCCCTGCTCAGCCTCATCCAGATTCTTAGGGAGGTTGCAGCCCGTTTAACCAAATGCCCCACACCTGTGCCCCTCCCCCTGGGGAGTCCCTGCTCATCTGGCTCCTTGGCAGCTCCCGGCTTAGCACGTGGGTCACAGGAGGCTGCGGTCACTGTCCTCCGAGCTTGACCCACAGGAAGATGGAATGCAGGTGGAGCCATGCCTCAGTTTAGCCCATGTGTCCTGCTTGGGGTCTATCTCTAAGGGTGAGGGCTCAATGAAAGCAAGCTGCAGGGCAGAGATGCGATGCCTCCTTAGCCTTTCTGATCACATCAAACTGCAGCAGCCCCGCCCCCCCCCCACCACCACCAAGGGAAGCCCAGGTCAGCATCAGATCAATCTCAGCATCCCTCAGGAAGTCACCTTGCATGAACACTGACAGCCATCAATCAACATCTGCAGAGCAGCTGACACAGCTTGACAACTAACCTCTACGTGGCAAATCTGGAAAGCAAGTTATGGTAGTTGGCAACGGAATCCATCCCAACCTAGCAGAGGCTCTCTGCAGCGCCTGATGGGATGCCCCAGAGCTGCCCTTCAGCTGGGACTCCTCCCTTCCCCTCCCTCAGCAAATTTCTCCAATGCACACACTGATGGCCACACTCTAAGCAGACTGTAAGTCATCATGGGAGCACAGACACATTGCGAACAACCCTATGCTTCGTGGCCAAGTCAAATAAGTTGTTTTGTATTATCTGTGCTACAGCACGTCTCTAGCGCAGAAAATGTAGCTTTGGTGGTACTTGCTTTTACGGGAAGAAACTGAGGGAGAAGAGAAATAGGGGGTTTTTCTGGGTGATGAGATTATCATTAAGCTTTCAGGTATCCAACAGCTGTCTGTGACAAAGATGCTAAAACTCTTTGAGTAAATCGTATCCAATAAGTTTTCTATATTTCTGCAGGGAATCTTAATAATCAGTTTTGTGACTTTTGGCCATGAGGAGAAAAAGAAATAGAAATCTAGATGTTCAACCAATCCTTCGCCAGTAGAACCACACCTTAAAACTCCAGACCAACACCTTGTGAATGTACTTCATGTAGAATTGTGCAGGTACCTCCACCTTCAGGAGTGAATTACAGAAGTTGCCTTACATTCATCCTGAAATCTAAGAAGCTCTAAGTCAACTGCTCAGGTACCCAGGGCAGGAAAGGTCACCCACCATGCTTCCATTTACTTATGCCCACTCTTGCTTCAGAAAAAATCTTGAGATGAATTCGAATGTAGCTTTGATGCAACAGAATAAATGTAAAAATTAGAGAGGCTATTTGGGGCCAAAGAAAGGTAAGACAGAGGTAGAGGTGCAGTCAGTACAAAACGCACACATACACCTGGCTAGATGAAAGCTAAGTACTTGGCTCTGTGCTTTCTAGAAACCACTGGGAAGAGGAGGGAAGTAACTAGTTCCACAATTCACGATATACCGAAAATCAGAAACAAGATAGATTCTCAGAAGAAAACCTACTGTGGGAGGCGGAACAATGACCCATGAAGGTGTGTACACTCTAGGCCCTGGAACCTGAGACCTAAGGCTATGTCACCTGACATGGTAATAGCACCTTTGCAGATGTGATTAAAGTTGTGGGCCTTGAGGGGGGTAGATTATCCTGCACTATCCAGGTGGGCCCAATGTAATCCCAAGGGTCCTTAAAAGTGGAAGCGGGAGACAGATAAGGAGGTGAGAGCAATACAATGGGAGAAAGACTGGACCAGCTTTTGCTGATTTGGAAGATGGAGGGAGGGACCATGAGCCAAGGAATGAGGGCAAAAGACAATAAAGTATATTTGCCCCTAAAGCTTCTGGAAGGAACTCAGCCCTGCGGATGCCTTGAGTTCAGCTCAGTGGAATTGGGGCAGTACTCCTGACTTCCAGAACTGGAAGAGAATATGTCTGTGTCACTTAAAGCCACCACGTTTGTGGTAATCTGTTACAGCAGCAACAGAAAATGAAAACACTATGAAACGGCAGTAAAGGTTTTGCAGATGCAATCTGAAAATGGGCCAGGACTTAAATTTCAATTCAACCATTTACTAACCATGACATTTTGGGCATGTACCTTAACTTTTCTGAAGCTTAATTTACTCTGGTAGAATGACAGGAAGTCCTTCCAATGGTTCCTGAAGGATTATGTACGTGTACCTGGCACCTAGCACCTGTTTACAACTGTTCCAGATTCCTAGATGAGGACAGAGCTCATCAGTGCTGTTGTTTCCCGTTCTGCTCTGACCTTGAGACCTCTATGAAGCCCTAGGGTAGAGATGAAATACACTGGTATTTCCCTTAGAATCCATCTGCTAATAACTTGACAGATGAAATGCTTTTGTCCTGCGGTCACTAATTCACCTATTCAAGGTCTGTATGTGCTCAATAATCTCACAATTAACATCGGGCTTACACCTTCCATTAGGACCGAAGAGAGATTTCTCCTGTGAGTCCTCTACATCTTCAAGCAGAAAAATGAGTTTTACAGGACAATGGACTCAAACCCATGGAAAAACAGTTCAAGGCAATTCTACAGGTCACTACATATGATCCCTATACGATGTCCTCTGCTGGCCTGGCTGGCATCAAGCCTGTGTAAATTTAAGGAGGTGCTGTCTGCAGCCTCAGAAGCAAATGTCAAACCATGATGTTTATAGCTCGAGAAATTGAACTCTAATTACTTCAGGGAAACACAGGTAAATTCTAGAAATTATCCCAAATGCTGCCTGGCCTCCTTCAGTCAAACCTTGCTTCTTCAAGGGTTCCCAGAAGATGAAAAATTAAAATTACACAGGCTCTCTTGACTTTACTAATTTGCAAAACTCCCCCCTTTGCCCCTACCCTCAAAGGACAGCCCTGTGGTACCTGAGCCCCAAGCTTCAAGCTCTGCTCAGCCGAATATTAATTTATCTTCCACACATTGAAGGAGCCTAGTTTCTGTGCCCTGGGAGGGGGGGTGGGGATGGCGGAAGACACATGGATGTCTGAATGGTAACAGCCTGCACTTGCACAAACAGACTTCAAGCAGAAACATATGAAAAGAAGATCTCCTATTAATCCTTAATAGGGTTTCAGGCTTCCTAAGGAAAATTATGTTCAATAGTAAATACACACTAGGTCATTTTTCTTCCAGGCAAGTTGTTTTAAGGTCAACAGAGACTTTGAGCTCAGCAAATAACTAGTCCCTAATATCTTTCTTCCTAGATGGGGCATCGCTCGGGAGATGGAATTGTGGTGTTACATGTCAAAAGAATAAATCACTTATTCCACCGCTATCAGATGATAATTCCCCCCTTTTTTCAGAAAATCCCTACTCTTGGTAGTGATCCATTCTCATGTTTAACACCCTCTTGTCAACAGTACCCTTCCACCCCACTCCATACCCCATTGCACCCCACCATCCCAGTTTCTACATTTTACCTAAAGCTCTCAGCTGCATTTAAAACTACATTCCTCCTTTTTTTTCCCTGTAGGGCAGAGCAGCTGTTTTCCATGGCTCGCATAAGCCATTTTCTAATAAACTGTCCCCTCAACCACTCCACTCAAACAGGGCTTATTTTGACCCATTCACAGTGAACTCAAGGGTCTCCTCTGAGCCCTCCCACCAATCCCCTCCCTGGCTCTGAGCCCCATGGAGGGCGTGGCTTTGGCCTTTCGGCCCACACCTCCCCTCCATCACTTTCTTTTTCCCATCTTCACTTGATGATACACTGCTTGCACCATAAGAAGGTGAGCACCTGGGATTATGCCTGGCACAAAGCAGATGTTCAGAAAATATGTGTTGAATGAGTGAGTGAATAAATGAATGAATGAATCCAGTGCCACACACTATGGCTCCAATCACCTAGAGACCAATACTCATCATGGACATCTTGGCGTTACACTTGGGCACAGGTGAGCAGAAACAGCAGCCCCCGTCTAATTCCTCCAGACACTGCACTAACAGCTATGTTCGTCTAGAGCCGGTCACTGTGCCTGACGCTTCATAAGCCTGGGTCACTTAATACCCAATAACCTGACCAGCCAGGTTAGTCTTATTTTACAGTGGAGGACCCTGGGGTTCAGAAAGGCCACCATCCAGCCAAAATCACGGAGCTGGTAAGAGTTAGAGCCCGATTTTGAAGAGAAGACCACGGACTCTCCAGCTCACGCTCACCCCCACAGCAATGAAAGAATTGATGCTCCGTCTTTTATTTTAGTTCTGGGGCATTTGCCGCCATTTTGCTGTGAACCGTGCACACAAGAAGCCGAAATCTGATCTAGGGGGATATAAGGGATCTTTACTGGGCCCAGTAAAGTGTAATGACAGAGTCAGTGGGCATTCTTTCAGTTTAATAGTGCTTGCAGTTTAAAAGCATAAAAGAAATAATATCTGTTGTTACTGTTCAGTAAGGCCCAAATGCAATCCTACGACACAGCCGTGTTCATCTCGGCCCAGGCTGGGCATCCCACCTCCCCAGGCTGTGTACACCATCACCCCTCATCAAGAAGTGAGGGGGGCAAAAAGTGGGGCTCCCCAGACCCACAGGGAGAAGCCAGCAGCCCCTCAAGCACCCTTTCCTGGCTGCAGGGACCGCTCCTAAGGCTGGGGACAGGAGGCACCAGGCAGCAGCTGGCCTGGCCAGGATCATCTCCTCGAGTGCCTTCCCACTGTGCCCGGCACCCATCGGCTCCGGGAAGGGCAGACACACATGTGGGCCCCTTCCCGGAGCTGATGGGTGCCGGGCACAGTGGGAAAGGGAGTGAGCCCTGAAGTCAGACCAGGGGTTCCAATCCCAAGAGCCCCTGCTGCTGTTTCAGCTCTGCATTTCCCCAAGTATGAAACACAAGCACCAACAGCAGGGCTGTGGGCAGATTAAGGCCCAGAACCCAGTGCCTGGCACAGAGTTCAGTGCTCAATGAAGGGCCGATATGAGTGTTGCCATTACTACTCTCAGGGTGCTCTCAACGCCGGCCCTCTCTCTCCAATCATAGCTTTGTGAGGCAGGTAATGGGGCAGGTCATGTCTCTCCTCTTTCACACGAAGGGACAGGTGTACGGGAAGCAAGTGCCAAGGAGGGTCACAACTTCAGCTGGGCTCTGGAGGCACCTGAGGCCAGCACACCCTGCCCCAATGTGGACAAGGACACTACGCCTGGCTCCCTCAAGAGGGCGCTCTCCCACGCAGCCTGGAATAGAGTCCCGTGGACAGGCAGCATTTCGTGGCACCTCTTGTATACCCAGAAAACACCCCTTCCTGCTTCCTCTGAGCCGAGGGATGTTGGGGAGCAGCCTAGAGAGAGTCCCGGGCCTGAGGCTTGTGGAGTGGACTCGTAAAGGTGCCTCGGCAACCAGTCGCCCGGGACCAAGGGTGCTGACCTCCAACTTGGTCATCCAGCACCTAGCTCAGTGCCTGGAGCACTGGGTTCAACAAGGACACCAACCTTCCAAGGACCAGGGTCACTAAGCACCTACAATGCAAGATGCTGTGTGGGGGGCTTCCCTGGTGGCGCAGGGGTTGGGAGTCGGCCTGCCGATGCAGGGGACACGGGTTCGTGCCCCGGTCCGGGAAGATCCCACATGCTGCGGAGCGGCTGGGCCCGTGAGCCATGGCCGCTGAGCCTGCGCGTCCGGAGCCTGTGCTCCTCAACGGGAGAGGCCGCAGCAGTGAGAGGCCCGCGTACCACAAAAAAACAAACAAACAACAAAACAAAACAAAACAACAAACAAGATGCTGTGTGTGAAGCAGTGGCTGTAGCGGGACAAGGACAAAGATGGAGATGCAGCCCCGCTGGGACACTGCATCTGACCTCCCACCAGCTGCACCCATCACCTGCCCTCTCCTGCGACCAGCAATGAGCTGGGAGTGAAACAGCCTCTGCATATGTATTTGTGCAGGTCAAGGCTCACGGTGATCTTGGCTCACGGGATCACAGCACTTCTGAATCTTGAACGTCCGTGTGTGGTTGAGTAACCCACATCATAGCCCCACCATAGGCGCTGCCCGTCCCACACTCCCTCCTGAGAACCCAAGATGCTTCCACTTGGAAAAAGTGACAAGAAAAGCAGAGTAAAGCATGTCAGCTTTCCTTATTTGAATAGCTCAGGTCAAAGATTGCTCCGAAGGTCATTTTAGAAGGAGGATTTCTATTCAAATAATTGCTTTAAAACACTGCTTTGCTTTGCATTTTTTTCCAGCATAACTCAGACAAATGAATTCCAATCTCAGGCCAAGCTCAGCCTATGGACAACAGGCTGTCTACTTCCTCTGCACACTGAGGGCGAGGTTCCGCCCGGCAGTGGGGCCAGTAAATAGATACATGTTGGTCATGGCTCAGCAGCCTCTGTTTCTGAGGAGCTATCACCTGGGCAGACCTTAGAGTCCTTCACAGTGGATCCCACAGCCCTCCCAACAGAGCCCGACCTTAGTGCAGCCGAGAAACTGCCCAGGTGTTTTCTTCTCCCCTTCCCCAACCTGGGCTAACAGTCACCTGTCACAGCTGTGAGGCCTCTCCTAGGTCCCCTGCTGAGTCTCAGTGCCCCACAGGGCCCACCTGGCTGCTCACTCCTCATCCTCAGCTTGCAGAGCCCTCAAGCAGGGCGAAGCTCAATAGCCTAGGTCATCACCTGGTCAACATACCTTAAGGCGGTGGGTTTCCAGGTGTGGACCCCAGACCAGCAGCAGCATCACTGGGACTGATCTAGAAATGCAAATTATCCAGCCCCACCCGGACCTCATAGATCAGAAACTGATCTTGACTGCAGGCTAAAATTGGAGAACCACTGCCCTGGAGCAACGGCACCTGGGAGAAGTCCGGAACCCCCTCTTCCAGGAGGTGTGCGCATACACTCCATGTTGATGCCCTGGGCCCTGCAAAGCCCCCGGCACTCCAGTCCTTCTGAGCCAGTGAATGGACCAACCACCCACCAGAACGCTGAGCAGAAAACTTTCTCAAACCATATCTGTAGCTAAAAATGTTTCACCTCGATTTTTTTTTTTTTTTTTTTGCGGTACGCAGGCCTCTCACTGTTGTGGCCTCTCCCGTTGCGGAGCACAGGCTCCGGACGCGCAGGCTCAGTGGCCATGGCTCACGGGCCCAGCCGCCCCGTGGCATGTGGGATCTTCCCGGACCGGGGCACGAACCCATGTCCCCTGCATCGGCAGGCAGACTCTCAACCGCTGCGCCACGAGGGAAGCCCTCAACTCGAATTTTTGAACTTGGAACATGGAAGAGGCATTTCCCATTTGCTTTGGTCTACTTCCACAGAAAGGTTTTCTAGCATGACAATATCAAGATCCTTTGCTGGAGTGAACATCCACAGAGAGATGACATTCTCTCTCCCCAGCCCCCATCCTAAGAAGTTTAAGGCTGTTAGATGGAGCCAGCTAGCCGTCCAATAGGAATTCCAACTGCTGGATGCTCACAGAACTCTCCATGCTTCCCGGCATTTCCGATTCTAAGGGTTATCCCAGGCCCGAGGTCACTACAATGCTTTAGTTTCCGTCATGGCAAATGATGATGGAGTTGGGAGAGCAGAGAGGGGCTGCACTGAGATGGCCCACATTCCAAGGACCAGACATTTACCTGTGACACTCTGACCAAGCCCCTACCACGGAGTCTTGGGCACAAAGTGCTTTTACAAGTCATTACAGAGTTCTGCCTGAGCTGAATACGAGGCTGAAATGCTTTGTTGAGCTAGAAACCAGAAGGAAGGTGTTGTCAGGAGGGCATCTCTCAGGGCAGGAAACCAAGCTGAGCCAGATCCCCTTGCCACACAGGCCCAGGGTGACAGCTGATGGGAAGCTCAGCAGCTTTCTGGTTACTGATACCCATTTCCAACTGGAAGGGCTATGGCCCCGGCTCCCATCCCCACCTCCCCCAGCCTCACCATCCTGACATACTGCAGTGAACAGGTTGGGCACGAGGCAGCCACACACCCACCCAGACTGTCTTAGTTCCAGGAGGCCACGGAGACGCTTGTGCACACACGTCTTCCAGCCCAAGATGATTCTGGTCCTAGGGTAGCAGTTCTCAAAGAGAGGTCTGGGGACCCTGGCAATCTCAGAGAGCCTTTTAGGGTCTTGAGGTCAAAACTGTCTTCCCAGCCATACTGAGTTCTGATTTATCTTTCTAACTCTCAGGCTCTCAAGAGAGTACCATGGAGTTTTTCCAGAGGCCACGTGACGTGGGATACTGCAAAAGTCTGAGGCAGGTAGAAGAATCAAGGCGTCTTCCGGTCCGACATTAGATTTATAAAAGTGTAAAATGATGCCATGCCTCTCCCTAAATTTTTTTGTTCTGGAAAAGGTAATGATTTTTAAAAATAAAACGATGTTGTTATTTATGGTAACATGTAACGGGCATCTTGGTGTTACTTTTAAATGAAGTGATAAATACGTAAACACTTCTTCAGCTTTGATTCCCAGTATGATAAGTATAGATAGACTTAGCCCACAGATGCAAAAGTCCTTTGGGATCCTCAGTAATTTTAACAATACAAAGGAGTTCTGAAACTGAAAGGTTTGAAAACTACTGTTCTAAACAGAAGTGAAATACTTTTTTTTTTTTTTTTTTTTTTAATTTGCGGTACGCGGGCCTCTCACTGTTGTGGCCTCTCCCGTTGTGGAGCACAGGCTCCGGACGCGCAGGCTCAGCGGCCATGGCTCACGGGCCCAGCCGCTCCGTGGCATGTGGGATCTTCCCAGACCGGGGCACGAACCCGTGTCCCCTGCATCAGAGGCGGACTCTCAGCCACTGCGCCACCATGGAAGCCCTGAGAAGTGAAATACTTTTAATGAGGGGCACTTAAGTCTTACTTTGACAAGATCCAAAGTTCTCTTACTTACAATTTTTGTTTTAAAATGAATAAATACAGAGTTAAAAACAAAATCACCTCCAGTCTCCAATTCCACACACTCTGAGGAAGGTGATGTGGGTGGTTTTCAAGAGACGCACACATTGCATCTGAAGCAGGGGCACAGCGGACAGAAGCCGGGCTCTGCAGCCCTGCAGACTCTCCGGGTGCTCGTTCCAGCGGCACCACGTGGGTGACTGCAGAAGTTGCTCAAGATTGCACCTCCTCATCTGCGAACGGGGGACGAGGACAGCCCTCACTTCCGGGGTCGCTGTGAAGTGCTCAGCACAGTGCCTGGCGCACTGCGAATGTCACATAAATGTTACCCTCTTCGTCATCATGTTCATCACCATCATTGTCACCCACAGCTTCCTGCAATAATGTCCCTGGCTCTGCAGATTCTGGGCCCCTGAGTCCTGTACAACGAGCCACCCTGCCCCCCCCCCTTGTGGCTTGCTTCCTAACAGGATGATCGGATGATTCATGGCACAGAACCACCCAGACGAGAGGAAGGTTCAGACTCAGCGGCACTGAGTCAGTGACTGCCCTTTGCTGGATGGCTCACATCACTGACTCAGACACAAGCACCTCTAAGGACCCTTTATTCACAGTTACTCTGGGTCACTGAAGCAGCACGTGTCCCCATGAGGCTGCCAGGGGTGCCCCCACTGCGTATTCAGTTTAAACAATAGTGAATCTAGGACTCCAGGCCCAACAAACTCGTGGCCAGCTCCATCCACGTCTCAGTGGGTATCTTTGTATGCTGATAACTGTTTATTCTAGACAGAAATGCTCTTGAGATGACACACGGTCCAAACACCTCTGGACTTTGTCTACCACCGCCTCTGCCCCCCACTTTTCCCTAATGGTGCCGACTGAAAAGACGGTGATGTACAAAGCTTAGCAACACAGCTTCACATAATGGAGTTGGAATTTCCATGCGCCGCTTAATGCTGTGGGTGCATAAAAGTGTAAAGCAGTAAAAATCTACCCCTTCCACCCACAAATCCTGCCTTAAAGGTCTCTGTCTGCTACTGGAGCAGGGATGGCGGGGGGATGCTGTATTTGGAATCATAAGCTTTCTTTGTCCTCTGTGATCAAAACTTGTGGAAGGTGTGAGGGAGAAAGAAAAGCATTTATTGAGTCTTTGCTTTGTTAGGTGGCAGGCACTGTGATGATGCTGTTGCAGAGACATTGCATTTAATCCTCATGGCTGCCCTGTGAAGATGGAGTCGTTACCTCCCTTTGTAGATGCAAAACTGAGGCCACGAGCTGCCCATGTTCTACAACTATCATAACCAGGATGCGAGCCCAGGGTCGCCTCACTCACAAACACATCGACAGTTACTGGGGAAGGAAAAAAAAAGTCCCAACTCCAGCTTGGTGTGGTACTTTTCACATTGATGGTTCTTTTAAATTCTTGTTTTCCTTGGATGTAAAATTTTCTGCGTAATTAATTGCTTTCGGAAATCACAGAGCAATTTCCCATTCACTGAGGTGGAAATGCCTCGTAGAAATGTAAGTGTCAACGTGACTGCAGGATATCTAACTTGGGGTAGTGCCTGAGTGGGGGTCTGGGGTTTCCTTGGGTGGAGCAGGACCCCAAGCCTGGCTGTGAGACCCGGGCTCTAGTCATACACGACAGCCACCCGGTGACGGGGGGGCAGATTTCCCCGCACAAAAATGAGACAGCTCTGGGTCACAGGCTATGGGAACTTATGTCAACTGCAAACCATGCATGATCAAAAGAAGTCTTGTGTCCTGTGGAGGCCGGGACAGTGAGGTAACAGCCTCAGCTTAAGGGGTCATCATGCCAGCCAGCATGGGATGCCCTTGGACCCCAAAGGATGTTGGTCTGGATAAGGGGGCAGCCCTCTAGGAATACTGGGGTCTCCCTTTCCCCCACTCTTTGCTCCGTGGATAAAGCACATTTGAAAAAGAGAACGATATAAAACGGAGGCATCCCCTTCCCTTGAAAGAAAAAAAAGAGACTGTAAATCTGTATGGTTGGGTTTCGGTCCAGACTTGAGCGGGGAGCTAGTTTACGCTGCCTAGGAACTTCACGGGTCCTAGTGCGTGAAATGCTCACTGGGCAGAGCAGAAGGGTCCCCTTTGAAGAGGAACAGGCTGCACAAAGCAGCAGAGGGGATCAATTGGGTTCTTAGACAAAGTGGCCTGAAATCTGGGTTCCAGAAACTCCCTTCAAGTCCCCACCCACTCCCACTTCAGCATATCTGGGAACAATTCCAGGCTTCTCCGCCCCACCCCCCCACCCCCACCACCCGCACGTTTTATCAGCACTGCATTCAAGATGCAATCACAGAATGGAAGTTCTCCTATGATAATGAAATGGCCAGAGGGCAAGGAGAAGGCAGGAAGGCAAACACCTGGATGACCCCCCCCCCCCCCCCCCCCCGCCCCACCCTGGTGACATAACCATGGGTTGTTTAGAGCTGGTTGTAGCTCTGTGACAGCAGAGAATTCATCACCCATGAGATACACAGCCAGGTCCCTGACATCTGCTGCCTGGGGGGAAGTGAGGGTCAAGGACTCTAAACTCCAGTGACACTTCAGCAGGGAGTTAAGAGTCCAAGCAACCAGGTCCCTGGGAGCTCCTGGGTGACGGTCACATGACTTACACACCTAGGACCCTCGGGTCAGACAGACTGTGCTCAGTGAAGAAGAAAACCAGTGTGGTCTGGAAAGATTTTTTTCCTGTTTGTAGAAATGATTTGCAATCAGTAAGCCGTCACAGAGAAAGCACTCTATAATAAGCAATGAATGCTCAAAAGGAAATTAAAGTGAGAACTTAATGACCACATATTACCTGAGTAGCTTCTTTTCTTTTGTAATGTTTTAAGTGATGCTAGGAGGCTGTGATGGACATTATGTCCTAACGCTCTGTGAAAACTATCTTTAAAACTGATGCTGTCTTAGTTACTGAGCCATAAAGAGCGTCCAGACCCGAGGCTGGATGGGATTATCATTCTGCCCGTCTGGAACTAAAGGTGGTAAGGCTGAATGGTATAAGAACATTGTATTCTTGTCATGAAAGACAATCATTTGGAAAGAATGACAGAAGCCAGATTTTGGAGTTGGCAAGATCAGGCTGGTTCCTAGCTCCTCCACGTGGGCTGAGATCATGGGGCCCAGTGCCTCTCATCGTTAAAACCCAGTAAACGGGTTGTTGTTCCCACATCTTCCTCAAATCCACAGCCCTGGGCCTCTGTCCCGTTTCTACCCCTGGTGGTCTCTCCCGTGCCTCTCGTCCTTCCAGCCCAGCTCAGATGACAGCTTCTCCAGGAAGCCTTGCTGACCCTCCAGGCCAAGGCCAAGTTGGCTGTTCTTACCTCTGTCCTCCCGCAGCACTTTGCACCTTCCTGACCACAGACTCCACGCCAGGCTGTAATGACCGTATGTGCACCTGCCTTCTTTTCCGCACGGCCAGTGAGGAGCCAGGTCTTTACTCCTGGCACAGTAACTGCAGACCAGCTGGTTGGATGGATGGATGGGTGGGTGGGTGGGTGGATGGATGAATGGACAGATTTCCTATGTGCTGACTCTATCCTCCTGGTCACCCCTCATCTGGTCCACTGCAAGCACATCCTATCTGGCCTCCTGGCCTCTCCCCACCCCAATCCTTGCCCCACACTGCCACCTGGGCACTCTCTGAAGTCCAGCTGATCATATCTTACTTCCCCTGCCCCTTGTAGGATAAAATCCAACACTTCAACATGGCACCGGAGGCCCTCAACCTCTTGCCTTTGTATCACACTAATTTTTCTCCCTCCGCCTCCAGGACAGACCCTAGACCGCCTCCCACTCCCTTCACTATGTCCTCCCAAACCCGAGTGCCTTCTTTCTGCTTGATGTTCCCTACTTCTCACCTGCTGAGGCCCAGTCTGAATATGGGTCCTGAGACCCTCCACTATGACACCTCCTCCCCCAAAGAAATATGGGGCTCTCTTTGGGCTTTCTGGGTGGATACAGTTCCATTCCTTTTCCCTCCACTTTCATACTCAAAGGCAGCAAAAGACAGTCCTGCGGTCAAAATTCCATCTGTCCATGTGGTTCTAATAACTGGCAGAATGTACAAATGTAAAGGAGTGTCTGAATCTCTCTGTCTCAGGGCTAAGAGTGGCCAATGTGACTCTGGTGAGGACGTGGGCAGGTGAGGGAAGGGGTGAGGGGAAGCAAGTGGAGCCCCTGAGCTTGGGCAGGCAGCGGGAGGGGCTGGCTGGGGAGAGTGAGAACGCTGAGTAAATCTGGACGGGCGTTTTTTAGCAACAGGCTCCAGCAGGAACAGACAAATGGCTTCACACCCGTCCCTGCCAAAGGAGAGATAAGGAAAGAGATAGAAGGCAACAAGATAGAGCAAATTGCAGCGGTTTCCCGCCTGATTCACAGCTCAGGTTACCCCTGTTAGCCAGGGATGCAGTGAGCTCAGACCCTGCTTAGCCAGCGCTGCGTGGATGCACAGGCTGGGGGTGGAGGTTTGGAAGATCCACCAGGAGGTGTGTTCCTCCCCGCATCCAGCAGGTGCTGGAGGACGTCCGTGCTTTTTGCTTAATGAATCACCGTACACACACAGGAGCCCCCTACCTCACCAGGAGTCCAGGGGGCCTCCAGCCAAGAGATGGGGGGGCCGGAGCGGGGCAGGCAGCTCGCGCAGGTGGGGCGCATTAAAAAACAAGCTATTCTAGGCTTCCCTGGTGGCACAGTGGTTGAGAATCCGCCTGCCGATGCAGGGGACACGGGTTCGTGCCCCGGTCCGGGAAGATCCCACATGCCGTGGAGCGGCTGGGCCCGTGAGCCATGGCCACTGAACCTGCGCGTCCGGAGCCTGTGCTCCACAACGGGAGAGGCCACAACAGTGAGAGGCCCGCGTACCACCAAAAAAAAAAAAACGAGTGATTCGGCACTCTGCATCGCTAAAGACACCCATGTAATCATTTGAAATGAAAACTGCTCAAATGAACTAGAAAATGTTCTACTTGTATTTTCTCATATTCCCGAACCTTTCTTTCTATGGTTCAGAAGTTTGCATTGTCTAACTGCTGATTTCCATTTGTGAATGAATCAGCGTAAAATAAAATTGAGTGCCAAATTAATCTACCCTTTTAGTTTTAGGCATTAATTATCCTCTGAGCCATTTTCTCCTGCACTTTGCCACATGTCAAGACAGGCCCGGATACAGTGGTGTAGAATCCAGTTTTCAGCTCAGGAATGTGGCCCAAACAGCAGAGGATGTCCCTGATTTCTAAGAGCCACAGTTTACTGTGCAAAACAGGACTGATTCCAAGCAAAGGAAATACATTCCTCACCTTTCAAAGGTGCACTAACACTGTCAGACCAAGTAAGTTACTGGAGAAGAAATCTGCTGCATGGTCTTGTGACATGTTTCCTCAGTTGTCCCAGTTAACAAATTAACAACATATTTCCTCTAAGTATAACAGGGTCAGCCTCAGTGTGGAAAATGCGGTGCTGGCTAGGGCAGAATTTTGAAAATTACATATGCTGTTCTTCTGGAGCTATACCAAGGGAGATCTTCTTGGCTGTGCTAAAAACAAACAAAAAAACCCCCCAAAAACCAAACAAACAAAAAAGAAAACCAAAAAACCCACCACCAACACCAACAACAACAAAAAAAACAGGTCTCCAGGATACAATTATAGGATCCTTAGTCCCTGGGGAAAGGTAGAACCATATGTACTTGGTCACTTGGTAAAAGCTACCGCTCTTGGAAACAATGAGGATACAGAGCCTGGGCACCGGGAAGAGCAAGTATATCTTGGTGGGGGAGGGGCTAGGCAAAAAGCCTTGGAGACAGAGGGCAGAGGTCCTGATCCCTTCCCTTCTGAAGTTCAGCATTATCAGAATCTTTCCAAAAGCTATGAGGTACCCTTGACCAAGCACTGTTGAAGCCTTAAAAAGGCAATGTGGAACAACAGGGATTGACCTGAAGGACATTATGTTAAGTGAAATAAAACAGTCACAGAAGGACAAATACTGCATGATTCCACTTTACATGAGGTATCTAAAATCATCAAACTCGTGGAAGCAAAGAACAGAATTGTAGCTGCCAGGAACTAGGGGGAGGGGTGAGCAGGTAGTTTCTTTTTTTTTTTTTTCATTTTTATTGGAGTAGAGTTGATTTATAATATTGTGTTAGTTTCAGGTGTACAGCAAATGAATCAGTTATACATGTACATATATCCACCCTATTTTAGATTCTTTTCTCATATAGGCCATTACAGAATACTGAGTAGAGTTCCCTGTGCTGTACGGCAGGTTCTTATTAATTATCTATTTTATATATAGTAGTATGCATATGTCAGTCCCAATCTCCCAATTTATTCCTCCCCCCCCCCCCTCCTTATCCCCTGGTAAGGTAGTTTCTGATGAGTGGGAATAAAACTTCAGTTATACAAGATGAATAAGTCCTAGAGATCTACTGTACAATATTGTGCCTATAGATAATACCATATCGTGCACTTAGAAACCTGTTAAAAGAGTAGACTTCACGTTGTGTTCTTACCACAATAAAACAAGAAAAGAGAGAAAATGCAAATACAACACTCAAATCCATCTAGGCTACATTGCCAGGAAAGGGAGAGTCTGAGATACTGTGTGCTCAAGTTGGAGGGCTGGCTCTGGTGGGAACCCCTTAGGACCCAGCCCCCAGGGCAATATGTCACGCTTTGGGAAATAGTGGCTGCATGCTGAGTATGAACTAAGAGTTGTTACTCTGCACCCAAGATGCAGCACCTCTGCTGCAGGTGCAGAATGACCAAGAAGGGCACAGTCACCAAACCACAAAGCAACCTCTGGGCTGTCCACAACAGCGACACCGTGTGGCAGCAGCTAAACCCACAGGTCAGGCCGGCTGGCCAGTAGCCTCAGACTCCCTCTTTTCCTGGCATTGGAAGCAGAACAGGTTTTGGAAAATAACTGTATAATTCTTAGATGAAAACAGGAGGGGGCATGCTCAAGAGAAAGATGCTAGCCCTTTGGGTAATGAAGAGCAGCAGAGGCGCCTGAGTGATTAATGAGAAAAATTAAAGAGCTATGAACATATTTGTAGCACCCTGAGTCAGAGACCAAGGGCTGAGCTTAGCTTGGAGGTCAGAATTTGAGGGAAAGGAGGAGAGGCACAACTTTAAACTTTGTATATATAACCGCTTTCATCGGGAATAAAGGAATATGCTTCCTTTAGGACCAAACCCCAACCTGACATCCTTCCAGGCACTAAGGAAAGCAACCGGAGGACAATGAGTATGGGAGACACTGTGCTTCAGGGGAAGAACTGGAGGCTCTTAATCTCATCACATCCTTCTAATAACACCTCCGCGTTTGCTTTTCTGCAGGCAAGCTTGGAGGCCTAAACAGTCAAGCTCTCGCCTGTCCCCAACCACCCTAAGAGGAAAGAAACCTGTCAGCTTCCCTAAAAGGGAAAAGGAGAAAAGAAAACAAAGTCAAAAGGAAAAGCTAAAGTTGCATCTCCTCTGTTTGAAGGCAAAACGCAGGAGAGAGGTTTTGCACAGAGGCACCGCTGGACCCTGGGGAAGGAAACCTGTGTGCTTCGAGTTGGAAATCATTAAGCGCAGGGAGGTTTCAATGAGCTTCAGCAGCTCTTTGATAGTCCCTGATGTTGAGATGGCACTGGAGCATTTGAAATGTGAGCTTTCAAAGAATATGCTTTTTAGGAAGCGATTTTCCCTCTTGCTATCCCTTCGCTTTGGGGATATTCAAATTAGGCCTTTAGTCATCCCATTGGGGGTACCTCCATTCCTCCAAACGGGTCTGGGTCAGAGCAGCTTTAACATGAAACCCTGCCGAAGCCCCAGCTGCTGTTCCACGTAGTAGTAACTCCAAGGGCTTTGCCGAGATGGATTGAGATGAGATGCAATAAAAGGCATAAAATTAAAGACAAGACTAATAAAACCTGATGAAAGAAAACACCGCTAGCCTACCTAGCAGCTTAAATTACATTTACCACATCTGACAGGGAGGGGGTAATCATGAGTAATAAGCTCAGGCTCTGGAAAGAAATTACGGGATAAATAACTTAAGGACAGGTAACACCAGGGGAAGTCACTGATTCACCTTCCCAGAGAAGACGCGAGACGGTTTAAAACCCACCAATCACATGCAGGCAAATTTCACTTGGGAGGGCCCTAGAGAGTCTAGGATTTGGATTCCCAAACATCCCAGAGCCAGGAACCTGGCAGCAGCACCGAGACTGCTTCTGGTTGCAGTTTCCAGTCCAGCCCGACTTCACCCCACTGCCTGGTGGCTGTTGTCAGCACAGCCCGACCTCGGTGTGACCAGGCACAGTCAGTCATTAGGCGAGGGCTGTCCCATTGTCCCCTGTTCCTTTCTGCCCCATCAGCTGAGGCCACGCTATGCTGCCTCAACACAACCAGTTCCTGGAACCAGGCTGGTCCCCAGACAGGACCCAAACCATCCCATTATCTGCAGATTCCTCCTGCCACCTCCTTGGAACACACCAAGTTCCCAAACTTCCAGCTGTTTCTCACCACAGCTTAGCAGGGAAGCAATCTGATTCACACCAACTAACTGACTAATTCACACCAACTCTCCGAGGATTCTCTCTTTTTAGAGAGCAGGCCAGGTAATGCAAATGGACCCCTCACGGTGGGCTTTGAGCCTGCACAGGAGGTGTCAGGAGCCTCCTCTGGACCTCACGTGCAAGACAGACCGCGTGAGAAGAGAAGGAAAGGCTCCATCACCATGCTCTCTCCGCCTGCCAGCCATGGTCCAGTGGACGGAAGGCTCATGCACTGCTCCATTCCCTCCCCTGACAGCAGCCTCCCATCTCCAGGCTTCCTGGCTTGGACCCATCAGTGAACAGGATAACGTCTCCTGTAGAGACAGGGAGGGGCTGTCTGGCTTCAAGCCAAGGAAGACCCTGGAAAGTCCTGCTTTTAGCAGAGGGATTCCTCTGCTCAAAGACTAAAGGGACACAGGAACTTGGGATCTTCAGAGGACAGGTCTTCAGATTCTCTGTCCCCTGGCATCCTAATGCCAGGCTGAGCTCCCACAGCTTCTCCCTTGGTCCTGTCCTCACCACATTCATCTCGAGCAGGGCGTTCTTAGAGTCCCTGGCTGATTGCCTTCCCCAGGTTATAGCTGCGAGGAGGTCCTGCCTCTTCCTCAGGATCCTTAGAGCACAGTGATCCCTGATCCTAGCCCTCAGTTAAGAGGGTCTCAATGGAAGAGGGGCGTGAAGGTGAGGAAGAGTCTTTGGAGAAGTTGCATTGCCTGAGCACCTGACTCCTCCCAAGACAAGCTCGGCCATCTGAGTTCTTCCTCAGATAGCTTCCAACTTGGAAAAAAATGGAGGGATATTACTCCCCGGAAGTCTTCAGCATGAGGGAGTTCACAGATAACAAGGACTTTTATTTTTCTTTGGTCACTATTAGAGCTAGTCTAAGGAAAGAATGGGACTCCATTCTATCAGAATAAAACTTAAACTGACAAAACTCAGCTTACCAGAATCCTCAAACTATCAGTTTTTTCCCTGCCCTCTGCTCTAGAAACGGGAAACTTACAAGAAAACAAACACAAAGTCACACCCTCATCTACTTGTCCACCTGTGAACATTTATCAAGTGCACAGGATTTTGTCAGCGGTGGCATTTGAAGATTCCTGGCTCTATCCTGGGGGCAAAGTACAGGTGTTGTCCGATGATGCCCCGTCTGCATCTCTATCCTGTGCTCTGAATCTAGCACCAGCATTGCCTCAGGCGGCAAAGAGTCAAGTCTCTGCTTATCAAAATCTACTTGCTTTCTGATCAGCAATGAATTCAACCCAAAGTTCTGGAAGGACTCACATCAAATTGTTGACAGTGATGGCTGGGAGCAAGAGGAAACTTCCCTTTCCCTCTACTAATTCTATATTGCTTTTTTGCTTTAAAAAAAAACACACACACACACATAGAATATATTCATGGAGTCCTTCAAACATTAAAATAAATTAATAAATGGCCAAAAAGGAAAAGGAAGTGACTCTTCAACAACACTGCCAGGTTTCGATGGGGGCTGAGATCCGGAAGCACGGAAGGCATCTATTCTCAGCCACATCGTTGACTGAATGGCCCAGAGCAGACCCAGGCATTCTGGAAGTTCTCCTCTTAGGGGCTGGACACGGCTCCATCCCTCCCTCTCGCTGCTCTCTTCCAGTTTTCTGACCTTGATGACAAGAGCCCCCGTATTTCCAGCACCTGCTACCCCACTTACTTAACGCTTTTGACCCCTGGCAGCTCTCAGGTCTAACAGAGGGGGCACATGCCTTCAAGCTCACCTGGGCTCAGGTGACCCTCTGCGCTTACGAAGTCCTATTGACCTCATTCCAGCACCTCTCAAAGCTTCCCTCAGGTTAAAGACGGGAACCTTCCTCAGCACAAAAGGCTGATCAGCTGCTGAAGAACCTCGTGCTGGAGGCAGAGGTCAGGTTTTGGCCCATCCATCCCAATGACTCCCCTCCCCCACCCCCCTGCAGAAATTCAGAAAATAGAAGCCTGGCCACTGAAGCAGCATAAAGGTTCTCTCCACCACCTCCTTAATCACCAGGCTGCTGGCACGCGCTTACCTGCAGATGTAATTCGTCTTGCAGGAGTCCTGCAAATTCAGGCAGTTGGGCTTCTCCCTCTCCTCGTAGGAGCACACCGGCACGATGGTCTGCCGTCTCCTCTCGGTGCAGGCGATGTCCCGGCAGGAGCAGAAGAGCATCCCGTAGCTATGCTTGGCCGGGACTTTGTCGAAGAACTGCCGGAGGGCCTTGTGGCATTTGCGCCGGTTGCAGACATCGTTGGACATGCTGGTGGTGCACGGCGTGATGTACGCGGACCTGTACTTCTTACAGGTGTCGTCTAGGTTGCAGGCCTTGGCGGCGTCCAGGCAGTTGTTCCCTTTCGGGATGTGCTCCACTGCAAAAGGAGAGAAAGGCGGGCATGATCACAGGGCTGTGTGCTGGGGCTGCTCTGCTTTCCTTGAGATCTGGCCATTCACCTGGCAGTGCTGGCAGCTCTGATCAACTCTGTGTCTTGAAGCTAATAACTTAATGAGTTCATGACAATGAGGAAGTATCAGGGGCACAGAGGCTGGGAGCCCACGGCAGCACACAAGCTCCTAGCGTTGTCTCAGATGTATGATTAGGAGGTGTTGAGTAAGGCCAAAGGAGCTCAGGCACCTGCCTGACTACATACAAACAAGGCAACAGAAGAACAAGTTTCCAGCTCCTGGTTGGTAAATTGAAATTAGGATAAAAGAAAAAAGCAACAAATTATATACTTGTTTATTACATAATATATAAAATGATATACTGAATGTAAGTATAATTGCCATGCAATCCTCCAGGAATATAATTATGTAATAAATGCCCATAGTACATGTTAATTACTATATGATTACAGAGTAATTGCATGGTTATTTGAGCCCAGAAGACAGAATATTATGCTAGCTCTCTAAACAGGAAGAAGCAACTACATCGAAGCTGTAGTTCTAGCTCACAGGCCACTGGAAGAGAACCAGAATAAATTACATAAAAATTTGCAAACCTCAATTACCATTTAACTTACCGCATAGAAAATTTGGGATCTATGAGTACTGAGGTTGCAGATTAGAAAAATTCAGTTAGTATTTTGGATAGAATTTCAATGGGCTTACAAACCATACGCCTTAGGCATCTCACAAAACATATGTTGCCTTCTGTCCAAGCCCTCTGTGCTCATGCTGTCAGAGAAACCAGTGCTGTCCACTGCCAGGCTGCCCACTGAGAGGCCTGGAGAGAAAGCACGGAAGAGGCAGGGCTCACTGGGGTGGGCTGGCAGCGCCAAGGCTAATGGGAAAAGTTAAAAGATGAATGGACAAGGGAAATTAAGCTCATTTCCCATAATATAGGTCTTCGCCAAGCAAGGCAAAGTGATGGAAAAACCTCCTAGAGCCAAGTTATGAGACGGTCCATGGAAAATTGATGATTAGGTGTAGCAGGGACCCTCCAGAGACAGCAAGAAGGCAGCAGACAAGCACCACACAATCGTGGGATTCAATCCCCAGCAAGTTCCTGCTCAGGCCTCAGCCCCTTCATGGGTTCTGAAACCCCCTTTCATTCTCTTTATGCACCCAGTCGGTGGGGACCATGAAAGCATTTGCGAATTAGCAAGAGAGGAGACAGAGTCTAGCTGGGTTGGGTGGGACCAAAAGACAGGGCAGTGCATTTGGTATCTAAAAGGCACATGGGATATTCAGCCTTAAATAAAAGAAGGAAACCTGCCATGGGGAACAACATGGATGAGCCTTGAGGACATTATGCTAAGTGAGATAAGCCAGTCCCAGGAGGACAAATACTGAGTGGTTCCACGTATGTGAGGTATCTAAAACTCCCAAACTCACAGAAGCAGAGAGTTGAATGGTAGTTGCCAGAGGCTGAGGTGAGGGAGAAATGGGGAGTTGTTATTCAAGAGGTATAACGTTTCAGTGATGCAAGATGAATAAGTTCTAGAGATAGGCCTTACAACATCACACCTACACTTAACAATACTATATTGTGCACTTAAAAATCTGTTAAGTGGCATCATTTCACTCTTTTGGATGGCTGAGTAATATTCCATTGTATATATAAACCACATCTTCTTTATCCATTAATCTGTCAATGGACATTTAGGTTGTTTCCAGTCTTGGCTATTGTAAACAGTGTTGCTATGAACATAGGGGCGCATGCATCTTTTCAAATTATAGTTCTGTCTGGGTATATGCCCAGGAGTGGGATCACTGGACCATATGGCAGGTCTATTTTTAGTTTTTTGAAGAACCTCCATACTGTTTTCCACAGTGGCTGCACCAATTGACATTCCCACCAATGGTGTAAGAGGCTTCCCTTTTCTCCACACCCTCTCCAGCATTTGTTATTCATAGACTTTTTAATGATGGCCATTCTGTCTGGTATGAGGTGGTACCTCATTATATAGTTCTGATTTGCATTTCTCTAATACTTAGCCATGTTGAGCATCTTTTTATGTGCCTCTTGGCCATCTGTATGTCTTCTTTGGAGAAATGCCTATTTAGGTCTTCTGCCCACTGGGACGTAGAGATTATCATACTAAGTGAACTAAGTCAGAAAGAGAAAGACAAATACCACATGATATCACTTATATGTGGAATCTAAAATATAATACAAATCAACATATCTACAAAACAAAATCAGACTCACAGATATAGAGAACAGATTTGTGGTTGCCAAGGGGGAGCGGGGGTAGGGGAGAGAAGATATGGGAGTTCGGGATCAGCAGATGAAAACTATTATCATATAGGATGGATAAACAACAAGGTCCTACTGTACAGCACAGGGAACTATATTCAGTATCCTGTGACAAACCATGGTGGAGAAGAATATGGAAAAGAATGTACATACGTGTAAGGCTGAGTCACTTTTCCATACAGAGGAAATTGACACAACATTGTAAATCAACTACACTTCAATAAAATTAAAAAAGAAACCTGTTAAGAATGTAGATCTCACGTTAAACGTTCTACTAAAATAAAATAAAATTTTGTACAAGAAAAGAAGAACAGACACAAGTTCAACATTTCAGGAAATGAAAAACTCTCCCTGGTCTAGTGATGGTGTGTCTTGCTTTAAGAAAACCCAACATGCTGGAATCACAAAGATATACCCTGGTACCATAAGCAGTATTTTATGATGCCCCAGGTGTGTGTTTCTGCCTATGACATCTGAATTCAACAATTTCATGGGGAAGGCAATAAACAAGACATTCAGCCCTTCTTAGGTGAGCAGTGCAGGAAGCCAGAAGCTGCACGTACATCCTGCTGGTTTAACAAGCACCCCTGGTGCATTTTCTCCAACATGACTTTCCCAAAGTGGCTTCTCTCCTCTGTTTTCCTACTCAGGCACTTCAGGACTCAAGGAGTGAAATATTCACCATGTGTCCTGACAGATCACCAGGGCTTCCACCAGGCTTTGGTGACACTTCTAGCCTTCTTCTCTTTTGAGACTTTCTAATGATGTGCTGTTGGGCCCACTGGCAACAGTGATTGATATTCCTGAAGGTCTACAGCTAGCTAGGAGATTTCTAAATTATGCATTTGGGGATGATAATCTAAAATAAATTAATATGACCAGATTCTGGATCATCTGGATTAGGCCCTTAAGGTTGGACATCCGAACACAATTTCCAATAACTTGCATTGGTGTTCAATGGTATTTTATGATCTCTGGCTAAAAAGAAAATAGAGGCACACGGGTTGACTTAATACTTAAATGATGTAGCCAGGGATATATGAACAAACAGCTCATGTAAGTTCAAATGGAGAAAAATGTCAGAAAAATTAAGTCATCCCATGGCACACAGTAATGTAGGCCTGTCAAACTCAAAAGAACTCATGCTGAAACAGAGAACTACATCCTGACTGTAAGCACCAATTTAGTTTCCGCGAAACAATACCATTCCTCATATTAAATCTGTTATTGATTTGTATTTCATTGTTTTAAAAGTTTTGCTCATATCTAATTGGTGTGTGTTGCCTTTATAATTGTATAAAAGCAAAGAAGAGCTGATAGTTTTATGTTTATAAACTTCAAATAAAATTATAATAAGAATAAACTTAACACATGAGGTCCAGAACATTTATTTCTCTCTGAAAGTTCTCCGTATAATACATAAGTTTTAAAAAATTGGCCTGGAACAAAGCTCCTTGACATGGGTCTTGGCAATGACTTTTTGGATATGACACAAGCAATAACAACAAAAAATAAACAAGCAGAATTACGTCAAACTAGAGAGCTTCTGCACAGCAAAGCAAACCATCAACAGAAGGAAAAGGTGACGTATGGAATAGGAGAAAATATTGCAAATCATGTTCTGATAAGGGGTTAATTTCCAAAATATATAAAGAACTCATACAACTCAATAGTAAAAGTAAGAGTAATGATAATAACCTAAGTAAAAAAATGGGCAAAGGACCTGAAGAGACATTTTACCAAAGAAGGTATATGAAAGGCCAACAGGTACATGAAAAGATGCTGATTGGTACGGAAATGCAAATCAAACCACAATGAGGTATCACTTCAGGCCTGTTAGAACAATTGTCATCAAAGGAGACAATAAATGCTGGTGAGATGGTGGAGAAAAGGGAATCCTTGTGCACAGCTGCTGGGATTGTAAATTGGTACAGTCACTATAGAAAACAGTATGGAGGTTCCTCAAAAAATTAAAAACAGAGCTACCATATGATCCAGCAATTCCGCTCCTGGGTTTTTGTTTCCAAAGGAAACAAAATCACTTTATCAAAGAAATATCTGCACTCCCATGTTCATTAAAGCATTATTTACAATAGCCAAGTATTCACCAAGGAATAAACAAAGAAAATGTGGTATATATTTTTCAATGGAACACTATTCAGCCATAAAAGGAAGGAAATACTGGCGTTTGCAACAACATGGATGGACTCGGAGGGCATTATGCTAAGTAAAGTAAGTCAGACAGAGGAACACAAATACTGTATGATCTTACTTATATGTGAAACCCCCAAAAACAAAAATAAAAAACAAATTCATAGGAAAAAAAGCCTCATATTTGTGGTTATCAGAGGCAAGGGGAGAGGGTGGGGGAATTGGATGAAGGTAGTTAAAATGTACAAACTTCCAGTTATAAGATAATTAAGTACTGGGGATGTAATGTACAACATATAACTATAGTTAACACTGCTGTATGATATATTTGAAAATTGCTGAGAGAGTAAACCCTAAAAGTTCTCATCACAAGGAAAAAGACATTTTTTTCTTCTTTTTCTGTATCTATATAAGGTGATGGATGTAAACTTATCGTGGTAATCATTTCAAAATATATATAAGTCAAGTCATTATGCTGTATGCCTTAAACTTATACAGTGCTGTATGCCAATTATATCTCAAGAAAACTGAAAGAAAAAAAATTGACCTAGTGTATGCCTGCTTTGTTAAATAATGTTTACTTCCTTTTCAAAGTTGTTAAAACTCCATAAAATACTAAATAATTGTTTTCCTCTTGGTATTATCAAAAAAGAAAAGCAACATATCAAAGGAAAAGTTTTGCATGAAGTGGGAATAGGCTGAACGATTTAATGTCCAAACCAATTGCTCTGAGTTCGCTCCATTTAGCACCTGGTGTACCTCAGCCTCACTTTGAGCTGATTCTGTTTTCATCAATAAATGACGCTGCCAGAGCACCATCTCTTTATCATGATTTCCGAGCCTGTGACAAATTCCAGAATGCACGACCTGGCACATTCAGAGAGGCGAGAAACGACGAACTGATTCCCAGATTACAGGGAAATGTGTGACTTCCTTTTTGCTTACGATTCTCATTCACACACAACATTGTCATAACCATTCCCAACTTGATATACGAGGCCAGCATTACCCAAATAGCAGAATATGATGAAGAAAAAAGAAGAAAATTACAGACTAATATTCCTTACAAATATAGATTCAAAAAGTTTAGTAAATAGAATTTAGCAATATGTTAAAAGGATAATGTATGACGACCAATTAAGGTTTATCCCAAAATGCAAGGTTGGTTTAATATTTAAAAATCAGGGGATTCCCTGGTGGCGCAGTGGTTGAGAGTCCGCCTGTCGATGCAGGGGACGCGGGTTCGTGCCCCGGTCCGGGAGGATCCCACGTGCCGCGGAGCGGCTGGGCCCGTGAGCCATGGCCGCTGAGCCTGCGCATCCGGAGCCTGTGCTCCGCAACGGGAGAGGCCACAGCAGTGAGAGGCCCGCGTAACGCAAAAAAAAAAAAAAAAAAAAAAAAAAAAGTCTCACATGCACAGAATATATAAAACCACTCTTAGCACCAATTTCACCTCCCTTCTTAGTGTCCTCACAAATTCACCTCCAACTCTCTCTCAGGTATCCTGCTTAATGAAGTTCAAAATAAACACTCCTGAAATCACAGGACAGATAAATTAGAGTTGAGTTTTTACTTGGTAAGAAGATTGATCCCCCGTATGTATTAAATGCGTCCGCCAGTGCACAAAACTGCTACGTCAGTGACTTGAGGGCAGAGGGAGGAATGGGCAGAAGGATTCAGTTTAGGCCACCGAGTCACACCCAACTCCCCATCAACTCACACACGGCCTGGAGGAGAGCTCTCATGCCCCTGGTTTATGGTCTGGGCACGCAAGCCTTCTGGCCTGCGTGGGAAGGCTTCTGAACAGCTTTACCGTAACTCTGAGTGCCATCCTCTCCACAGCTCATTTTAGAGCTCAGCATTAAAATGCTGCCCCCCCCACCTCCTCCACCTGTAATCTCTCCCTCCATCTGTTGTTATGTTTTTGTTTTTTTTTGCGGTACGCGGGCCTCTCACTGTTGTGGCCTTTCCCGTTGCCGAGCACAGGCTCCGGACGGGCAGGCTCAGCGGCCATGGCTCACGGGCCTAGCCGCTCCGCGGCATGTGGGATCTTCCCGGACCGGGGCACGAACCCGTGTCCTCTGCATCGGCAGGCGGACTCTCGACCACGGCGCCACCAGGGAAGCCCACCTCAAGGTTTTTGATTTGATGATTACAATGTAAACTGCCTTTTCTGATTATAAAATCAAGTATTTAGGATAAAACTTGATCAGGGACAGAATGTAAAAAACAAAAAGCAAAAACAACCCAGGGCTCGATGGCGCTGACCTCTCAGCTGTTTGCTGCTCCAAAGAGTATACACGGACCAACGATCTCAACCCTGACCTACAGGCAGAGCAAATGTAAAACATCCCTCCAACGACAGGGAGACGTGGAGGTGTCAAGGATGAGTTATGCACTGGGAGAAGCTTTCACATTCTAAATTCCTCTGCAGCAAGGAACTGCCTTTATCCCAAGTACAATCCTCACACTGTCCCAAATCAAAGAGGCTATCGCTGTGGCTGGCAGCCCCTCATTATTTACACTTAGTAAACGCCACTGTTATTGGCAAATGCCGGGGCCAGCTAACCAGTCAAAATGATTTAGGATGAAACACAGATGCAAGGATCTAGAAATCCATTTCTACAGATTAGGAGGTAGAATAGAACAGTGACTATATTAAAATTTGCATGGCCCACATGAAGATGTGCTTCATTAAGCAGAAAGTTCACAAGAGACAGTGAGAGACCATTGTTTACAAATGCTTGCCAATTTCCGGGTATCTTTCTGTCTTTCTTTTTAGGGCTGCAGAATTGAGTTCACAACCCATTTTCCCTTTCTTTCTGACTTGATTAATTGCCATGTTAACATAACTACTGTTCTTCTCCTAATAGGCTCCCTCTAACGTGTTATCCCAGCAAATAAAAAAATGGATAAAAAGCTCCAAGATCTTCACAGGGGGTAGGTAGGGCAAGCTTTTCTGGAAGGTCACATTTACAGTCTGGTCTTCTGCTATCCACGTGGATCAGATGGCAAATCTGATCATACAGGTTGTGACCCTTGTAATCGATCCTTCAAGAGCTTGGCCTTTTCCAGCCGGGGTGCTAAAAATTACATTTAAAAGGCACATGTTGGCTCTTTGGAGCCCATTTTGTCATTCATACACCATTTCAGACACATTGTATTACACGATGATGAATTTCCTCCTCACCGTTTTTTTTTATACCTTCCACAACTACATTAAGCCTCAAGCTGTACCCAAGTTTTCTCTGGGGTTCACAGTGACTGAATTATTTTGAATACCTGTGAATCTGGAAAAAATTCTTCTGTCTGGTGAAGACAGCATCCAGTGTTCACCACAAGTCATGGGCTCACCCCATGCTCACTCACCCCAAGTTCACCCATGAGAGCTTCTGTTTCCATAAAGTACACACTGTGCCCCCCCACCCCCCCACCATCCATACCTTAAAAAATGAGATGCCTCCTATAAGTGGTAAGTCACATGCTTGCTGCTGCAAAATGATTAATAGTGCTGTCTCAGCAAATGGGATCATTACATTTTTAATTAACCTTTCCAACCTCCTCTACCTTTTCCTTTTGTTATACATTGGATCTCTGAAGTTTCCTACTTGTTTATGTTCATCTAGGTTTGAAACAAAGGCATGAAAAATGATAGCAGGTGATGCAGGAGCTGGTGCCCAGGTGAGATGCCTGGTGAGGTGCGGTACCTCACTGTACACAGGATAAAGGGACAGGCGCTCAGAACTCGATGGCTGGGTTCCCACCTAATTTTTGTCTTGGGAGCTTAGCGTTGTTTAATGGCCTTGGCTACCAAGAGCCTGGCTTTTTAAAATCTCTTTCAACCTAATTATAATTACTGTGTATAAATCATACAATGATCAATTATAAAAATGCCGGGTTCATAAATATTTAACTTAGCATTTAAATCCACACTGCAGGAGTGAATGAAATTTCCAAGCTCATCTCTTTGCAAACAACTGCTTTATTGCAGTTCCAATGCCAGTTACTGAGAACTGAACCAAGTCTGTCTTGCAGCACACTCGGGCTCATAATTGAGCATAATGCCTTTCCGTGTATTAAGACAGCACAATTTAGTTATTTCTAAAATAGGCATGCCTCTCATTAAAAAGATATTTTGCAAAGTCTTCTATCGCCATCTTTTAATTCCTCAAGTATGGAGAGGCACAATTACAATATTAGACACAAAAACACTCATTAAAATATATTTTATCTCATGTAAGATTGATTCAAGATAATTGAGGTCAGATTTGTTTGGAAAATATATTGTGACAAGTGCAAATGCTGATGCAAAGAGGAAATGATCTTCTACGAAGACTCAAGCAAAACAGCTAAATATTTTCCAGCAAAATCATAAAGCCATAATTAGATTTCAATTTAGTAATATTCAGCCTAAGACAGGCCATTTTTAATAATCTAATTATGTGTTCGGGGGCCTACCCCAGAACTCAACCACTGCTTCAGAACTATTAATTGTACCCCATGCTGTCGCATCTTCAAGCATGAAATGTGCCATTACATGTAGGACTGACTCTCATTTATGAGTATTTTTTTCCCAGTCTCAGATCATCTTTAAAACATCCCCAAATGCCTACTCCTTTAATTTTCCAAAAGCGAAATCTTTTAATGACTTTCTCTGGACCAGAACACTTGATCCTAACTAGCTCAGATTTGTGGCCCTCCTACAGACAAAAGTTACAATGAGATAGATCTACAAACTATCTTTATGAAGACACAAAGAGCAGCCCTCGCTTTTGTCTGATTTTCATTAATTAAAGGTATTTAATTACTAACATCTCATTAGCAATAAAATAAATGAGTACTTCAACTACAGGAAAAGATCTGCATGATAATGTAAACCTCATTCATTTTATGGGGTACAAACTAATCCACTAATATTCAGCCTGTGCAAGCTTCACTGATATTTAGTCATTTCAACAGTACTGTGCTAAACACATCTTCAAAACGGATACTCCTTCTTCCCAGAGAAAACAATAAAGGTGGGCCAACCAAGTAACCAAGAACCTAAGTTCCCTGTCACTTTTCCACCAACATATCACCAACTGGAAGGGAAATATGGAGTGGTTTGTTTTTAACAGTTTTCTAAGTTACCATAAAGATTAAAAGGTAGCTTTAAAATAATGTGCCTGAACTTTTAAACTAGCATACCTAAATTTAGAAATTTCTAAGTGTGTGCCATGCAAAGTCATTGCTCTGAGAAGCTGGACACTTATCCCAAAGAGGCTGCCAACACTCTAGACGTTTCATGGAACTCTTCCCTAGAAGCCCAAGGCATGTTCTTTGGAATACTCTGAACAGCAGCAAACCTCTGTATCAGGGATGGATTTTCAAAGTCAAATGTCATTTAGCACTAAGTGTGGTCATGAAAAAGGCAATGATGTTGGGCAGTGTTTAGGGGTAGAAAATAAGTGATGAATATACATAAGGATTTTTTCATATGGGGCACCTACAAATTGGCCCTGAAAGTAACCAATGAAGTGGTTCTCCTAAAAAGGTTTTGAGCCAATGATCTCTCTGGAATAAGCGTTTAGTTTCTCAAGGTGACTACTTTGAAGGACAATATGCATTTGGATGTATGTGCTCTTGGTAGTCTTATTATCCATACTCATACTGTACATGTGCTGTGTTTCTCCAATGAGCCAGAGCACAAGGATGCTACCAGAAGGCAGGATACAGGCTGAAGTGTCACCTCCACTATACAGTCTACAAAAATTGTTCTGACCCATGATATATATATACAGAGAAGAAGAAGTATGCATTCTAAAGCCAAAGAATCAGCTGAAACAATGAAAAATGAAGAGGTTGAAGATCCTATTAAGTAGCCTGGCTGATGCTGAGATAATAATGAATCATTGATGATGTTGACGGTTGTCAGGGCCCTCACAGTGCAGGATTTCAGCAAAGATAAGCTAAATATCAGGCCTTTATTTTTAGTTAAAGAGCATAAAATTCAATGCCTTTCTTCCCACGAGCCTATTTACATACCTGCTGTGCTACCTATTTGCCTTCACCTGCTTCCCAATTAATACCCCATTAAGCCACTCCACCTGCAGTGGCTTTTACCTTCGCCATAGCCCTGCAACCATCACTCATCTGCTACAGCTCAATTGTTTCTTTTGGGAAGATAAACAAAAGCTGCATAAATAATAATGGCAGGGCTTTGTATTTACAGCGTGCGCATTCTCAAAAGACAGTAGCCAGAAGCTGGGGCAGATTTCAGGGCGAGAAAGCCACCAGCTGGGCAGAATGTCTACAGTGAGTGTAGCCACGTTCCAGAAGATGAGGGGGAGAAGGAATGCGCATCTTAATTAGCCAGATTTGTGAATCTGGATTTTATATATATGTATATATTTTTTAAATGATGTGTCTGCTTCATGCAAGAAGGTATTTCATATCAAGTTGGGTTAATAAAATTTTGTTTGGTTAAAGGTTCTTAGGTGACCTATTTTAATGAAGATTCGCATATTATTTCTCTATTTTTGCAAACAGGTTTTTTTTTTAACATCTTTATTGGAGTATAATTGCTTTACAATGGTGTGTTAGTTTCTGCTTTATAACAAAGTGAATCAGCTATACATATACATATATCCCCATATCTCCTCCCTCTTGCATCTCCGTCCCACCCTCCCTATCCCACCCCTCTAGGTGGTCACAAAGCAAGGAGCTGATCTCCCTGTGCTATGCGGCTTGCAAACAGGTTTTAAGTGTTTGAAAAGTTGGTTCCTTCGAGCAGTGACCAAACCCAGGGGGCATCAGAATCCCTTGGAGAAGAAAGTTTTAAAACGTAAATAAAAACCCAAAAAACACAGATTCCTGGGTTCTTTCTGTCCTACCCTCTGAGAATCTGTATTTTTACAAAGCTCCCAGGTACTACCAATGATAAGACTTGGAATTCCCTGGTCTTCAGTCAGTTAAGTCATTCTTTTTACTATCTACCTGCACACCCACTTATCTTCCTGATAAATCTAGGCTTTCTGGTCACATTTTCTGGAGTGCAGTCCCTAAGAGGTGCCTTCTGGTGGGTGGTTCATTCCGGCCTCACTCCATGAAGATCTTGCTGAGAAGAAGACTTTCTTCGCCTGTGTTCCCAGTGCAACTTCATAATTCAGCCCAGACTAGATCTGCCAGGTAGTCCCAGCCCAGGCTCTTCTGAGGTGGGCTAAGACAAGGCCCCTCCCCCATCAACCTGCCATGGCCTCCTGTGAGCTGCAGAGGAAGCAGACGGCAGGACAGGCGTGTGTGCGCCCCTCAACGTGCACCTCAGTGAACCTCTGGGTTTTATTTTAATGGTGTGTTGCCAAGTATCCCTGCTCATTTCATCTCTAGCTTTAAGTTTGTTCCAAATGCATTCGCACATTTACCCTTCTGAGCCCCAGTATAACTCTAGTTAGATCCCCATCTGAAGGACTACACCAGTTAGCTCAAGGATTAAGTTTAAAACCCCAGAATTTTTACATTAAAATTCCTTAGCCAGGACCTCCATTGTGTCTGTGCAACTTAATCTGCGGCTGTGTCTCCGGCAGGATTTGCAGTGTAAATATAGCTATCTCCGCATGGTGTTCGGTGGGCACCAAGCCACATCTCCTCCCCGGAGGCGTTCTCCCACCTGGCTCCTGTCCACCGGATGCTCTAAGGCTGCTGAGGCAGGCTGAGGCAGTGGGTAACCCAGCACTCTTAAGACTGCTTCTGGAATGTTTCTTTCCTCAGTTTCTCACAGAAGCATATCAGCTACAAAGTGGTTGTGTCACTGATGTACGTGGTGTGTCCCTGAAGTACACATAAATTAAGAACCCTGGGCTAAATGAGAACAATCCCAGCTCCTAGAGCCTGATATTTCCACTTAGCTATTTGCTTAATAAAAACAGGTATAGTTTAGGCAAAATGTATGTGTTCTACACCAAAACTTCTTCAAACTTCAGAGTGCCTTTTCTGTTAGAGATCTGGACTTGCACGTTAGCTAGTTTCTTTGAGAAATGGCCACTTGACCGGTTACATTAAACCATTGGCTGAAGCTGGATATGAGCGTTGGGGGTCAAGACGATTCCATCAGCTTTATGCCTAGCGAGATCAGAATGACATTCAGCACAAGTGCCAGGACGCAGGCCAGCTGCTAATGCTACTCTCAGCACCCCTGGACATGCCAGAGGTACAGAGTCACCGTTTTGCTAGGGCATTCAGGGACAACAGAAGTGAGCAAGCTAGCCTCAGAATGGCCAGCCACGCTGCCCTTGGGTGGGGAAGGGATGGAGGGGAAAAAAGCAGCTATGAATTTCTGCCCTACAGGAAGAAGACCCGGGTCCCCAAACACCCCTGCATTCGTGCAAGAGGCTCTATGTTGCAGAAAATCCTGTTTCAAGACACAGGAAGAACCACAAAAAGCCAGACCTTATGTCTCTGTGATTTAGCCTTCGTACCATGATATTGTCAAACACAGGTATTAGCCTTTGACCCTTTGGGCTTAAAAAATGAATAATGAACAGCTCCTAAGAATTTCCCTTGATGTGTCTAGAGCTGCCTCTCTTACCAGGAAAGACTGGATGGTCTCCTCTCTGTGGTGTTAGCTAATGAAAGGCCCCAGAGAGTTGAGAACGTTCCTAAGGCAAAAAATATGGTAGAACTATAGTTCCTAGAGTAGAAATGGGGACTGCTTTGAATCAGTGAGAAAGCTGGCATCCCCAGGGCCATAGGGTACCCTCCAAGGAGCTCTTGAAAGAAAACAAAACAAAATGGAAGCTCACTTGGCCGTCTGTTGGGGAACAAGTTTCTCCCAGTTCCTACTTTATTTATTGCATGGGACGGATGTTAGATTTAAGAGCTATTAGTTTTAACTGAAAGGAGACCCATCGCCTAGAGTCTTCTATGAGCCCTTCAAGGATTTCACATAAGAAGTTCTGTTCAATATTAAAAGTGGGAACATATTTAGTGATGTTTGAGGGTTATAGTGGTGGCTTATGCAGTTCAGAGATTTGACTTAGAAATACATTTGTAAAAAGAAAAGCAAAAATTAAACGTAGCTTTAAGAAAGATAGGTCAAATAGCATAATAACAGAGAATCAAAGTTTTGGAAGTCTAACCTATACCCTGAAATTGGGAATTAATTTCTAGTATGGTGTCTGCATACTAGGAAGTTAAAAGAAAAGCAGCTGTCTACATCTATTTCTGGACACCAATGAGAGGTCCTCTTAGTGTGGTGAAGACTTTTTTAAAGTACCAATAACTCAGGAGTGCTTCTCACTGGAGAGAGAATAGAAATTATAAATGTGACTACGAACCCCACACAGTCTTCTGAGGAAAGTGATCACAATCGTCTGCTAAAACTGAACATCACAGAGGGGAAAAGGTATCCGCAAGAGACGTGTGTGTCAGTAAATACATAAAGTACAGAAGTCTCACATATTTGACATTTGAAGAACAAAGCTATCCATCAATGTCCTGGCACAGATCGATCACACAGAATGCTACTGCTGAAAACCTAATCGTATGATGGTAATAATGTAGCCATAAAACCTCTGGTCTATAATTGACTGCTTCCACTTGAAGCTAACATGTCTAAAGCAGTGACTAATGTTCAACTGAAGATTTCCCTTGCGTTGAATGACAATCAGTTACACCTAACACTAGTCTGGTGGATGACTTGTGCTGGATAATGGCCCAGGTGCAAGCGCCAAGGGGCGGGGGGAGAGCATATCCCCAAACAAGCAATGCAGGTACGTGATGCTTAAATGTGGATCTCATATCTAAATGCCGCCTCCTTTAGATCTGATGAGGCTGCCACTTTCTGACAAAGTCATTAGAAATGTACGAGGCTGTAGCATCCAGTCCCATTATAGCAAGTTCCTCAGGGCATCCAGGTCTTAGCTGTTGAGTTTTGGTTAGTGAGCATATTACTGTAAATCCCATTCCTGGACCATAAGGGCTTATGCTCCGTCTCTCTCCTTGAAATAGGTAACCAGATGCACAGAACCCAAGTGTGGGGGACTGAGCAGGGGGGGGACAGCATTCACATTTGGCCTTCTCTTTTTCTTTAAGCTCCTGGACCGTCTGTGATTCTGGGGTCGGTCTGATAAATAGTTTGGTTAAATGAGTCTTCTCAGACGAGAGATGTGGCTGGGCTGTTGGCAGTGAGAACTGAAGTTTGAAAGGAAAGCTTATTGGTATTGCTGGATGACAGAACAAAAGATTATTTACCTCTCGGCACAAATTCAGAGCCTTGCATTAGTACAAATAGCTATTGAAGGGGCAGAGACCATGCAGTGGGGATCATTCATTGTGGGCTTCTACCACAACCAGATTGATCAAGTTCAACGATGCCCAGCCACACAGCAGGATCAGAAAGGGCTGTATTAGACACGTCTTAGTGTTTTGTTTCGTCTTTAAACTCCAGTGAAGTTTTTCCTGCACCACTACCACTTTGGTAACGCTTAATTTCAAATTATGAGAATTTCTCCCTTCCCCTCAACACACACACACAGGAGAGAAGCCTGCATCTTCCCATTCACAGTCCTGAGTAATAGCCCTTTATATGTTGGATTCAAGTAAGATAAAGTCATCCCAGACTTTATTTTCAAAAAACCCCAAGACGCTCCCATGTCCCCAAATAGATTTGCAAGCTTCAGCTTCTCGGTTAGCCTGTAACCATTTGTCACCCAAAGCAGAAATCTTTATGCACACTGTGAAGTTCACTGGAACTAGAAATTTTAATTAATATGTCTGGCAACTTCTAATGGACTTTTAGTATACGTCAGATTGCTTTGTGCCCTTTGATAGATACTTAAAGGTAATTGGGTAGTCCTACTGATGTATTTTTAAACAGCAAAATATTGATTAATAATGTTTCAGTATTAATATAACCACTTTGTGTGGATCAAGAAACGTCAATGGTAGAAAACCCGTATGTATCTACAAATTAACAAGTCTATATAGATCTGTTACTTTAAGCTAAATGGGGGGCAGCCACTCATTACATTCCAACAGGGACTAGCCTCCTCATAATAAAGATTAAAGCGGAAGTTGGCCTTATTTTCCCACTGCATGAAATGAATGCTTTTCACCACTTCATGCCCTGGTGCAGCTGAAGAATAGCTGCAGTAAAGCACGGGTCCGCTGCCCCCTCTGACAGGCCGATATTTTTAATGTCTGACTTGATGAAAACATTTCATACTTTGGGAGCTTTAATTGCCACCACTGCCGAGCAGAATGACATAATAAATGATTGTACCATTCAGGCTGGAGGTGGGGATGATCCCAGCTTTATCTCTGCTTAAAACCAGTTGTACGGTTCATATACTCCGAGTGTATGTTCATTCAAACTGAATTACTGCAAAGAGAAAAAGCTGGAGAACTTTGGAGACTGGTGAGGAACCAGTTCCTGAGGCTGGATTTTAGGACACTGGGCAAAGCACTTCTCAAACAAACAGGAACTGTCAGTTCTCTTTTATTTATTCTTTTAATACCTAGAAGTCCTAATGACTCTACTAAAAAGGCTGGTTTGAATAAAATTCTTCAGTTGTCTTTAGCATAGCATGACGGGTCCACCAACCCTCAGGCAGTCTGTGTAAACAGTTGTTTGAGTGGCCGACAACCTACAAATGGCAGTGACGGCAGTTTCCAGGCTGGGACCCCAAAGCCAAATTTCAGAAAGGGTCACTTTGCTCTGAGCTGATGACACAATATCTGTACATTGCAACTGCTACCTGAATGCTATTCAGATTTATGGGGAGAGAACAAGAGAGCTGCTGGCAGGGCTTCTGGTCTGGGTTTAATTCTCTCTCTCTCCCCTACCAACGAACATGGCCAATTTAATTGTACCTCTCCAACAAGCAGGAAGAGCCACAGATGGGGAAATTAATACACAAGGAAGTAAAAACATGCACGAGGAGGTCACATGACCTCCAAAGAAGCCTGGAATATGGGACTCCAGGATCCAATCCCAGGCCAATGTTCTCTCCCCTCTAATGTGTTTTGACCTGCAAGTGTGATGGCTTTGCTAGAAGAGGTGAGGCAGCCTACATGACACTGCTCTGCTGGGTACAACACCTGAATAGGGGCTCTGAATGACATTTCATTAAACCGGTGACTCTTAAATTTTGATGAGCATAAGAATCTCCTGGAGAGCTCAGATCTCACTCCCACAGTGTCTGATTCAGTGGATCTGGGGTAAGATCCAGGAATCTGCATTTTAATACACTTCCCATGTGATTCTGCTAGACCACATTTTGAGAAATACTGCTCTGCTAAAAGAAAATGGCTTCCTAGAAAGCTAAATCCATTAATGAGATCAATTTCCTGCATCCTACAGGACAAGATAAGCCAGTAATAATCTAAGCTATAACAAGCATCCTTCAACAATTCTATCACATAACTCATTCATCAATTCATTCATTCATTCACTCATATTTTAACATTAAGATTTATAGTGTTTACTATGAGGCTAAGCCATATAAATTTTGCCAAGACAAACCTATCCACTCACATTCAGGTCAAGTTTGTGAAATATTAACTAAACAAATTGCGTGGGTATAACTGTAGTGCTGGTTACCAGTGAGGTATACATAATAATGTAAGCTAAGCAAAAAAAGCCCCTGCTTGTTCAAAATCTCAAGGAACAAGTACACGCAAGGAATAAAATAGAGCTAGATAGATACAGGAATCCGGCAGAAACCATCAGCTGGCAAAGGATGAACTACCTAGAAACAGTCCTATGACAACTGGGTATTCCCGTGGGAAAAAAATAAAATTAGATTTCTCTAAGACATCCATACACAAAAATAAATTCTAAACAAATGAAAGAATTAAATATGAAAACAAAACTTTAAAACCTTTGGAAGAAAACATAGGAGATTATCTTTATGACTTTAAGATAAGAAAGAAAATTTTAAACAAGACACACAAACCCCCAAGCCATAAAGGAAATATTAATAAATTGCATTAAAATTAAAAACCTAGTATAACAAAAAACATCCAAAAACACAGAACAAAGATAAGCCACAACTAGTAAAAGATACTAAACTCACAAAACAGGAGCATGATATCCAGAAATCACTTAGAACTCCTCTGAATCAGTAAGAGAGAAATTTGATGAGATTATCAATAAAAGACTGTCAAGCATAAAAATATATTGCATTAAGATAAAATTCTGAGAATGGAAAAGAACATAATTTCAAGTTCAAAGGGCAAAGGGAGTAATATAAACTACTAAGGAATATCTTAGTAGTATATTATTTAAATGGATGCCAGTGAGAGTCAAATCACTATAGTATTTTCATTTCACTGAATTCTTTTTCAATCTTCAGTTTTATCTTTAAATATCTATATTACAATGTATGCAAATTAAATCCTTTCCAACTACATAAACTTGGGTTGAAATAGTTTAGATGCCAATTAAAGAATGTATGAAGATGTACACAGTTTTTCAAAATTCTTTCAGGGAATACCTGAGCAAAAAGAGTTTGCAGACCACAGCTATAAAGAATCTCTCACTCAGATGAATAAGATTTTCACTCTATGCTGTTCACTTCCATTTAGTCATTATTATAACCCAGCGTCCACTGACAGAGGATAGGACAAATAAATTATGGTATAGTCACACCATGAAATACTATAAATGGCAATGAAAATGAATAAACAAGAGCTATATGTATCAAAATGGATAAATCTCAAAACAACTTCTGAAAATAAGGCAAGTTGTAGAAGTACATGTACTGAATTAATAACAGTTATATAAAGAAATAGCTAGAAAACAAGTGTACACACACACATATGGTAAAAACAACATGCAAGAGAATGAGAAACACCAAATCAAGAGGGGAACAGAATCCAATATCTAAGCAGGCCCCAGGTTTGTGGGGTCACAGCAGATACAATAGGAGGCGCTCTGTGAAACATAAACACAGAGTTTTGAACAGAAAATACGATGTGCTTATCACTGCACATGCTACATTATCAAGTATATTCCTAATAGGAGAGCACTTCCAATTTGAGTTGGGGTTGATAAGAGTAGAATAAATTGCTTATAATTTTACTTGTTGAATGACGTGACATTTTTTCCATAGACTAGTTTCTGGCTCTATACCTTTCAAACTGTTTCTCCTCTACCACCCACTGACATCACGTGTGGGCACCACAGGACACATCCATGTTACTCCATGACCTCCGGTCCCGTGCCTGTGTGTCATGTTGCTGGTGAGCGGGAACAGTGGGCGGGGAGGGTGTTCCTGGAAGCTGTGCCTCCACCGGGACGTCTAGCGGTAACTTAAAAATACAGTGAAGTAACTGGGAGCCAGGTAAATATATCCTGCTAAACCCAACCTAAATGCATGCCCAATGTCAGCCTCCCCTTATCCAGATGCTCGAGTATCTGAGGACAGTCCAATCCTCTGGACACAGGCGGGAACGTGTGATGGAAGAAAGGTCAGAGTGGAAAGAGATGGTGATTTCACCAATTGCAGCTAAAATCTCTTACTTTTGCGCATTTTACAAATTTTTACTAAAACACATAATCATGGAAACACTTTGCTAGGGCCTCTCCTAGGGATTGTGGAAGGAAGGGACCAACATCTTAAGTTTCATTAGCTTCACAGTAAACCCATCCCTGGGGAACTGGGAATGATGAGGGGGTCTGCAATGATTTATTTATCTGCGTGTGTGTGTGTGTGTGTGTGTGTGTGTGTGTGTGTGTGTGAGAGAGAGAGAGAGAGAGACAGAGACAGAGACAGAGACAGAGATCAGATGCAAATACGGCAAAATGTTAAGATTTGATCAAGTTGGGTTGGTGGGTGCTTGTATGTATATCTATGTTACTGTTTACATTTGTTCGTATATTCGAAATGTTCCATTAAGAGATAGAAACAGGGAACACAGAACCCGCTGAGCGCGCCCGCATCCTCAAGTCTCCCGGGAAACAGCGGTGGAGGGTTCTGTAGATATGGTTGTGAGAGAGCTGCTTGGCTGCAGGGGCAGGGACAGCCCGACAGATTTTGTGACAGCTGTCAATCACCAAAGGTCAAGCTCATGTGCACAACTGGCTGGAGGTGGTGGTTCACACCACACCTTTGCCTCTAAAAACGCATGCGGTGACACATCCTTTCTTCCAGAAGAGGCCAGCCCATGCCCCCGCTCCTGACTCTCCACAGAAAGGCTACCTGTTTTATCAGCACAAAAGCAAGCGCTGGCCCCCAGCGTGACTCTGTCACCACATGTCACTTCACATCGGCTGGCACATGTCAAAGATTGACACAAGAAGCTGCCACATGCCATCCTCTCACAGAGCACATCGAACCTCTTTTTGTAAAACACGTCAACAGCAACCAAGAGAAAATTTCCTTTATGAACCACGATGCCACGTCGGTGAATGAGAGCGAAGTGAAATCTCATTTCCTACCACTGGAGACAACAGAGGAGGAAGCAACTCTACAAAGGGTCTCAAGTTAAAAACAGACCCTCCACTCTCCCCCTGACGAACGTTCCTCCCCCCAGATACCCGTTTCCTGGGGACCACCGTGGAGGTGTCAAAAAGCCACACAGAGCCTTTTTTGGAATATGAGTGGTAACCAATTCTTCATGAAACGATGGATATTATTGGATGTGACTGCTGGAATTCTTTCCATTGTGCTCTCATCGAGTGTGATAACAATGAAAATTATTTGGTGGGAGGAGGGACGGAGGATGTTTTGAGAATTTTGCCTTTTGTCTGCTGGCGTAAACTTCAAACACTTTATTACAATTACGAAGAATTATAAAACTTTAGGGCTAAATGTGAACTCAGAGATGATCTAGTCCAATATTCTAGTTTAAAGGTGAGAAAAAGCCACACAGCTAAGCTATGAGCACTCAATCTTCCCACAGCAAGTACATGAGCGGCTATGGGCACAGACCCTCAAACCAGACCCCTACAGTCATGGGACTTTGGACACGTTACTTAACCTCTATTCTTCTTCATCTGTTAAATGGGGATATGGTATCATAGTAAGAATCTCATAGAGTTGTTATGACGATTAAATGAGATAATATATGCCTCACACATAGACGGGCCAACAGTGTTGGCTGTTTTCGTTTTATGATTAACCAGTTCACTTCTTCCATACTGCCATGATTCCACTATCACAGGACTTGTTCCAGAAAGAGCTTTACTGGGGGGTCCTACTGACAGCCTAATAAACAGAAAATGAGCACTTCCACACGGTGACTTCTGTAAAATAATTGGCTTTGATCTTAAGAAAAGAATATTAACCACGAGGAGGCAGCTTATTCAGGACATGGAGGAAAGAGGATGAGAGAACGAGGAGGTGGGTGAACTAGAAATAAGACACATGAGAAAAATGCATCTGAATATTCTCATGGGGTCAATTTTTAGCTTGATTCCAATTTAATCTCAAACACAGTATTCTTTTAAAGGAAAGAAATTGCTCTAATAACAAGAGCACACCGGGTCTAAGGGTGGCTACACACATCTGGACAAGGGACTGGCTGGGCACTGTCACCACGCAAGCTCCCCACAAGCCTGGGGGGTCACCAGTAAATTATATGGATTAACTGTCTCCAACGTTATGTGTACCTTTAACATATGCTTCCAGGACGTTCCTGGAAAACAGTCACTGTCACGTTGGAGAAGTTATAGCACATTAACAAGGATCTCAACATGCTTGAGAATACCACTGCGCCACCAGGGAAGCCCTACTGGAACAGTTAATATTTATTGAGGGTTTAGTATATGTCTAGCATGGCGCCAACTAAGTGCCTTACCCACATTATCTTACTCTGTTCTCCCCATTTTAGAGCTGAGGAAATGGAAGCCCAGAAAGGCTAAGTGGTGGGGCTGGGCTTTGAATTCAGGCAGATGCCTGACCTCTGGGTCCACTGCATTCCTGAAGGCCTGCTATTCCTCCCGTCTCCCTGACTCGCTCTCCCCGGCCCAGGCCACCACGTTCCAAGTCCTCCTCCTCCCTCCACCCTGGTGAGCAAGATTACTCTAACCTTCTTAGCTATCCCACTGCTCTTCATTAAAGAAAAACCCTGGTGCCGTGGTTGAGAGTCCGCCTGCCGATGCAGGAGACACGGGTTCGTGCCCTGGTCCGGGAAGATCCCACATGCCATGGAGCGGCTGGACCCGTGAGCCATGGCCGCTGAGCCTGCGTGTCCGGAGCCTGTGCTCCGCAACGGGAGAGGCCACAACAGTGAGAGGCCCACGTACAGCAAAAAAAAAAAAAAGAAAAAGAAAAACCCTGGCCATACTGCATTTCCTCCAGGAAGCTTCCCAGATCGGGGCTGATCAGCCTTTCCTGACATGTGATCTCCTAGGCAAGGGACAGGGAAATGTCTCTGAGGGGTTCCAGCGTAGGGGTCCCCCCTGGGTGTCTGCACAGTCCACATCTCCATAAGAACTGTTCTTACATTCAAAAAGCACCCCCCTGGAAGTTCCCCACCCTGACCACATCTGATTGAACCAGAGGTCACCACCTGGATCAATCAAAGAGTGTCTCCCAGAAATCTGGTGCTGGTGCTCTCTGCTGACCTCTTAAACCAAGAAAGAATATCAAGGTAAGGCCCCTTATAAGCCCCGAATATGCTTTTGGCGCCTAGGTTTCCATAAGACACATCTGAGTTCTTATTTCCCTCTGTGAATTCAGCAGGTTGAGTTGGTTTCTGTTATCCCCAATCAAGAGACCACTGACTGAGAAACATTCCAAAGGGGAGCCTTGACAGTTTATGCTACTGATGAGGAAGTGCCTCCCCAGGCAGGGATGCTATGAACTCCCACACCTGCCACAAGGCCAAACGCGGAGTTGGGAGGGGGGCGGGCACCCATTACTTCAAAACCACTAACTCTTCAGGGGGAGGTAGCCGATGATCATTAACAGGGGATTGGAGTAGTAACTTGTCACTGCATAAAATGGGATTTAAGAATATACTTGAATGGAACCGATGAATCTGCCAGGCAGGTGAGAGGTTGCAAGCTCCTCTGGCAAGATGGAAGGAAAAGGGCCCATCTGGAATCTGTTAATGACACTGAAGGGGGAAAAGAGCAGGCCTGGTGGTGGGTGAGGGGAGCATGCAGGAAAATAAATATATGATGAAGACCTGGCAGGCTGGTGTGGTGGTCTTAAAATCCAGGATGTGGAGAGGCTGGTAACAAATGGTCATTCACTTATTTATTTGATTATTGAGCATCTACTGTGTTCCAGAAGTGAACCACAGCTTCGATTCCAGTGAGGGAGAGAAGCAAGAAAAATAAACAAATAAACAAGACATGTATTATGGAGGGAATAATATCATGGTTAAGATGAAGAGTCAATTCTACCACCTACTTTTAGGGGGAGAAGTCAAGGAAGAGCTTTCCCAGAAGTTGAGGGTTGAGCCAAGCCTGGTGATTTGGAGACACCAGGAAGGAGACTATTGTGTCTAGAACACAATGTGAGAGGGAGAAGTGGCAGGAAATAAGATAGAAAAGCTGGCAAGAGTCAGGTATGCACCGATTCATAAGCATGGAGAAACCTGTGGATATTGTCCTAAGTGCAGTGAGAAATCACTGAAGGGTTCTCAGCAGGGAAGTGACAAGACCCAATTCACAGTGGATGGGCATGGTGGTGTCAGGTGGACCAGAGAGGAAGCAGGAATACCAGTTTGGAGGCTATTGCAATAATTCAGTACCCCACGCTGTGTAATATCACAACATCTTCTTCATGACCACCATTTAAAAATCACCCAAAGGACCTCTCTAATAGCATATTCACCTACTCAGTAGCAGTCAGGTACACTCCTATTTAAACACTTTAAGGCAGTGTCTTTTATGTATTTATTTATTCGGATATTATTTCAAAATCACACACATTTGCTACAATGATCGTATGGCAAAGCTGCACTGCGGACTTCTTAACATAATTTAAACTTGTTTTAGTGTCTGCTGCACTAGATTAGCTAAGCTGATGACATTTTACTATTTAGCAAATAATTATTGCTGAAGTTAGGCAGGGAGTAGAAGACAAATCCTTTTATTGAATGCTGAACTGTGTGTCCACACTGGACTGAGTACTTTATAAACCTAGTCTTATTTAATGGACAGCACAATAGATCAACCAACCATCCATCCATCCATCCATCCAACCAACAAATAAATACTCTAAGTGGTCCCAATTTTACAAATCAAGAAACAGACTCAGGACAGTTAAGTGATTTGTTTAACACTACAAAGCCAGCAATCTATGGGGTTCCTGAGCCAGGAGAGCTGGTTAGAAGGTGGACACAAGGATTTTCAAAGGATGCAGAGACAGGGTGAGGAAGGGAAGTTCTGAAAAGAGGATGAAGCCTTTCTCAGAGCCCCCAGGGCTACCATTTCACCATGCCGCCTCCCTTTATACATCTTTCTGGAACTTCTAGAACAGAAGCAGGTTACTACATAGGAGGACTAGGATATTTGTGAAAAGTGAGCAATGTCCTATGACTACCTGGTCAGGGTCAGGCCCTTCGTGGAGCAACAGGGCTTTGTCAAATCCATCCCAACTAAACAATGCTAGAGGTCCTGCCAAGTTGGGTGTTATCTGCTGCTTTGGAAATTCAACAGCCATCACCTTAAGACATCACTTTGGATAGCTTCCTATTATTTGAGAGTTCTTTAAAAAGTAGCCACTCTACTACCTGTGAAAGTAAAACAACTTCTAGAGAATAGGAAAATATATTAATGACTTGAGACGGGCAAAGATTTCTTAAACAAAACACAAAGAGCACTTACCATAGAGAAAACTATGTTGGACTACACGAAATAAACAAACTTCTATTCATCAATCGATACCATTTCAAAAATGGGAGGCAATCTACAGTGTGGACTGCAATATATTTATCTGACAAAGGGCTGGTATCAGGATTTTATAAGTACTCTACAAATGAATCACAAAATGACAACCTAGTAGAAAAACGGGCAAAGCACTCAAACATGCATTCACAAAAGAGAATAAATACGGCAAGTGCTCAACATCATTAGTCATCAGGGAAATGCAAAATAAAACCGTAATGAGATCACACTGTACACCCACCAAGATGACTAAAATGAAGGGACAAAATTTAAGAAAAGTACGTGAGGGAGAATATGGAGCTTCTAGTACTCTTTTTTTTTTGTTTTTTTGGGGGTACGCAGGCCTCTCACTGTTGTGGCCTCTCCCGTTGCGGAGCACAGGCTCCGGACGCGCAGGCTCAGCGGCCATGGCTCACGGGCCCAGCCGCTCCGCGGCATGTGGGATCTTCCTGGACCGGGGCACGAACCCACGTCCCCTGCATTGGCAGGTGGACTCTCAACCACTGCGCCACCAGGGAAACCCTCTAGTACTCTTATAGTCTGCTGGTGGGAATGTCAACTGGTACAACCACTTTGGAAAAAGAAACGGGTAGTGTTAAGCTGAATGTAAGCATTCTCTTAGGACCTAACAATTTTACTCAGCAGAAATGTACATACATGTTCACCAAAAGAAACGTACAAGAATTTTCATTGGAGAATTATCTGCAGCCCCAAACTGGATATGACCAAATGTCTAACAACTATAGAGCAGATAAACTGTGATACAGTCACAGGATGGAATACTATACAGCAATGAAATGTACAGACTGTCACTCCATGCAGCAACATGGATAAATCTCATGAACATAATAAACTTGTGCAAAAGAAAGCAGCCTCCAAAAGTGCATATCACTTCCATTTATGAAACGTGCGAATGGGCAAACCTAATGCATGCTGACGGGATGCAGAATGGGGTGGCTGCCTCTGGGGGGGAGAGTGACTAGGAGGGGAAAGGAGGGTGTTCCTGGATCCTGGCAACGCCGTATTTCTCCATCGGTGGTGCTTCCATGGCTGTGTTCACTCTGTAAAGCTGCATCTGGCTGTAGACTTATGGTTCGTTCACTCCTCCGCTAACTTCAATAAAAAGTTAACTTCAAAAATACCGACTCCTGACACCTGCATCGCAAACACTTATTAAGCACCTACAATATACGAGGTCCTGGCCTGAGGCAGAGGGGAGAGGGGATCTGCCCATGCATAAGACCAGGTTCCCACCCAAGTGGCCCTCCAGCTTTGAAGTCCCTGGGCCCCTCCCCCTCCCCCTGGCTGCTGCTGAGTAATCGGTAGAGACTATTAAATCCATAGATTATAAATAGACACTAATCAGGGGAGACCCTATAGAAAGTCACTCTACCAGTTCTTCAGAAAATGGAATCACCTTGAGTAACACAATCAACAGTGCAGGACCTTACCTGTGTTCCGGGTGGGAATTTATATACCAGATATAGTAATGCTGAAAATACTTGTTATTTTCAGCCTCCTCTTAAAGTTATACTATTGTAAGAGCTTCTCAGAACTCTTACATGTCAAGAACTTGATGTCATTTAATCCTCACAGTAATCCTATGAGCTATATCTTACTATTCCCATATTTAAAATACGGAAATAGACTTAAAGCAGGTTAAGTAACTTGCCCCAGGTCACAAAGCTGGGGACTGGAAGAGCAAAACGAATTAAATGCACCCTTTAAGAACTCGTGATGCTGTTCCCAACACAGTGACACACTCTCCCTCTAAATCCTCCACCCTCTAGTGGAGGGAGGGAAGAGGTAAACAACAGAGGCCACCTGTCACCTGCCTGTCACTCACGGAGTGCAGACAGGCAGCCCCAAGATGAGAGTGATTTGCTCCGAGTCACCTGCAAACATCTAGAGAAGGCCCCGATGGGCTTTCTTCCAGAGCCCGGAAATTGATAAAACATTAATGGAATATAAAATGATAAAATATGATTATATTTCACCCCCAGATTCACTGATTTGCTGGGAAATTTTTATCAACAGTCAGATTCAAGGAAACACGGTTAACAAAGGCAAGCTCTGAAGGCAATGTGCTGGGGAAAATGCGGGAAGGCACAATTAGTCCTCTAGCACCTAATGAAAAATTTAAGGTTTGGCTATCAGGGTGTAAACAGCCCTGCTTCTGTGCCACCAAGTCATCACGCTAGATGCATGCTGGAGTCGCGGGCAGTGCCAGCGCCATAGAGCTTTATGGACTTCGTAAAAAATAGATGGTTGTAAAGACCAGCTCTGCTCTGGGTTATGAATCTGGCCGGGTAGAAAGGGAGAAGCCCTCTGTGAACAGGAAAGAAAATGCTAGAAAACCAAGAAGGCCACCATTCCACGCAGGCCTGGGTGGCCCAGGCAAATCGGTTTCTCGTGAAGCAGGTACTGAATGAGACTATTTCCATCTACAAATGGGTCTCTTCAGTCACCCAAGGAAGCAGTGGAGGGCTCCACAGCAAACCAAAGTGCGGGGTGGAAACATAGCTTTCTGAACTGTTCCTGGTTCGAGGATTTAGATGGTAGATGGGAAAGGGCCACAAAAGAATATTCCTTTTAATGAGAATAATCTATCACCACTACATCAATCGGATTAATGTAATGGGACCATTTCAAAAGGAGGAAATTACAGGTCATTAGGAGTAATTTCAAATTAAGTTACGGGTTTAAATGATTCCCTTCAGTTTTCTGAAGAATTTACCAAAAATTTTATCTTGCAGGTTTCATTCAGAAGACAAATAATATTTACATGACTTTATAAACCTTTCATGTGCAAAGAACCGTGTGGAGGCCTGAATGCTGAAATACAACCAAAATTGTCTCAAACCTCTGTCTTGCTCCCACCCACCCCCCATGCAGTGTTTTTCTGGTTCAATCGATCATGCATTCCATCCCAACCTATTCTTTATTTATTTTATTCAGTGATAAAACAAACACCTCAATTTCAGGTTGTTTACAAAACGGTTTGATAATCTGCTCCCAATTAAACGGCTAAGAACTACAATAAGAACAAAAATATAAATCATGTTAACCATCTGTCTTTGGCTGACAAAGGCGGCAAATGGAAAGGTTACGTTGATACCGTGCATTTAATCTGTGCTATTGTGGAAGGAAACCCCAATTAGGGATGATATTTCATTGCAGGCTTTACACTGTTTCCCTTTTGTTCTTTAATTTGAGTTGTACCAATTGTGTTACCAAACTAGGGGAGGGTTCATTATCTCCTCCTCCGACATGTTGCACTGGGCTGCCCTCATTTATAAATTTAATGTCGCCAATGCCGGCTAATTATAACCAGCAACTCTCAACCGCCAAATGACTCCTTGGCAGAGTTTAGCAGCAGGACTGTCTTCAAACCATCAGAGAACAACAGACTCGACTGCAACCCGCGTTGCTCTCTCAGGTAGAATGAATAAGGCGGGAACTCAATGAAAAGGTGCTTTCAAAGATTACAAATTTAAGGCGAAGATTAATCCAAACATTTCCCCTGGCGTTAGCTCTCTGGGCGCCATTTGTGAGTGGACAGGGAAATCTGGAGGTGGAACATTCCGAAGTTTTTTGTTTTGGTTTGTTTTTTTTTTTTGCGGTACGCAGGCCTCTTACTGTTGTGGCCTCTCCCGTTGCGGAACACAGGCTCCGGACGCGCAGGCTCAGCAGCCGTGGCTCACGGGCCCCGCCTCGCCGCGGCATGTGGGATCTTCCCAGACCGGGGCACGAACCCGTGTCCCCTGCATCGGCAGGCGGACTCTCAACCACTGCGCCACCAGGGAAGCCCATTCCGAAGTATTTTATCGAGGAAATCCTGCTGCCTGACCTGAATGCAAACTGCTCTCCCTGTGGATTCTAAAGTAGGGTTTTAGTGACTTCTTCTGAAGGTCCGATACTCAAAAGCTGCGAGATCGGGGTGTCAAACGCCCAGGAGGGACAGAGATGCTGTTTCTTGCATGTTTCTGAACTAGCCACCTGGGGAATACCCAGCACTCCAGCATCTGGTCACTAATGGCAATGGAAGGCGCCACCGGAGTCACCACTCTCCCTAGAATCTAGAGTTCTGCTCGGCCAAGCCTTCATTCTTCTGAACACACTGCTCCTATGCCTTGAGCATCTCCTTTTCCTCCTGCCGATTTCCTCCTTGTCCCTGAAGAAAAAGCCTTCCCCGCCAACCTCACCATCCTGCCTTTGCCTCCAAGGAGGCTCGTCTTCCTCCTGGCCCTGCCACACCCTCACAGAGTCAATGCCACTTGTCTCAGCACCTGTTTGCATGTCTGTCTGTCCTGCTACATTGGGAGTTCTTTACTACAAAACTACCTTAATAAGCTTTGTATTCCCAGAACCATATACAATGCTGATTCCTGATGAAGGACTGAATGAACTGACGGACTGCCACACACACAGTCCGGTTCTTCTTTGTGTTTTTTTTAACATCTTTATTGGAGTATAATTGCTTTACAATGGTGTGTTAGTTTCTGCTTTATAACAAAGTGAATCAGCTATACATATACATATGTTCCCATATCTCTTTCCTCTTGTGTCTCCCTCCCTTCCACCCTCCCTATCCCACCCCTATAGGTGGTCACAGAGCACTGAGCTGATCTCCCTGTGCTATGCGGCTGCTTCCCACTAGCTCTCTGTCTTACATTTGGTAGTGTATATATGTCCATGCCACTCTCTCAGTTTGTCCCAGCTTAAGTCCAGTTCTTGTCTTGAATCTCAGGGGTGGTGATGAGGGGCATCTCTGCTGTGCTCTGATGTTCTCCTGGCTTTGCACAAGCACAGCGGTTTGAACAGACCCGAGCCTTCCATTCCTCACTGGGTAAGCTTGGCAGGTCTGAAAACCTCCGTAATAGGAAGGTCCCCAATCTCTGGGTTACTCTCACTGACTAGTCCTGGTGGTGTATGACTTGTCATTCCCACTTCACTAGGGACTGTCCCTGAGTTGTGTTGATGCAGAATTCCTATCAGATCCATCTGCCGCCCACCCCCCAACCACCATACTTACTGGAGGCAGTAAGTATACTCTGCAAGGAGTCAATGGCCATGGGCTGGAAGGTGAGATCATCCCTCCCGGTCAGCCTGCTGCCCAGAGAGCAATGGAGTGAGAGTGACCCCATGACTGAAGAGCTCCTTTGTGCCAGTGATCAAGTGCATTCAGAAATTCCATGACCAGACTGCTGGAATGTAAGCTCCACAAGGGCTGCGACCAATGATAGGCATGGTGCCAGGCTTGAAAGATGCTTGTTGGAGGAATGATTCAGGCAAAAACTTGGATGGTGGGCAAAACAGGTGGTTTTCTCTCCATTTTATTCATGAGGAAATTCTCAGACCCGAAGAGGTTGCTCTGTACGAGTTAGAGTTGAACTTGAGGCTTCCAATGCAAGGCAGGCGCGTGGCTTAAGGTCCTGCAGTGGGACCAGGCCACCAGACAGGAGACCATTACTTCTAGAGGAGAAGCCAGAAGTGCTGGGAGGACAGAGTCAGCATGAAGACAGTGGTGTCTAGCCAATGCTCAGCGGATGCTGGGGGCACCAAAAGCAAGGAAGGGAAGAGAAATCTGCTCCTCTTGCCCCCAGGGAGAACCTAAAAAAGAGGGTTCCCATACAAAGCTGGAGCCCAGAGTCCAGGGGGCTACCCTGGTGCAAAGGCAGTGGGTGCCCTGGGGCGAGCTCACAGGCGTGCAGGGAGCCCCAAGCTTGGTACTAGTGCTGAAGGCCCCCCACTGACACACAGGCTCGGGCCCCCATGAGCGATGCACGTGGTCCTTCCAAACAGGCACACACCTTGGACACCTTGATGCCACCAAACACAGCGGCTGCCCGTCCTCCACACCAGAACGTTGCACTTGAAGGAAACAGTGCACTGCATACCCTGAGATACGGAGTATGATACAGCTAGTTCAAAACCAACGCCAACATGTATCCTGACTGTATTCAACTATGGACGATGTAGCCGTGGACCCACATCGGTAAGTGTAGGTCAAAATGGTGCCGGGGACTTCCCTGGTGGCGCAGTAGTTGGGAGTCCGCCTGCCGACGCAGGGGCCACGGGTTCGTGCCCCGGTCCGGGAGGATCCCACGTGCCGCAGTGCGGCTGGGCCCGTGAGCCAGGGCCGCTGAGCTTGTGCGTCCGGAGCCTGTGCTCCGCAATGGGAGAGGCCACAACAGTGAGAGGCCCGTGCATCGCAAAAAAAAAAAAAAATGGTGCCGGAAAAATAAATCTGTCTCCATCATGACCTCAAGTCACTAAAATCAGGGCCCCAGGTTACCTTCTGACCCAGCCTCTCTGCAGAGGGCAGAGTAACCTGGAACCCCACTCCACCTGGCTCCTTCTAGCCCCACGGATCTTCCAACGCAGCACTTCCCAAATGTGCTCCTCAGAACTGGAGGAAGGGGCACATGAAGAAGCTTTCCTCAGTCCAATAAACTCGGACCATCCTGCTTTAAAAGAAGTGGAGCACGATTGTTTTTGTTTGTTTTTGCCACATTGGGAGTTCTTTACTACAAAGCTACCTTAATAAGCTTTGTATTCCCAGAACCATATACAATGCTGATTCCTGAAGAAGGACAGGAAACTTCCCCACAGGACCGTGCTCCTTTCAGGGTCTAAAGCTCCACATTGCCTGGGCCCTCGGTCTGGCTGGCGGGAAGCGAGAGCTCGGAAAGCTCACTTGAGCTTGCCCTGCTTTTGTGTGGTTCACCTTCTCCACGGACAAGTGAGGTGAGCGAGCGTGGCTGCCGGGGAGGCTGGGGCTCCAAGCCCGCTCTGCTGACCACCAGGTGCCCCCCTGCAGCACGCGGGCCACAGGTGACCACATACAGAGGGCCAGAGGGTAGCACGTCCACCTCCCACCCCACCACCCCCAGAGCTGCTCTTAGACAGAGTCAGAAAGCAAAAAGTGAAGAGCACCAATAATTTTGCAATTTCCAAATCATATGTTAGTAATTAATCCCACCTCCCACTGATAACTGAATCCTAAAGATTTCAATATGCAGAATCGTTTTCTTTACCAAACAGAATGGGGTGAATGTTTTTTTTTCACCAGCCAGTATATCAAGGACACCTTTCCTGGTCGACACAAGGAACCTCCTCATCTATGCCATCAACTTCACTTTACACACCTGTAAGAACTGTCACTTATTCCCCAGTCCCCTGGGGCTGAACATAAAAGACTTTCCGTTTCTTTTTCTTTTGGCTTTTATTATTTGTTGCTACAAATAATACTGCAGTAAGTATGCTGGAATTTATGTCTTTATGTACCACGTTTGTACCCTAAATTCCTAGAGACGGGATTGCAGAGTCAAAGGAAAGGATATTTTTAATTTTAAAAGTCTGTCAAATTATTCTCCCCAGACTGCTGTAACCATTTTACATTCCTGCCTACACTAAAGAAGGGTGCTTAGCACTTTCCCATGATAGTTATTTGGGTATATGTCTTATTTTCACAACCAGTCAGAAAATGCCTGGATGGCAGCAAACATCACTTATCCATCTCTGTGTAGCACATGCTTGGTGTTTCATTTCACTCACAGTAGATGCTCAAGGAACATTTGCTGGATGAATGTCAGTAAGAAATCATTAGACATCATTCAAGTGCCTGGGATGAAACCATAATCCACAAGCAATAAACTAAGACCTAGTGTTATACAACATGACAAAGGCATGCAATTATCTGTAAGAGTAACTGGCCTAAATGGGCTGGAGATCAATGACCAATTAATGGGCAATATAAGTTTCACAAAAGGATGTATTGCCTTTAACAAATCATGCCTTTAGACAACCCCCAAGTGGCAGGGACCACCAGGCACACAGCCATGAACAGATCGGAATCTCCACTCACATGCCACATTCAATGCTACGCAAGCCACCGTGGGTTCCTGAACTACTTGGAAAGGAGGACACCTGTCAATAACAACAATGAACGATTAATTCTACGGTTGCAGAATCTTAATTTACTGCTCACTTCCTCATAGGAAATCCATGCAAGAGTAGAAACCAGGACGTACCCGGGACAGTGTCTCCTCAGCAGGTAAGCAGAGAGACAGGCTGGTTTTCAGCCTGTAGGATGGACCTGGGAGGGAGAACTCAGAATTGGCATGAGAGCTGTGATGCCAACTGGGAGAAGAGAGGTGACCCCCAGTGCCCCGTGTTCATCCATAAGACTATCCAGATTGGGCGGGGGGGTGGGGGTGGGGGGTGCATCTCTCAGCACAGTCTGGGAAACTTTCTACTAGAAAACACACTGTCCATGGGCTTCTGAAACTCTAAGTTTTCTTCAGTGAGGTCACTGGAAGATCAATTTTCTAACCTGATGCTTCTGCCCCGACTCACAGCATCTGATGTGCTGTATTTCCTGTTGGTTCTGAATCCAAGACTCTCACCTTCTAACTCCCAAACATGCAGATTCTCATTTATGATGAATCCCACCATCTTTTACAAGAATAAATGTGGAAGTAGTGGCATTTCTGTAATACAGCCTGGAAACTTCCTGTGTCAAGAAGGAAGCTGGGGCTTCCTTGGTGGCACAGTGGTTGAGAGTCCGCCTGCCGATGCAGGGGACACGGGTTCATGCCCCGGTCTGGGAAGATCCCACATGCCGTGGAGCGGCTGGGCCCATGAGCCATGGCCGCTAAGCCTGCACATCCGGAGCCTGTGCTCCGCAATGGGAGAGGCCACAACAGTGAGAGGCCCACATACCACAAAAAAAAAAAAAACCTAGCAAACAGAATCCAACAGCACATTAAAAGGACCATACACCATGATCAAGTGGGGTTTATCCCAGGAATGCAAGGAGTCTTCAATATACACAAATCAATCAATGTGATACACCATATTAAGAAATTGAAGGATAAAAAGCATATGATCATCTCAACAGATGCAGAAAAAGCTTTTGACATAATTCAACACCCATTTCTGATAAAAACTCTCCAGAAAGTGGGCATAGAGGGAACCTACCTCAACATAATAAAGGCCATATATGACAAACCCACAGCCAACATCGTTCTCAATGGTGAAAAACTGAAACCATTTCCTCTAAGATCAGGAACAAGACAAGGTTGCCCACTCTCACCACTATTATTCAACATAGTTTTGGAAGTTTTAGCTACAGCAGTCAGAGAAGATAAAGAAATAAAAGGAATCCAAATCGGAAAAGAAGAAGTAAAGCTGTCACTGTTTGCAGATGACGTGATACTACATATAGAGAGTCCTAAAGATGCCACCAGAAGATTACTAGAGCTAATCAATGAATTTGGTAAAGTTGCAGGATACAAAATTAATGCACAAAAATCTCTTGCATTCCGATACACTAATGATGAAAAACCTGAAAGAGAAATTAAGGAAACACTCCCACTTACCACCGCAACAAAAAGAATAAAAATACATAGGAATAAACCTACCTAAGGAGAAAAAAGACCTGTGTGCAGAAAATTATAAGACACTGATGAAAGAAATTAAAGATGACACAAACAGATGGAGAGATATACTATGTTCTTGGATTGGAAGAATCAATATTGTGAAAATGACTCTACTACCCAAAGCAATCTACAGATTCAGTGCAATCCCTACCAAACTACCAATGGCATTTTTCACAGAACTAGAACAAAAAATTGCACAATTTGTATGGAAACACAAAAGACCCCGAATAGCCAAAACAATCTTGAGAAAGAAAAATGGAGCTGGAGGAATCAGGCTTCCTGACTTCAGACTATACTACAAAGCTACAGTAATCAAGACAGTATGGTACTGGCACAAAAACAGAAATATGGATCAATGGAACAGGATAAATAGCCCAGAGATAAACCCATGCACATATGGTCACCTTATCTTTGCTAAAGTAGGAAAGAGTATACAATGGAAAAAAGATAGCCTCTTCAGTAAGTGGTGCTGGGAAAACTGGACAGCTGCATGTAAAAGAATGAAATTACAACACTTCCTAACACCATACACAAAAATTAAGTCAAGATGGATTAAAGACCTAAATGTAAGGCCAGACACTATAAAACTCTTAGAGGAAAACATAGGCAGAACACTCTATGACATAAATCACATCAAGATCCTTTTTGACCCACCTCCTAGAGAAATGGAAATAAAAACAAAAATAAACAAATGGGACCTAATGAAACTTAAAAGCTTTGGCACAGCAAAAGAAAACATAAAGAAGACAAAAAGACAACCCTCAGAATGGGAGAAAATATTTGCAAATGAAGTAACTGACAAAGCATTCATCTCGAAAATTTACAAGCAGCTCATGCAGCTCAATAGCAAAAAAACAAACAACACAATCCAAAAATGGGCAGAAGACCTAAATAGACATTTCTCCAAAGAAGATATACAGACTGCCAACAAACACATGAAAGGATGCTCAACATCACTAATCATTAGAGAAATGCAACTCAAAACTACAATGAGGTATCACCTCACGCCGGTCAGAATGGCCATCATCAAAAAATCTACAAACAATAAATGTTGGAGAGGGTGTGGAGAAAAGGGAACCCTCTTGCACTGTTGGTGGGAATGTAAATTGATACAGCCACTATGGAGAACAGTATGGAGGTTCCTTAAAAAGCTAAAAATAGAACTACCATATGACCCAGAAATCCCACTACTGGACATATACCCTGAGAAAATCATAATTCACAAAGAGTCATGTACCACAATGTTCACTGCAGCACTATTTACAATAGCCAGGACATGGAAGCAACCTAAGTGTCCATCGACAGATGAATGGATAAAGAAGACGTGGCACATATATGCAATGGAATATTACTCAGCTGTAAAAAGAAACAAAATTGAGTTATTTGTAGTGAGGTGGATGGACCTAAAGTCTGTCATACAGAGTGAAATAAGTCAGAAAGAGAAAAACAAATACCGTGCGCTAACACATATATATGGAATCTAAAAAAAAAAATGGTTCTGATGAACATAGGGGCAGGACAGGAATAAAGACACAGACATAGAGAATGGACTTGAGGACACAGGGAGGGAGAAGGGTAAGCTGGGACGAAGTAAGAGAGTAACAGTGACATATATACACTACCAAATGTAAAATAGGTAGCTAGTGGGAAGCAGCTGCATGGCACAGGGAGATCAGCTCAGTGCTCTGCAACCACCTAGAGGGGTGGGATAAGGAGGGTGGGTGGGAGACGCAAGAGGGAGGGGATATGGGGATATACGTATGCATATAGCTGATTCACTTTGTTCTACAGCAGAAACTAACACAACACTGTAAAGCAATTATACTCCAATAAAGATGTTAAAAAAAAATGAGGGCAGAAATCAGCATAAAACCTAAAAAAAAACAACAACAAAAGGCTTTCAACCAACAGAAAAGATTTTTAAAAAGACAATTATTCCATTGTTCAAAGGACCCTGTGCTGTGATGGTTGCACAGCTCTGGAACACACTAGAAAGCGCTCTGAAGGGCGATGTCTATGGTATGTAAATTATATCCCAATTGTTTAAAAAAAGACACTGACTTAGAAAAGATGTTATTTGCCAGAGCTGTGCATGCCTTGAGTGGATGGACAATGTGACTAGATTCACAACATCTGGATACGGATCTCCTGTCTTACAAAAGGCAAGATATACCTGCATGTGGAACAGGATAGGAAGATAGCCACGTCCTCATCATAATGGTCACAAGGCCGCTGACCACTCTAAAGTCACACGCTGCTGCTGGCAGGCGACCCCTGGTCACGGGGTGGGAAAGGCCAAGTGCCCCACTCTTAATCGACCCAGGCCTGGATGGGGAAATCAATGTAATGACCCGTAAGAGGAACACGCTCGTAAAGAAGGTCACTAAACACCTCTGGTTATTTGCTGGCTCTTTAGGAAAGAGAATACCATAAAAGTCTATGAAGAGGGCATAACCCCACGCTCTATTAACACACGTGATTTGGGGAGGAAAAGGACTTGTGGGCACTTTAGCTAACATTTTTCCTCCTCTGTACATCCCACGGCCCTTGTTTGGGTCCAGCATTTGCTAAGTACCTCCATGCCAGACACTTGCTGCAGAAACACCAGAGGCCAAAGCACAGGCCAGCACCACAGACGAGCTCTTCGTTCTCAACTCACTGAAGACAGATGTTGCTCGAAAACAACGTATCCACAGACCAAGATGTCCAGCATCACTATGGTACCTTCAAGGCCCATTTCATTTTGGGTTGTCACTTGCTACGTGCAAATGCCCAGTAGCATCCTGAAATTCATGTGAATTCATGAATAAATACAATTTGCTCCTTGGGAACAGGCCTTGGCCTTTCCCACGAGGCCTCCCTCCCCGCTGGGCTGGGTTGCCTCCCTCCCTCCCGCCCCCTGTAACAGATGGCCTGAGGCAGGTCCACAGAACACAAAGCACATGGCCTCCACTTGGGGGTTCTGGGTCCCCCACCTTCTGTTTTCAGCCTGGAAGGCACATGGTAACTGTGAGGGTCGCGGAGGCAGGGGGACTTAGGTGAGCCACAACCTCACACCCTCCTCCAACACTGGCCGCAGACCTCCTTCACGTGGCCCTACTCGTTTAGGAACTGGAACTCAAGTGAACCTTTAAGGGTCTGTGTCATCAAGTTTAATCTGTCTCTCCAGCACCAGGGAGATGGCAGACGTCCAAAGCCCCTGGACCCTATGCAACGTCAACAGTCCTGGCTGTGGATGTTCCATAGATGCTCCCACTGAACCCACTGGTGCTTTTTCAGCTGACACCATTCCTACCCCTGAAGAGGTCTGCACAGCACTAGATCCCCTGAGGGTATCGACAGAGGACAGCCGCTCTTCTCGGCCCCTCTTGTCACATGGGTTCTGTATGCCACCGACAGAACGCCGGCTAATTCAGACTGACAAAGCCCGAAGATCAGACTCTCCTGGACGGCCTGTCACACCCCAGCTCATCACGGGATGTCTGAATGCACCGTATCCGTGAACAGCAAGACACAACCTGGGGCTGGGTACCACTCACCGGGCTTCAAAATTTACAGCACCTCTCCAATTCTGCATTTCCCTTTAAATAAAAATCTAACGCTGACCCCCCCAAAAAATCTCAGATTGTTTTGTTCTTTGGTAGGTTTTGTATCACCAATTAGTCTCTTTTGTGCTCTTGGCTCTGCTTGGGTTTGGGCCAGAGTGAACAGCATTTAAAATGAAGGCATTGTGTATTCACAAATCAAATAAGTTCCTGACAGCTGCCCCAGTGGCTTCCTCATTCAGTTAAATTAATGCCCAAGGCCTCAGGGTGAATGGTCTTCTGGGGAGAATGCGGGCATTTATTTTCAGATTCCCATTTGGTGTTGGGTCTTTCAACGCCAAATCCTGTTTAATGTACTCGTGTTCTGTTAAACTGTGAGCAAATTTATTCTATGGACTACTTGACAGAATTCATACGATTAAAGTCAAATACGATTTGCACTTGAAAAAATAAGATCTTTGCTTCACTTTCAAACAGGAGCAACCCAGTGTTGCCCTTAGCAAGTGTAAGCCCGACCAGACCTGTCCTCCCTCCAAAAACCACCCCTGGTTTTCTTCCCAATGACCACTGTCAGAAAGGTCTTTTAAAAGGACTGCAGGCATTTTGCTCCTCACTCATGAAATCATTTATACAAAATTTTTGTAAGATTTCTTATAAAAACTACTGTCCTTTTTAAGTATGTTACCAGCACTGTTTTCCAATATTGTGTTTTCTCATTGTACCTTGCAAGGGACAGACAGTTCTTAATAATGGGTTATTGAATTTTATAACTGTCCTTCAGACTCTATTCTCTGGAAACACCAAGCTTCTCAGAGCTTTTAGTCCTCAAATCTCTGAGTCTGAGGTGAGTTTTGAATAAACTAGTCTAAGTTTTTTTGGCAGTTCTATCTTAAGCACCTTGGCATGCCTTCAACACCTCGTAGTGCTCAAGAACATCTTAGGAATGCTCAAAGTAGCAGACGTATAAAGACTGCATTGCGATATTTTGTTTTTATCACTCGAGTATGGGTCTCCTGTCATGAATAAGAAATTACTTTAAATATCCCTGAAATGGTTGGTCCACTCCTCTCCTTACAACACTGAGGAAATCGCAAGAGAGAAACTCTTAGTCACAGTACCAGGCTGTAACTCACAAGAAATTATACTTTCTGCTCTCTCAGTGGTAATTCAGATCAACTCTCCAGCCACAGCCACTAACAGCATTTTCTTTGGTCCCTGAAATCACTTCTAACCAGGATAAGTCTGGGGGATTATTGTTACCCTCCCAGCCCACGAAACAATTCTGGAAGTCACTGTGCACCTGTGAAGTTTCCAGTTCCTGCATTGGTCTCGGTTTGTCTATCTGTCTCTATCTCATCGATCTCTTTAGCTCTCTCTTACACACATACACATACACACACACACACACACCCTCATATACACATGAGAGAGACAGAGACGACGGAGACAGGAACAGGACCTCATGCTACTTAAACCCACCGCACTAACGCTCCCAAATCTATCCTTGTTTTGTGGGACCACTTCCCCTCTCGCTTGCATCTTCAATAAATCGCTCTCTCTCCATGAAGTCCTTTTCTGTGCATAAACATATTCAGACCTCCTTCTCCTAAAAACACCTCCCCTCAGCTCCTCAAATTGCCATCCTACTGCTGACTATCCAGCTCCCACCCTGGAGTAGGGAAGAGTGGAGTTGACACTTCAATCTCCTTTTCTTATCCGCCAGTTCCACCCATTCCTTGAACTCTGATTTCAGCCAAAACGTGCCATGGAACTTCCTCCCTTGAAAGATTCCAACGATCTCCTTAATCTCAAATCCAACAGCGTGTTCTCAGACATATTTTCTTTAACCTTTAAATAGGAGACTGTCAACTGTTCCCTTTATGGACTTCCCTGACACCAGACTCTCAAGGTCTTCTTAATTTGCCATCTGCTCTGCAAGCCTTTCTTACATCAATACTTAGGCTAAAAAATTCCTCAAACTTGAACTTTGTCCTCCCTGCCGTCACCCCCTGTCTGATTCCCACCTTTCATCACAGGTCCAGCCCCACGAGGCCTTGCCTTTGCCCCCCTCCGTCTTTCTCTCCCTTGAACAACTGTAACACTTGTTTTTTTTAATATTTTATTTAATTGATTGATTTATTTTTGGCTGTGTTGGGTCTTCATTGCTGTGCACGGGTCCAGCTGCTCTGCAGCGTGTGGGATCCTTCCGGACCAGGGTTCGAACCCATGTCCCTACATTGGCAAGTGGATTCCCAACCACTGTGCCAGCAGGGAAGTCCCAACAACTGTAACACTTTATCTGACACAGCCCTCTTACTACCTCAAGGTCATCTCTATTCGCATCGTCCCTCCCTGGCCAGATCCTAAACTTGGTGCTGGTGGAGACTGCCTCAATCTTCTAGAAATTTCTGTGCATTTGGCCCAATGCCTAGTACATAACCCCTGCTGAGTGCTGAAGGAGTTCATTTTCAAAATGAGTTGTGACCAAAGTCGTTTTTTTCCTTTCCAGTTTCTTTGTTAGACTCTCATTTGGCATCCCTGGAAGACCAAAGTTCTGTGCAGACAATCCAGAGAACCTGGGGCTTAAAACGGAGATTCCCCAGGCTCCACCCTCATAGCAGCTGAAGTGGTGGGTCTAGGGGGGATTCCAAGAATCTGCATCTTTGTCAAGCACTCCATGAGACCAGACCACACTTTGAGGAAGCTGGCTTTATATTCATAATTTCAATATAACCATTCCTACAAAATACCCATGAGAGTTAACCTCTGGATCAAGTGCAAAATTCAGTTCTGATTCATGAAATTCTTAATTCTTAGTAAGAGTCCATGGTCAAAGCCTTTTAGGTCAGGCAGGCAAGTGTGATTGTCCATCAACAATTACTCACTGAGAGCTTACTAGGTCCAAAGAACTATTCTAGGTACTTGGACTATGGCAATGAGTTAAACAGACAAAGCAAAAAACACCTGTCCTCCCGAGGCCTCAGTTCTGGAGGAGCCTGGGTGCCGGTGGACGCCCCACCGTGTTTGTCACCAGGTCTCAAAAGAGAACAAGGCGGGGGAAAACTGGCTCCTGAGGTTTCCAGTAGGGTCAAACCACAAGTGTGTCCACAGCCTGTGTAACCAGTTTTCACACTGGGCAGCCCTGGCCCAACGTCCTTGTGGACCAGCTACTTCCTTCCCCAAATGTCTAGCTGCTGTTGCGTCACCCTTGGTCCTGGTCTGGTCCCACCTGCTCAGCAGGCCTTTGAAGGAAGGGCAGGGGTGCTGGCCCATGGAAGTAAATGCTCAGTCCCCCTTCAGGTGACTACGGCCATGGGGGGCGGAGGGTGGTCAGGGCAAGCCTGAGGGGTCTGGGCAAGGGGTTTTCCGAAGGTCCCCAGAGCCTCCCTTCCACTGTCTGGCAGGCAGAGGCGGTGGGGCTGGTGCGGAATCTTTCATGTGTACCGGCTGCTGCTAGAGCTGTTTTATTCATCGTTACCTTTATTTGATCCAACTGTTTCTTGACGCCATCCGCATCCGGCATGCAGATTACATGCGTACCAGAATTTCTTTCAAAAATAAAACCCACCATGACTCTGCTACGTAAACAATCTCTTAGTACTTCTGAGCACTTCAATAGCTTCCCTTCGAAAACAAAACCCTAAGTGGTATTTAGAGGTGGGTTCCAGAAGGGACAGTCAAGTGTGTCCTGCCCCTGGGAAATGAGCAGCCGTTTCTCGCTACAGGCCGAGGGCTGGGTCCCATTCCCTGTTCTCCTCCTTCCTTTACTCACCTCGCACCCATTCCCTGCACTGGTTTTCCCTCGCCACCAAGGAGTCCTGCCTCCAAATTCAGGACACAGGACTAACTCCAGGTCCACTATCATACTCACCCAGCACCCCTGCGATCATTAAGATTCTCCTCGACTTGACTGTTATAGTTCATTCTTTGCTTTCCAAAGGCTCACCTGGACCCTAAACTTTAAAAAGTGAAATAAAAAGCTCCTTCCCCCAAAGCTGATCCCAGCCACCCACTAATCAAAGGCCTCCAATGAACTCACTTTAAGGTTAGGATCAAGAGGTAAACGACCAAGGTTATCCACAATGTGACACCAAGCTGGTCGAGTCTATTAGGTAAAGAAGACACTTCAAGAAGAATCCTTAACTATTTCTTAGCATCTACTAGGTGTGTGGCGTTGCAAATGAAGGGGGAGGTCAACCTCCTCTCTCCGGGCTACACGGCTCACACGTGTCTCACTCTTTACTTTCAACTTCTCAACTGACATAATTCACACTGAACGCCTGGAATATGACCTGGACATTATAACTACTCAACAGACGCTGCTCCACTCACCCGGCTAAACTCCTGGCTTTGGGGCCAAATCAAAGGAAACCTATACCCTCTTTGTTATCGACTGCAATAGCAGAAGTCTCTCCCACTCTCTCCTCCCCCACCCCGGTCCTTAAACATTTAAAATGCAGGCTCCAACCCAGTGCCCCCGGGGTGCTCAATAAATATTTGATGACAACTTATTCCTGTTGTTCAAGGCTTTGGGAAGTTTGAGGTAAAGACTCAGGGAGGCTCAGGATTCTCTTCTCCAAGAGGCCCCTGCTTTTTCCAACCTGATCGTAATAAATCAAATGAAACAAACTACACTTTATGTAAATTTAAACCTATCGGTTAATAAAGCTGGGCTCAGATAAGCAAGAAAACCCCCAAGAGTTCAGACGAGAAGGCACCAGACAAAGAGCTTCTCCCGAAAGCTTATCTGTTCTCCAGGGACCTTGATTTCCATAGCTCCTGTTAACCTGATGTCTAAACGTCCTGGAAGAATTCATTTTCAATGTTAAATACTCACAGGACACCTCCTCTTGCTAACACACCCTGGCCAGCGCTCTAAAGTCATCTGCACAGTATTTGCAGGCTAATCTTTCTATGCTTAGTTGTAAAAGCTGTCAGTTAGGAAAACCTCTCTCTCTTGACAGTCAGGACCTGCCTCCTATTTTCATGCACATAGACACACAATGAATCACAGGCTTCACTAATCCTTTAAGAGTGTTAGAGGTCCCAGGAGACTGTTGGGATGCAGGCAAACCCTGCCCTGTATTATGCTATTTCCTACTAATCCTAGAAAAATGAATGTTAATTTATCACAAAAAAGGGTTAATTATGCATTTATTTCCAACATAGGTACGTAAGATCAGGCTCAGAAATAATACTGAGTATAATTTTCTTTTGAATGAGGATTCCATTTTGAGCATTTTTACCAAACAGAGGCTAAACTCAGAGCAACTGTGCAGAAGAAAAAGAGTGGCTGGGTAATGACAAGACCCAACTATAATTTTAATTAACCTTCTGATCCTGCTTAAATATAGTTTGCCTTGTAAAAAATCTGTAATAACATCTATTTCAATCTCCTCTGCTATTAGTTATTAAATTGAAAATGGATGCCTAGACTGATTTGGCAAAGATATTCAAGAAATTTGAATTCTTTATTCTCTCTTTATTAAAGTAATAATTGGTAGCATTAAAAAACTTCTCTGATTAAGTCATTCAGTGTAATTAAATCACCAGATTTATTAGGCTTCCTGAAGCCGCATACACACAGCTGGAACGATGTTGATTGTTGGCAGGTGCTGAACCACAAGCACATCTTGGCAGTAGCTTCCCTTGAACTTCCCTGCTGCTCAGACCAAGTGTGCATCGGTTTCACATGCCCTCTCCCACGGCCTCTAGGGTTCTGAAGGCCCCTGCCTACTGACTCCCTCCTGCTCACAATGAAAGAAGAGTCCTCAGGAAGGGTCACTCTGTACGTGTTGGTGTGGAAAGAAGGAGAGAGAGGTGCGCCAGGGAAAAAACACTCAGATTAGCCCAAACGCAAATGTTCCACGCCCCGGTTTGGTGGTTTCGCCTCTTCCGTTCCCCTGAATCTCCAGCAGCTCCATTCTGAATGCCTTCCTTGTCCTGAGGTTACACTTCGGGACTTTAGCCTCGGCTATCCTCAGCCCTGAGAACCCCTTGGAAGATGAGACCAGGTCAACTGTTTCTGAGCCAGACGCTGCCATCTTTACAAAGCCTTTGGGTTTTACTGGAGCGAGAGCAGAAAGAATCTGGGATGACTCACAAACTTAATAGCATATGCAGTCCCTAATCTCTCTGTGGGGCCATTCCCTCCTAACAATTGATACACTAGAAGTTACCAGCTAAGACATGGGAGCTTTCATACCTCCATCCATCCATCCACCCACCCACCCACCCAACAAATATTTACTGAGAACCTATGATGCGTTTCCTGCTGAGGTGGTATGGAGGAGAAATAAAGGCCCAGGAATCCTCCTCTCAGTAAGTTCAGAGTCTAGTAAGGAAGGTAGACACGGATCCTAAAAATGAAAGTACAGCACGGTGAGGTAAGTCTGTGGGAAACAGGAGGAAGCCCAGACTTAGCTGGAAGAGAGGATGCAAAGGTTTTCAAGGGAAAGTGGCACGTGAGTCCCTTCTTGAAGGGGAACAGATTCAGAGAGGGCGTGCCAGAAAGAAAGGGGAGCAGGTGTGAAAGCAGGAGGCCACAGAGGGACTGGCACTTTGGGGATATTCGAGTAGTTCCAGCTGGCCTGGAGGGAAGACTGCATATGAGGAGGCTGGAGACTTGGCCGGAGTCAGAAAGTACAGGGCCGTGTGTCTCAGGCCGAGGTGCGGGGATCCTATTCCAACAGGGCTGGGCAGCCACCACCTGAGGGTTTCAACCCCCCACCCCCTTGCTCACAGGACAGACCCACTTGCTCAGCTCGGTGCTGGAGGAGGACATCTCTAGCAGCTGTGAGAAGACAGTATTAAGAAAAGGCATACTCAGAAGCCAAGAGCCCCTTGGTTAGCTGCTGCCGACATCCAGGACTGTAAGGACAAAATACTGATATGAAAACATCCTCAGTGGACTGAGAGCTGCACCTTTCAGGGGTCTACTTTGAAGGAGCCAATATCAATTTTGATATATAAATTCGTTCACTAACACTAATATATATATATATACCTATTTGTGGAATATATTCTGTGTCTGGTATTGGATACATTACTCTTTTAAAACTGGAAGTTGTTACATGCTCAGTTTCTTACATCAATACACTTTGAAAAGCACTTCCATACAGATGATTCGGTCTCATCCTCACCCACACAGCCCTGGGTACCAAGCACACCTCAGTTCCTGGGGTGGGTGCTAAGGGGCTGGTGCTTTTGCTGATTGCTGAGCCATGCTGTCTTTGATTCCTTTATAGGAGAGGCGGGATTACAGTTCTGAGGATATATCTGATGGAGGCATGATGGGTGTCATGGCTCCCATCTTACAGATAAAGAAACTGAGGTTCAGAGTGTCCAGTGTCACCATGGCTCAGTGATGGAGCTGAGACAAGATGCCCCTTTCAAACCTTCCCTGTGCAATGATTTCTCCTGTACTACACTGCCCCTGGTACAAGGCACATTTTATATTCCAACCCATGTACGACGAAGAGTACACCTATGGCTTTCACAGAACTGCCTTTTCAATAACTCTACACACTCCCTCTGAAGGGCACAAGATAGACTAGTACCCCCAAAAGATTCAGAAAGATTCCCCCATTCTAAACTGAGGCATAGAATTTGATAGTTTTAAAACAAAACATTGCATTAAATGCCACCCTAAACTAGAAAAAGCGTTCTGTAATGCGTCTGTTTAGTTTGGGCCGAACAGGTATTTTTGCAGGTGAAAAAAGTCCGCCAGTGGCCATATCTGCCAACCCTGATCTTTTCGAATTAAGCTTCTTTAAAAACTCACTTTGCTTTTTCTTTGCAAACCTCCAAAGAGTGATTGTGTCCTTGTGGGCTAAAATATGATTCCAGTGTATTTCTGATCCATATAAATTTACCACGTAACCAAGAAGCCCTTTCCAGACTCAGATATATCTATATCTCAGGAAAGAGTGCTAAGTGAATTCTAAAAAACAAAATGAGCTAATTTTGTGAATCTTCCAACTAGTCTTTTCCTGCATTTTTCTCCTTAATAACCTATAAATTTTAGTCATGAGAATCGTTCTTCAGTGTCTGGGGCAGTAAAACTCTTGCTAAAAATCAATAGTCTGCCTACTTTTAAGACTTCAACATGTTGTTAGGCTTGAGCGGAGGAGGCCTTTCTTTATAAAACGCCATAATGACCTAAAACAGATTTGATTCTAGAAATCAGAATTCTCACACTAATAGACTTTCATTTAAGAAGGCTCTCTTAACTGAGAACAGACTACCAAATGGGTTAGATATTTCAATTTTATTCCTTAGTCCATAAGTGCTAATTTCTCAGTGGAACGGTCAGATAACATACTACTAGAGATTACTGAAAACTCTAGTCACAGTACTGAATTATCAATTTAAAAGGCTATGCACCAGTGCTAATATAAATTATCTTTTAAAACTATCTATAAGGGTAACATTTTAATAAGCTTTAAAACATGATTTTTCTCTCTCGATGTTGAAAGCAAAATATAATATGTAAATGGCTCTGAGAGAGGTATGCATTTATTGTATTCTTTTCCAAAAGATCTGCACAACCACTTCCCATAACTGATGAGAAAGCCCCAACTGCGGGTCCTGCCTGCAAATGTACCGTCCTAATCAATCTCAGGTGGCAGGGGCACCTCGCTCCCTCTGTCCTAGGACTCTAAAATGAAATCTCGTTCTTCCACAACCTGTTAGAAAACCTGCACACAGCATTCAAGCTTCACCTGAGCACATCACAGCGAAGAGGCAGGATACCGCCAGGCCCCAAGGGAAGCAAATAAAATACCAGCACTGCGGCAGCCTGCAGAAATGTCAGCTTTCCTCCAGGTTAATAGCATTTGTTCTGTGCCGAGTGCAGAATGTGCACTGGGTTTTATCCTCAACATGGAGCCTCATCCTTGGGAGAAAGGGTGACTTGGAGGAAACGTGTGACTTCTTAGCTGTCTAACTACATGCCAGCTCCAAAAGATAGGCTTGACATTTATCAGAAAAGCCTGAGCAAGCGGGAGCCCAGCAGGCTGCCTTCCGCCAAGGACGGAGAAGGAAAAAAATGCAGCGTTAGATTACCATGCATAGATCATTAAAGGGCCAGATGAATGCTGGTTGATTTTATGCTCATTACAATTCTTGGCCGGGAACCTCATCTTAGAATTTCCTTGCTTAGCTTTACTTTGTGAGCTAAATTAGGAACTTCAGAAAAATCAGTAAAGGTAACCGCCCAGACTTCACCAATCCTCAGGGTCCCTATGTTTCGCCATTGTCCTACCACGGGGAACCGCTTACCCCACATGCCTCACCATAGGGCTGCTCCATTCTACCCTAGGTACAAAACGTAAACATCAATACAGTAATAAAAGGAAAGAATTCAGTTGCATTGCTGTCCACATTCAGGAGGAAATGGATATTTTCTTGATTTTTCTCTTTTTATTAAGTTCATTGCCTTATTTTCCAAAGGGACCTGGCCGTTTCAACTTTGCAGGGCCTAAGCATTAAGTCAAAAAAGCAGGCCCAGGGCTTCCCTGGTGGCGCAGTGGTTGAGAGCCCGCCTGCCGATGCAGGGGACACGGGTTCATGCCCTGGTCTGGGAAGATCCCACATGCCGCGGAGCGGCTGGGCCCGTGAGCCGTGGCCGCTGAGCCTGCGCGTCTGGAGCCTATGCTCTGCAACGGGAGAGGCCACAACAGTGAGAGGCCCGTGTACCGCAAGAAAGAAAAAAAAAAGCAGGCCCGCATGGGAGATGGAGTTTCCTGCTGGTTACCAAATGCCCTTCCTTTAGCTTTGTCCTAAGTGGATGCTTTAAAAAATATAGGGGCTACTAATGTCTGATGCAGGCAGACAGTTTCCACCACAAATAACCCGGCAAATGCACTATTTTTAAAAAATATGACAAACAAAATATTTAATTTATAAGCAGAAAAAATACCAACCAGTTGCCTGTTTTTTTTTGTTTGTTGTTTTTTTACAGCCCAAGAGTTTTAAAGCACATTTTCCACAGACATGTCAGTCGGTAAATACATACTAAAAGCCTGCCATGTGCCAGTGCTCCTGGTTTTATATGGACCAGGAAACAAAAGTACATGACATCCTTAGGCATCAGGGAGATGGGACAGAAGGCCTGCATGGAGAATAGGATTCTAAATGGAATTCATTGCTTTCTTCCATCTTTCCCCCTCTTTCCTTCTTTTCTTCCTTCCTTCCTGTCTTCCCTCCCTCCTTCCTTCCTTCCTTCCTTCCATCTAGCAGCCATCCCTCCTTCCATCTTTCTAACCATCCCTGCAGCAATAAAATCAAGGCTACAATGGACCGGACACTGGAGATACAAAGATAAGATTCAGTGTCAGCCACCTCCTAGAGAAATGGAAATAAAAACAAAAATAACAAATGGGACCTAATGAAACTTCAAAACTTTTGCACAGCAAAGGAAAACATAAACAAGACGAAAAGACAACCCTCAGAATGGGAGAAAATATTTGCAAATGAAACAACACACAAAGGATTAATCTCCAAAGTATACAAACAGCTTATGGAGCTCAATATCAAAAGAACAAACAATCCAATTAAAAAATGGGCAGAAGACCTAAACAGACATTTCTCCAAAGAAGACATACAGACTGCCAACAAACACATGAAAGAATGCTCAACATCACTAATCATTAGAGAAATGCAAATCAAAACTACAATGAGGTATCACCTCATACCAGTCAGAATGGCCATCATCAAAAAATCTAGAAACAATAAATGCTGGCGAGGGTGTGGAGAAAAGGGAACCCTCTTGCACTGTTGGTGGGAATGTAAATTGAAACAGCCACTATGGAGAACAGTATGGAGGTTCCTTAAAAAACTAAAAATAGAACTACCATACGACCCAGCTATCCCACTACTGGGCATATACCCTGAGAAAATCGTAATTCATAAAGAGTCATGGGGCTTCCCTGGTGGTGCAGTGGTTAAGAATCTGCCTGCCGATGCAGGGGACACGGGTTCGAGCCCTGGTCTGGGAAGATCCCACATGCCGCAGAGCAACTAAGCCCGTGAGCCACAACTACTGAGCCTGCGCGTCTGGAGCCTGTGCTCCACAACGGGAGAGGCCGTGACAGTGAGAGGCCCACGCACCGCGATGAAGAGTGGCCCCCGCTCGCCGCAACTGGAGAAAGCCCTCGCACAGAAACGAAGACCCGACACAGCCAAAAATAAATAAATAAATTTTTAAAAAAGAATCATGTACCACAATGTTCATTGCAGCTCTATTTACAATAGCCAGGACATGGAAGCAATGTAAGTGTCCATCAACAGATGAATGGGTAAAGAAGATGTGGCACATATATGCAATGGAATATTACTCAGCTGTAAAAAGAAATGAAATTGAGTTATCTGTAGTGAGATGGATGGACCTAGAGTCTGTCCTACAGAGTGAAGTAAGTCAGAAAGAGAAAAACAAATACCGTACACTAACAGATATATATGGAATCAAAAAAAAAAAAAAAAAAAGAAAATGGTTCTGAAGAACCTAGCGGCAGGATAGGAATAAAGATGCAGACATAGAGAATGGACTTTAGGACACGGGGAGGGGGAAGGGTAAGCTGGGATGAAGTGAGACAGTGGCATGGACATATATACACTACCAAATGGAAAATAAGTAGCTAGTGGGAAGCAGCCACATAGCACAGGGAGATCAGCTCGGTGCTCTGTGACCACCTAGGGGGTGGGATAGGGAGGGTGGGAGGGAGACGCAACAGGGAGGAGATATGGGGATATATGTATTTGTATAGCTGATTCATTTTGTTATACAGCAGAAGCTAACACACCATTGTAAAGCAATTATACTCCAATAAAGATGTTAAAAAAAAAGATTCAGTGTCATCCCTCAAGAAGTTACCTGCCACTAACGCCCCAATAGCCAAGCAGGAGACTGCCAGGCAGTGCGGCAGGTGATGTGGAGGTGTGGTCTGGGTGCAGAGCTTCACAGAGAAGAGACTTTTGAGCCCGGGCTTGAAGGTTGAGCTGTCATTCATGAGGGAAACAAGGTAGACAGAGGCGAAAAGACAGCATGATCGAAAAAACGGAGGCTGTACCAAATCTGGCTTGTCTGGGAAATGGTAAAAATCATAGAAAATAGAGGATGCTAGAGAAAATGAGGTGGAAAGGAAAGTGGAGGACTGACTGTGAAGAACATCAAAGGCTTATAAGAGATGTAAGTTTCCTCCTCCCGCAACAAGGAGTCACCCAGGTTTCTTGAATTAGACAATTACAGGGACATATCTATGTGTGATGGCGGTGACCGTAGTGACAGTGTGGAGGACAGAGAGACCGTGGCCCATCAAGAGGCTTGTGCAATGGTGCAGGGAAAACACCTAGGGCCTGGGCTAGGAGAGGAGACACGGGAATGGGAAAGAGGGGAAGGACTTGAGATTGACCCAGAAGGTGGAATCCCGGCTTCTAACGAGCAGCCGTGAGATGAGTGGAGTTGTAGGGGGGGGGGGGGGGGGCGGGGGTGGGGAGGAGGTACACAGGCTGAGTCCAGGCTCAGGGCAGAGGAGGTGCTGCCATCTGTGACAGGAAACAGGAAGACGGCAGGCCTGGGCTTGGGGGCAACAGTGAGGCCGAGGAGGCCAAGGGAAAAGCATCAGAAATAAGGATTGGCAGGTGTTGGCAGGTGTCGGAATCCAGGTGGGTAACTGAAACCAGGGTGGTAGACGGCACCACGCATCCACTCCCGGTCTCCGTAGGAACGTGAGGTACCATCAAGGAGAGGAGGATTTAGGCTGGAAAATGAATCACATGGACAGCAAACAATAAATTGCTCGCTGAATATCTGAGTGCTGTCACTATAAATACTAAACACCTCTACCCAGCCCCTGCTATTTCTTCCTCCTGACAAATAAGTCATACACCTGTACATCTGGGAGCATCGAGGACAAAGCCAAATGTCCCAACTCCTGAGCTACCACGAAACAGCGTCCACCAAGGAGCCCAGGATCGTGGCAGCCAGAGGCAGGAGGCCCTAGAGACCCCAGTCTGAGCCCGTTCTGCCACATCCGCTAACAACAGGGTCCAACTACTGCCACGACTGCATTTTCCAAATCTGTACTTTGGTACGTCTTTATAAGTAGGCGCATTGGACTTATAAGATGCACACTTTCAGAAGCAGGGACAGTTCTGCTGAGGTGGAACTGCATACAGATCTTGTCTGGCCTTGGCTTCTTCCCAACTGGTAAATCGTGAAGATTTCCAATAAAGCAGAAGTATAAACACAGGGACGTTTGCTGTGCCAGGAGCCCTTCCCTGGAACACTCCAGCCCACAAGGTGTGTGTGGGGTGGGCTGGGGGGGGGCTTTCTCTCCCCCAAGACTCTTACAGAATATATTATTAACTACTTCTTGATTTATTATTATTTAATTGTCATTTACCCACATGTCAGGCTTCTTAAGAACGGGCAGATTTACACTATTCTATGGGTTACCAAGCCAGAGTGTACTCAACGACTTCAACACTTCACGAATCTAATTCACTTGTTTGGAGAAGCAATCCAAGGTTTCAAAATTGGGTGGAGGAGACAGATTCATATCCGATGAGTAACTGTACCAAGTTCTAGAAGAGGTAGAAATGGTGGGCAGTGGACGCCCAGAAGAAGGCAGGGATTAATTCCCACCTCTGATCTGATGGGTGTCCCCCATGGTATGTGTCTTTGCTAAAGTCAGTAAATACACTCAAACCAAGGGTGCCCTGAGTGGGACCAAAGAAAGACCGTCCCAGAAGGAAGAGAGGTGCGCAAATAGAACAGCATCACCCTGTGCTTTCCGCAGACTGAGGGCTTTCTCTCCTGTGCTCTTCTAGGGCCCTTCCCTTTTTTTTTTTTTTTTTGCGGTACGCGGGCCTCTCACTGTTGTGGACTCTCCCGTTGCGGAGCACAGGCTCCGGACGCGCAGGCTCAGCGGCCATGGCTCACGGGCCCAGCCACTCCGTGGCATGTGGGATCTTCCCGGACCAGGGCTCGAACCCGTGTCCCCTGCATCGGCAGGCGGACTCTCAACCACTGCGCCACCAGGGAAGCCCGGGCCCTTCCCTTGATGGAGTCATCCTCTCGGGGTCACTGAAAGGAATCTTGGGTCCATCCTTTGAAGCTTCCGTGTGCACTGGAGCAGTCTGTATGTAGGTGAAGCACCCCTGTTTGCAGGAGTCAGGGCTCTCCCCAGCCAGGGCCCTGCTCCCGTCTACTCCCCCGCTTAACCATGCCGATGTGCACCGGACAGTGATAGATGCAGAGGGAATTACTCAGAAGCATGGGGTTGGCTGGCCCCCAAGAAGCTTACAGTCAGGATGAGAAGACCAAATGCAACCCCAGCCTAATCAGCTAGGCCCTCAGTACCAAACAGCTATACTCTCGGGACTTAATTTAACACATTACGCCTACGGTAATATGTCAGGCGCTGATATAAGCACTTTATAAATGGTAACTAATTAACTCTTCATCAAAACCTTATGAGGTAACTACTGTCATCACCGTCTTACCAATGAGAAAACTGAGGCATGGAGGCTATGTGACTAGCTGGTGGTCACATGGCTGGTAAATGGTAGAGCAGGGATTTGAACCCACACTCTTCACCATCACAGTACATTGCCTTTACTCACGGAGACACCAGAGCTGGACCCTAGAGACAGCAGACACAGCCAACTCTTTGGGGCCAGTGGTCTGAGAGAATGGTCTGAGATGGAGAGGCATGGCATGGGTCTGGAATAATAAGCAGGATTTAGACAGAAAGAGAGGGCTGGGAACAGGCCACTCCATGCAGTAGAGGGGTCGGAAGGAGTCGGGAAAGCACTGAGGGACCCTGAGTAAACTGACTTGGCCGGAGAGTTGGGAGCATGGAGAGAGTCATGGGAAAGAAGGCAGGATGTGTCCTGTGCTCCCCACGGAGCAAAGGCTGCCTGTACGTGGCAGCTGGAGACAACTAATCCCAGTCCTGAAGGCTCTGGAGAGCCACTAGGGTTTGGAAGTGAGCAGACGCTCTAGAGAGATGCATGTTCCGTGGCAACAGAAGAGCAGGGTGCAGATTCTAGAGTTCCAGGGGTCGCTGGCCCAGAGAGAATGGCCCTGTGCACTGTCCCCTAGAAATGAAACACAGACTCTAGGTCACCCACCAAGCCGACCTTGCAAAGGTTGTTTCCTGTGCTGTGACTCCTGTAACTCTGGTAATCTGCAATTTGCCAAATGAATTAGATTCCCCAATAATCGTTATTCCTATCCATGACAGTCAGCAAATATTTCTTCCCAAACAAATACATAATTAAATCAGACAACACCTTTTTGACTCATAGGTTTTAAAGTGCCTGGCTGAGGTGAACATTCAGGAAAAATAATGGTATTTCCAAAGGAAAATTCATACATAGCTCAATTTACAATATTGTAATGAGAATCTGTAGCATAAATTCCAGCACTGGACAGAAAACCTATTTGTGTAGCATGTGAGAACATAAATAAAGCCAAACACTTATACTGTCCTCACAAATAGGAAATTTTCTTTTGTGAATCTATGCTCCCTGACACATATTCCAAGAAAGTAGGGTGCCGTGATAAATATTTTGGCATAAAGGTCTTCATCAATATCAACTCTCTCATTATTCAGTTACTAAATAATAAGGGTGGTAATAATAGAGTAACAAATGACAGAAAGATATAATTAAAGTTATGTATCAACTTTCATTCAATATTCAGTCACTACAAATTTTGTCACCTTCTTAACTTTTTCTCCCAACAAAACTAATTACAGGCAGACCTCGTTTGACTGCACTTCACTTTATTGTGCTTCACAGATATTGCATTTTTTACAAATTTCAAGGTTTGTGGCAACCCTGTGTTGAACAAGTCTATTGGTGTCATTTTTCCAATGCTCACTTTGTCTCTGTGTCACATTTTGGTAATACTCGCCATATTTCACACCTTTTCATTATTACTATATTTGTTATGGTGGATCTGTGATCAGTGATATTTGATGTTACCACTAAGACTCAGTGAAGGTTCAGATGATAGTCAGATGATGGTTTTTAGCAATAAAGTATTTTAATTAAGGTATGTACATATTTTTAGACATAATGCTATTGCACACCTAACAGACTGCAGTACAGAGTAAACATAACCTTTACATGCACTGGGAAACCAAAAAATTTGTGTGACTCACTTTATTGCAGGGGTCTGGAACCCAACCTGCAGTATCTCTGAGGTCTGCCTGTCCCTCATCCTTACTTTCTAGCTTCTATACCCAACAATGGACAACCACTGGCCTCTTTTTACCTGTTTTACTGCTCCTTCTGTCTTCTTTTAAGGGTTCTAAGTGCTCTGTTTTGGTTTTGAATTCTGGAGTTGAAGCTTCTCTTTTTGTTCCAATTGAAAAGCTCCATCCCTTCTGGGCTTCCATAGCCCCACCACCACCCCCTCCAAATAATATTCTTTCTAGACCCTTCTATAATTTGTATCTGCAGTCTCTTTTGAGAAAGCATCCCTTTTCCAAGATCTTTATTCCATTTCTGAACAGTGTTTATAAGCCTTTTATGGATCCACAATTTTAACAGGGAAAGGCCTTGGGTTCAGAAGCCCAATCTTTTCCCTGCTTCTAAATCATCACATGCAACTACTGTCATCCATAAATAATGTGTTTCCTGGTAGAGAGTCGATTTTGATGAAGCTCTTGAGGTGGATGATAATAATGAACTGAAATAAGCCCACTGGACTCCATTTGTGAGAATCTAGGAACAAAGACACTATTATTCTTATGCCCACAAGAATCATCACATGCTCGGGATACTACCTTTGTACTAGTATGGGGGAGGCACTGCTCTCTTGTTGAGTAGCTAAGAGCAGAAAACATGGGTAGGAATGGTCTGTGAGCACAGCCATTTTGAGAATAAGAGAACAGGGCTGGGAGAGAGGCCAAAGGCCTGGGTGCCCAGCCTCTGCGCCAGGGCTTGATAAGGATGTAACCATCGAGATGACCAAGGCCAAAAGCTTTTACAGGCTCAACTCACCAAGGGGCTTGAAAAAACTGAGGTCACTGGCCCAGTGGTGGAAAGGGCACCGGCCGGGAGTAGGAGTAAGGCCTAGCTCTGCCGTGTGCCTTCATATATGTCCTTGTGCTAGAAGTCTCAGTTTCGTTATCTGTAAAATGGCCATAATAACACACTTTTTCATAAACTCCTAAGAATTTATTTATTCTAACTTCTGCAGCAGAAGTTATGAACTAGCTCTACCTCCAAAAACATGGGTTGATCTTTAAAAGTTTTGTGTGGAGATATAAGAAACTGAGCAAGCTCTGAAGTGCAATATCATTTGTATTAAAAAAAAAAGGGCACATAAAAATATCTTTTTCAAGGATACACATATTTTCAAGGATACACATATATTCAAGAACACACACATACTCAAGAACACAGACTAAACACACGTGAGTGGGGGTCAGGAGCAGACAGCAGGGCAGAGATGGGAAGTAAAGGGGAGAAACCTAGATAAACCAAAGAGAGGGGCTGCCCCTTTGACAATGCAATGACAAGTGTCTTCCATAAATCATGGAGGATGACTGACCGAATGATGATATTAATAATAACACAATAACTCTCTTGCTGGCTCTGTATTTTATTTAAGAACCATAGAAAGAAAACATGTCTTAAATATTTAGTTAAAAAGTAAACGTGTTTTAAGTGGCAGAGTCTGGACTGAACATTGCTCTGTCTGTACTCACTCCCCTGCCTCAAACCCCCAAAAGTCAAAGCTTCACTAAACAAGAACCTCAGAAAGTTGCCGAGTAAGCAGATCTGGAGAGCTCTTGATTCTGTGGCCAGTAGCAGTTACTATACTACATTCACGAACACCCTAGATGCTAAGGCCGGTTCCAAAACAGATCAAGTTGTTCCCCACCTCCTGAATTGGAGATGACCCAGAAGGAGCTCAGTGACTCGGGAGCCAACAAACTACCAGTTACCTCATGTCCAACTTCTGGGAGCACTAGGAATCCTACTCATCCTGTTCCCAAGTACCACAAAAGTAAAGAAATGCAAAGGACTCATTGCTATCACTTTGCCAGTTGTGAGAGCTTCCCCAGGCCCAAGCTTGGAGGGCTGCAGGAAGCAAGCCAAGTCTAGGTCTGAAGGCTGCAGTCACTCGAGTAATGACCTCCACCTTCAAGTCTCACCAAGGGGTGAACCCGCCAGGAAGACACTTCACAGGAATCTTGAGATCCTGTTTCCCCATGCTTCCAGCCTAAAGTAGCCCAGTAGTTTGTGATGACCCAACACCGGGCAATTTATCTGTTGGAATCCAGGTCACCCAAGGGCTTTCCCAAACATTTCGCCCTCTTCATTTTTCTTTACTTCTTGACTCTTTCCAAGTCTTTAGTAGTGAAGGGAAAAATGTATTCTTTTCCTCTGAAAGAACAAGCATGGCATTTGTTGATCAATTTCCTTTTCTTTCACCATTTCAATATCATCTCATCAGTACATTCCAGAAAGATGAGGAAGAGGCTTTGCTCACTGGGACTGGGGTTCAATGCTGATTGATCCCCTTAGGTGAGATAA
>NC_137162.1:13774277-13816777 GCF_951394435.1 Stenella coeruleoalba | reverse complement strand
AACTCCTCTCCATCCAGCCAACTCTCAGCAATATTTACATGCAGGATATCTCTAAAGTATACGTGGCAAACATACCATAAGTTCTCGTGCAATATCAGATTACTTAGAAAGGTTTTCATGTAGTGAGAAAACAGCCATGAAAGCTAGCAGGTATGCAGGAAAACTGGTAGGCACTAAAACAGAGCAGGGGATCTAATGTTGTGGCCTAAAAGACATGAAAGAACTTTAGTTACTTTCACTTTCACAGAAATCTGTCTTTCTAGGCAACGTGGCTTTACTATGCAGTCAGTGGTGTACTCCGTCCAGAAAGACAGGAGAAAGGCTCGGGAAGAGCTGCCAGAGGGCCAAGAATCACACGGAAATACAGGCAAAACCAGCTACGAAAAGTATGCCAAGCTAGGAAGAGTTGATCCCAACAGCCTAACAAAGCTCTTCCTGACCCTCATTCGGCTGCTCTTCCTACACCTGGAGAACCAGAACTAGAACTAGGTAAACATTACAGGAAGGCAGATTTCAACTTAGTACCAAAAGAAACCTTCCCCTGGAGCTGTCCAAATGTGGAGACTGGTGTTCAGAAACTAATTCATCAAAGGTAAATGATACAAACTCTTAATACTGAAGGGCAGTCAAGCCCTGGATGGTGCAGTAAATGAGATGGTGGTAGCAGCAACTAGTATTTTTTTTTTTTTTTTGCGGTAAACGGGCCTCTCACAGTTGTGGCCTCTCCCGTTGTGGAACACAGGCTCCGGACGCGCAGGCTCAGCGGCCATGGCTCACGGGCCCAGCCGCTCCGCGGCACGTGGGATCTTCCCAGACAGGGGCACGAACCCACGTCCCCTGCATCGGCAGGCGGACTCTCAACCACTGCGCCACCAGGGAAGCCCGCAACTAGTATTTATTGAGCACTTACTATAGTGCCAAGCACTGTGTTCAGCACTTTTTACATGGATTATCTCATTTAATCCTCGAACAGCCTATAAGGTAGGGTCATTTATTCCATTTTTACTAATGAAGGAATTGCTCAGGGCTACAGGGATTCACACCAAATGGTGCCTTTTACTGGTGAAAACTGCCTCATTCCCTTCCAAATCTGAAATTCTACTCTATGTTCTAAAGTCGTGAACCATTTAACTCAATTTTTTAACAAATATTTAAAGTTTTCTTAGTCTCCATTTTCTGTTCTTTTGAGACTGAGTGAAGAGTTAATACTCTGTTCTCCTGCCATCCAAACTTAAATTAGGTTGATGTAGTAAAGGTAAAAATTGAATGAAAACAACAATAAAGATGATTTCTTTCAAGCTTTGAGTTGCTCATAAGGAAAAATGTAAATTTTTAAAACTATCAAAGGTATTTAGAGGAAGAGAAATGGAAAAGAGAAATGGTAGATGAAAGCAAAGTTTACATGTTACTCTAAAGGTAGGCTGATTTGGTAGGAAGTTGCTTCCATTTCTGCATAATGCAAGAGGTAAAATCCCTACTACCTACCTGGACCAAAACATTTTATAACTCCAACCATAAGAATTCGAACTATTCCCACTGCACAGAGTATGCCAATCCAATATCAATAACTAATTCAAACACATTAACTGGTAACTATGTCAATGGTATAACTCTTGAAGCTGTAACCCAGTGTCAGTTCAAGTGTAAGAATGTCCCATTAATCCTGCATTAGGGAAGGAGAAGGTCCTAAACAGCTACAATCCACACATTCACAGATAAAAAATAGTTCTGTCATAGCATATTGGCCACCAAAGATAGGTTTTATCAACAATATTCCCTTTTGGTTTTCCTGGTTACAGCCAGATACCTGAAATAAACCGGCTATTGAAATTTCACTGTAATGCTGCATTTTTATAGCTGCTTTACCTTCAACAAGAATAAAATGCTTTGTGGTGTAGTTACTAAGTCAACGCTCTATGATATAATCAAACAACCTGACTAACATGGCATCTGCAGAAGGATGGACAAAGGCCCTGCTTCTAAGGGGGAGGGTCACTCTCCCTGCTAAGGTCTGGCCCTTTCCCGTGACTTATTTCCTTCTGATCCTTCTGAGTGTGATCAGATATGTTCTATTTTAGGGGATGAAGTAATAACAGATTTACATCACATAAAAAATAACATAGCAAAAATTAAGAAGATTATTAAAGCTTCTGTGGGAATATAACTTTCCTTGGTGAGAGGGCTATTTCAACCATTCAAACTCCTAAAAATGTATAGTTCTGTAAACCTAGAATTCCTTTTCCATAAATTACCCTAAGGAACTAACCAGACCACTGTAAAAATGTATGTATAAGAATACTTGTCACAGCATTATTGATAATTACTAAAAACCAGAAATAATCCATCTATCACTGAAGAATTGTTTAAATAAATTACAGTACTATCATATAATAGAATACTATGGGCAACACTAAAAACTGATATACATATCTCTACTGACATGCAAAGATGACTATAATATACTGTTTACTGAAAAGAGTAGGCTATAAAACTGAATGCAAAGCATGACTGTATTTTTTGTTGATACATATATTTCACAGATAAAAGATCAGGAAAAAAAAGACTATAAAATACTAATGTTGGCTTTTCTCAAAGAGTGAAGATAACAAATTTGCTCTCTTTTAACTGTTCTGTATAGTAAAATTTTTTATAACAAGTACAAACTGTGTTTTATATATATATATAAATAATATACTTATGAAACAATAACGCTCAATCCATTTCTTTAAAAATCACAGTAATGCCAGAGCACTTTTTGGGCAAATAGGAAGACAATTCTTCCTTTCTTGGACACCCAATGCATCAGCAACTAAACACAGGGTACATGTCTACCCACATAATCCCAAAGCACAGTTGTATGTGTTAGAACAATTCCACTGAAATGCTCACATACTTTTCTGAAATTCCTCCAGTTTTTTAACCGCTTCATCTCGTTCTTGCCTAATTTTGTCACACTGAAATGAGAAAAAAGCAGAAATGTTAACTTTATATCATAAGTTTGGAAAGACAAGAAAGAGCAAACATAAACAATTTTATGAAAACAAAAAATAAAAATCTTTAAAAAGCATTAATGATATATCCAGAAAAGACAAAAACTCTAATTCAAAAAGATACATGCACCCCGAATGTTCATAGCAGCACTATGTACAACAGCTAAGACATGGAAGCAACCTAAGTGTCCATCAACAGATGAATGGATATAGAAGATATGTGATATGTATACCATGGAATATCATTCAGCCATAAAAAAGAAATAGTGCCATTTGCAGCAATATGGATGGACCTAGGGATTCCTATACCAAGTGAAGTAAGTCAGACAGAGATAAATATATGATATCACTTATATGTGGAATCTAAAAAATAATACAAATGAACTTATTTACAAAACAGAAACAGACACACAGACATAGAAAACAAACTTACGGTTACCAAAAGGGAGAGGGCGGAGATAAATTAGGAGTACGGGATTAACAGATACATATCACTATATATAAAATAGATAAACAACAAGGATTTACTGTATAGCGCAGGGAACTATATTCAACATCTTGTAATAACCTAATGGAAAAGAATACACACACACATACAACAGAATCACTCTGCTCTACACATAAAATTAACACAATATTGTAAATCAACTATAGTTCAATAAAAAAGAAGAAAAATAGAATAATTTTAAAAAGAAAAAAAATATACGAAGGGAAAAAAGGCATGAATGGCCACATGGTATTTGTTACTGCTCACCAGCATGATATTTGTACCACTTGTATCTGGCCAATTTTCTCAGACCTTCTAAGATAATGAGTCACCTTCCAGGCTCATTATCTCTTCAGTAACAGACCAATTTAACATCCTTGAGTTAAAATGTATTCATTCTTTAAGAGAATATTTGTGCCTCTTTTTAAGTAGGTATTTTGCTGACACAGTAAAAACCCCACTCATCCGCAGGTCAGATTGCTGAAACTGCGCAGTTTCAATTATCCAGAACCCTGGGGGCACACTGGAAGTGACCACTGCCTGGAGGCAAACTGCTGCCCAAGTCCCATGCACTCTCTCACTCAAGAAAAAACCATCCATGTATCCTTAGAATTCTGAATAGAAGAAGGTAGCAAATTAAAAGGAGGGAAGGCAAAAATAACTTATTAAAGCATGAGGATCTTTTAGGGTATCAGGTACAGAAACAAGTATCTAAACTGGCTCTGTAGACATTAATGAATTTTTTTAAAACCTAACATTCATTATGAGAACTGAATTCAATTCACCCCGATTTTCACAAAATAGGAAGTAAAACACATTTTAGGAAGATTTTCATCAAAAATATCTAAAACTTTAAAAAGTGATTTTAGCTATTAGAATGACAATTAAAATTTTAATTGTGTGGGAATACTATTATACTAAGAGGACCATATGAACAAAGTTGTATTTTAATCCTACCATGTCAGAAAAACACATCTGGGATATGTTTTTTGGGATTTCACACCTTTGGATATTTTTATTTTCAAATGTCAATGGCTAAAAAATTATGATGCCACTGATAATTGGGAAAACCCAAATTAAAATAGTAAGATATTCTCATCTAATAGACTGGCAAAAACTGGAGAGGTCTGGGATCAGATGTAGGATACTCTCACATACTGCAGATGAAATGTCAACTAGCATAACTACTTTTGGAAATAAACTAACAAAATTGGACTTGTACATACCCTATGACTCAGCAATTCTACTTCTAGATTCTAGAATCTCTAGCAATGTGTACAAAATGATCTATACAAACATGTTCTGCATTTATAATAACAATAAATCATGGTATATCCATATAATACACTATAAATGAAAATGAATGAAGTTAAATGTATCAACATAGATAAACCTCAGAAACCATAATGTTGAGTAAAAGGAATTATAGAATATATATCAAATGATACCTTAAGCACACAAAAACACTTTATATATTTATATTGTATCTGTATATTTCCCAATACATATGGTATATATAAAAACATAAAAACATGAACTAGAAGGATACACACAAAATACATAACAGTAGCTGCCTCTTAAAAGATAGGGAGGGGAAGGGGTCTAGGGCTGGGTGACACAAAGGACCTTCAATTTTATCTGTAGCATTCTTTTTTCTTTTTAAGTTTCAAAAAAAAATAAGCTAATTCTGTGAGGTGTGTATTTGTTATATTATTCTCTGCCCTTTTCTATGCTTTTAAAATATTTTTAAAATAAAAAAATTAAGAAAGCAGTTCAGTTTTGTACGTCAGTCTCTCAGGAACTGAAACTTTCTAGAAGTTTTAGTTTTAAAAACCTATCTCTGTTCATTTGGGTAAATCCATTCTGGCTAGAGTACACGGTGTTAAACTAGCAAAGCTATTTACTAAATTCTGACCTAGACCCTCCACAAGAGGGGTCAGGCAAGACCATTTTCTAAAGGAAAAGCCATATCCTTTCATTAAAGTTTTCTTGTGTCAATTTAACTTCTGTAAAAAAGTAATTCTAATACAGTTTCTAGTCCCAACTTCACATGTAAATTGTATTTATTGTCTTTTGGTGTTTAAAATTCTAAACACTCTATAGAGTCCTGGATTCTCAAATACGTTTATGAGATCCTTCCCCCACCAGATAGTGTAACACCTAACTTCATGAGCGTGCTAGCCAGCTGTTTCAGGAACGCTCCTCTCATTTTCTAGAATGTAGTACCTGTTCCCCTTGTACTTCCGCACCACCCTGCCAGTCTGCCCACCCATGGCCCATGCTCTTCGCTCATAAGGCCCAGGTAGACATGCTTTGGTTAATAACGGGTCTCAACGTCACAGTCTTATCCCAACATTCAAGTAACAAGTTTCTACAGTCCAGCTATGTGCTTTCACACTAACTCTATAGTCATCACCAGCAGATTCAGAAGCAGTCTCCCAACACCAGCTGTGTTCTATCAGAGGTCTTCATGTTGCTGTGCTTTCTATTTTCTGCAACCATATTATGATAGAACTGGCAGCCACAGAATTTACCATCTGCTATGGATACTGAAAGGGGTGTGTATTGTGGGGGCGGGGATTTACACATGCTGCAAAAGCAACTTATTTATTCCAACCAGAGCTGAGCAAAATATGAAGGACGTACCCGTTTACTAAGCAGAAATCCAAACATCTCCTTATTTCATCATTTTAGATGAACCCAGAAAAATATCTTGTAACCTTTCTCTCGATCTACCAACAGAGAGAAAGTAGCAAAGATTCCGGGCCTTTTTGGAAGAACGTTGTATCTTTACATCCCACAGAAGCCCCTCACCCATCCTACCCCTTCCTCTCTCCTGCTCACGCAGCTGCATCATTTGTAGAAACTGCTTCTTTTTGTGTGAGAATTGCTCGTGAAGACTCTGCAATAGCAACAGATGTTCTTGGGCCCACGTCCCTTAATTACGATGCTCAACGATTCTCTGTAGCTCAAGGCTGGGGTAGAACCCAGCAGCACGAGTGCTGGCTGGTTTAAGCAAGTTGGATCACATTACATCAATTCTAGAGTCTCTATTTTGGCTCTTCATGAAGTGGTGAATTGGCGGGAGGTTAGCCTTGCTGCTTTTGAAAGCTCTTCATATTAGAAGCCCTGGCTGTTTTCCAGAACTCTTCCTTGAGGCTCATCCAGGCAGATACCTGGCTTCTGAAACTAAACCAGCATCTCAAAGCACTGGCAGACTGATTTGTGAAGGAAAGTCTTTCCAGTGTGTATTGGTATTCCCCTCTCCCCGACCGAAATGGGCAGCTCTGTTCTTTCTGCCTCGCATATCATCCAACTGCTGTTTGTACTAAAATGTCTGCTTAACGGGGCTCAGCAGAAGTACAGATAACTGTAGGTACTAAGATATCTTTATATTTTGCTGTGTGTATATTTTATGCAAGAAAACCCCCAATATTCTGAATTGTGTCTAACTTCCACTAACATAAACATTCATTTTTATCTCCATGACACACAAATGCAACAAAGAGTTGCCAGCCTACAGAAAGGCCAGTGTGGGGCCCAAGAAGTACACACATGCACTGCATACACAGGACAGCAACAGAGTAGGCAATCTACACAAAGACAACTACCGTACACTTGACTGAATTAGACTTCTAAGCAGGCATCTACTGTAATCACTGAATGCCTTTATTTCCTTCCTCCAACTATTGAACAAATTATTCATACAGGTGCTATGTTAAGCAGAGAAAATACAGTGGGGAACATAACAGGCAATGTGCTCTCACAAAAGTTATGATCAACCAAGAAAGATCAACAGTGAAACAAGCAATTTATAAGAACACTTGCCATAATGAGAGAAGTACTGCACTACAGGAACATACAGCAGAGGCTACAACATTAAGTCTGAAAACGTCTCAACTCCACACCATTTTTTACTTATTTGTCTTGAACTTCATTCCTTTTATGTCCAGTTACAATATTTAAAAGTTTAAACAGGCAAAGCATCAGAATTGTCCATATTTACCTGTTTTAGAATATTTGGTGATGCAGTTCGAGGACCATCAAATCATTTTTAGTAAAACTCAACAATTCTATTGTTCCACCTATGTAAGTTTGGCTAGAACTCAGCTGTGCTTATCCTTAAAGAACACAATAAATTAAATCATTCCCACTAGGATGGAATTCTTTTCACTCTCTTTCGGTAGTGTTCTTTCTTCCAATTCAAAGTTCTTTCCCTCCAATTTTCACAGGCAATAAAGTAGTAGCTGTCCCCTAAAGCTGTCTTACAGCATTCTCCAAATTCTAGGTATTGTGTGTTAGATGGAAACACATGTCATCAGAACAGAGATCCTTGCTCTTTGTTTCTGGATAGATTGCTGTTAATAAGAGACTCATTTTCACTTTCAAACTGCTAAGTAATTACTTTTTCTCTGGCACAACCACTTGCCACTCTGCTCTAAAGAAACTGCATGTATGTGAATGTATTATGCATGAACAGTTAGCATAATGGATGCATATCTTGCTCTTTAAAGTGGCTTCTTTACTGATTTTTTTTAAATAAAATACTTTGGGACCTTCACCTCTGAAATTTACAAAAGATGAAGAAATTTTAACAATAGACAATTGAGCCAAGATGCAAACAGTATCATCTATCTTGCTTCTTGAAACCTAAGTCTTGGAAAGTGTCTGTCTCATTCCCTTTTCATTCATTGTTCCTGGCAAGCTGACAGAACCGCCTGATGCAGTGTTACAGTAGCTCACCCAAACGACTTCTAATCAGCCACTTAAACATTTATTCATTTCAAAACTCGATCTCGGAACATAGAATTAAACATAAATACTTACTGTTCAAAGGCAGACATTCTTCTATTCTACAGATTTCCTTCTTTTTATGCACACTCCACATTGCCCCCACCACTCTGAGAAATGTGAAAGCTATTCCATTAAAAGCTCAAAAAAGCTTTGCCCCCCCATATAGGAAAAAAACCACAAACAGCTATGACAAAGATCCTGAATGAGTCATAAGAGAATGCCCTTCAATTGTAGAAGCATGACTAACACATTTAAATATGATGATTGCTTCACAAGCAGAGTAAAACTTCATTTGGTTGACTTCAAAATATACAAGTCCTCTATTTTTTTTTACCCCAAAAATAATTTGGAAGGGTTGTTGACTTCAATGTGATAGGCCTTCTCACTTTTTAACATATTGTTGATAATGCTATTTAGAAACTGGGCAAAAAATAAGTAGCACCCTTTCCATAATCTCCACCTATCTTGATGTCTAAAAAAAACAAAACTGAAGCTTTTACACTTTAATCCAACCCAGATATCTTACATGTACCCTATATAATATTTTGATAATGAATTTTGGTTGATAAAATGTGGTAAGTGCATAAGAAATATACAGATGTTTCATTACAAAGAGGCAACAATTCTGCTTGTGAGAGAAAGAAGACTTTGAAAAAAAGTAAGCCACATTTAATCCAAGCATTAAGAGATAAGAGTTAGTCACATGGAATTGAGTAGGAACCTTGTCTTTTTGTTCTTTTCCCATCCCACCCCTAAACTCTAAGCATTCACTTATATGTACAATTTATCACAGTTATTTGTCAACTTGCCTGCGTCCCTCATTAGAGTAGTTTTATTCTAGAGTGGGACCTTCGTACATTTTTCTTTATATCCCAGTACTCAGAAGGCATTCAGCAAAAAGTTTTCCTTATCAACTCAGATCCTGATTCCATCCTCAAAGACATTGATAAAAACCACAAAATGATCAGCGTTATATTGTTCTTAAAAAGGGAGAACTGCAAAGGAAAAGATCATTAAAACACTGGCCCACCCTCCCAAATCTCCTACTCTTACCCTTGGAATGCATTATGTCAGAATCTATACACATGTGCGCGCGCGCACACAAACACACACACAGAGGCACACGCACGCGAGAATTTTTCTGATGTAAGACTGATTTGATATTTAACTTTCAGTTTTTAAATACAAACCAATAGATGATGAAGACAAACGATCCAGAAAAGTATTGAGTCTGATAATTTGCTGTGGAAAATTCATGGGCTAACAATAAAAAATTAAGAATAAAACCAAGACCTTTGGGGAAAAAGTCAATTAGATCCCCTAGGTTTACCTGCTTCAAAATGAGTATTTTTGGTTAGAATACCCTGTCTGAATCTAGACTCTGTTAAGCCCTGAGGTCCTGTTTTCTGTGAAATAGAGCTGGCACAGGATTGTTTGGAGCATCAGATAAGGGAGATAAGGGAATGTACATGACACAGTAGCTGCTTAAAAAAACAGTCTCTTAAGCAACCGCCTGTTCTGAGGAAATTCATGTCCTACCACTTGTCTCAACAGAGGAGATTCTAAACAGGGCATAAAAAGATCTACCCAAAGGAATCACACCCACTGTCTCTTCCCATTGATAAGGTTCATGACCTGACAACAAAGATGTTTAGACTTAATGTGGACACACAGAAGGAAAAAACTTGCCATTTATTTTTCTGGTCGCTTACACTTCTGCAAAATTTCCCCCCATCAAATTAACTATGGCAAAAGACTCTTACTTTAGATTCCTATCCTTGACTGATTTAACTGAACTCGTGTGGGGTCACGAGGTAAGAATGGCCATGAATATTTGCTGATGGGGACTGGACAAAGCTCACACAGCCAGGCACAGAGAATGCTTTGCCAGAGAAAATGGTGTTCTCCATTTACCACCTCCAGAACTAAAGCTGCTTTTACTCATTCTGTGCTGTATTAAAAAGGCTTTTATTATAGGCTTCCCTCCTTTGTAATACAGCCCCCAATTCGGGGAAAAATCTGCAGTAATAAGCCTACTAGTCTTTTAACACAAGATAAACAGAGTGCGGTAAACTTAAAACCATCCTATTTTGTTTTACCCAACCACACAGCATTCCATATTGCTTTCATTTCTTTTCTTCCCATTTCTGTTAATAGTTATTTTTAAAGAATAAGTACAGAAGCACGTCAATACAGATGTTACAAAAGTATCAGGACATACTCTGTGTAGAGAAACATGTAAACAGGTAATGGGCTAAGGTAATTTTTAATCCTTGTTTTGCCAAATGCATCTTACCTACAATTCACTTGTATAACAAATGGTTCACATAAAAACTCACTGCAGAAAGTGGCTCGCAGTTAAACAACCATCATCATCACTAATAATGGATGTTTATAGAACATCTACTATCTTTAGGGCAATGCTAGGTCTACAAGTAAGCAAGGATTAAAGAAGGATAAAACAAAAAATTTACTTTTTCCTCTTATGTTATTCACATTCTTCTATATCCTTCTTTCTTCATCAAATGAAGACACTTGTTTGCTTTCCCTCCTCCTATCTTCCAGGTTAAACCAAGGAGTTCTCCTGAATTAACCCTTCCAACTTGTTTTGCTCTTCCCACCTTGGACCAGGAACATATATGGAAGAGACTCAATTGACTGATAACGTCTTGGCTCCTTCTCCTAGAGCTGGAAGATGGCTGGGTATCTTACGGAAAAAGACTCAAGCTATCTGGCATAAGCTTCACCCATTAGCTTTGCTTTAAAATTATGGGACAACAGGGACCCAAGATCTAAGCATATACTCCCCACCTGTTGGCATCCTCGGGACATCTGTGATTTTGTGTGGTTATGTTAGAATTAGAAATCTTGTCAAACTGTATTATGTGACCTCCTTACCATATTAGAGATGCATGTACCAGCCACCTTCTATCACAGGTATTCTCATCACCCCACCCACCATTCCCTGAATTGCCTAGTGAAAGGAAGGGAAGATACTTAAAATTTCAAATATAAATAAATTTTTAAATAAAAATTTTATTTCAAAAATAATATTTACAAATAATATTTACAAATGAGCAAAGGAGCATGAAATGTGGGTGAAAAATAACGATCTAAAAATCTATTATAATGTGCTTTGAACTAGAGGACTTACCATTAATACCACCACACCAACATCTATATAGGTGGCAAATTAATACAAGTAAAAAAGTTAAATATGATTTTTAAGAGTTCAATAAATACCCACAAACGTGCCACAAGTTTTACAAATATTTAGCTCACTGCCAATTTTCATTACAGCTCTTACTCTGAAATTTTAAAGACAAGGTTGCATAATGTGTACCTTCTTTCATAACCATGAAGGACCTGTCTTATTAATTTTCCACCATGGATGTTATGCTTTGAAATATCTGGTCTATCAAACAAATTTCTAAAAATAGAAATTTAAAATTTTTAAAATAAGTTTCATTTATATCTAAATAACAATAATGGACAGTTCCCCCTCTCTCTCCTTTTCATTTTCTACTCAGTCCCTCTACTTTCTTTAGCCTTCCCTTCTGTATGTCCCTTCCCTAAACTTATAGGGAAAAAAAGATATATGTTAAAAAAACACTCATGGGGCTTCTCCCTGGTGGCGCAGTGGTTGAGAGTCCGCCTGCTGATGCTAGGTGACACGGGTTCGTGCCCCAGTCTGGGAGGATCCCACATGCCGCGGAGCGGCTGGGCCCGTGAGCCATGGCCGCTGAGCCTGCGTGTCCGTCCGGAGCCTGTGCTCCACAACAGGAGAGGCCACAGCAGTGAGAGGCCCGCGTACAGCAAAACAAAACAAAACAAAACAAAACACTCATGAATCTTAAATGGATATGTCCAGAGACATAAAGGTAAGTAGAATTTAATTATTTAACCGTTAAAAAATAAAACTGCCAGAGCCCAGGAAAATATTCACCACGCTTCACCATCTTCACATTGGGTGTTTTTCAACTTCCAACAGATTATTCATATACTTAGAGGAAGCAAACATACAAAGGGTTTAGGGAAGCATCTGAGCTAAACACCAATGACTAATTCCAAAGAGTTCTCTCCAGATCTAATATGTCTCAACCCAAAAGGTAAATGTCTCAGGCCTTCAATTCCATCACTAGAATCCCAAATCTGACTGCTGGAAAAAGTACAATTCTTGGGGGCTTGAGTTGCTTGGCTTGGTGCCTTGCTGCACATTTAGCCGTGTAGTTAATCTCCCAGAGCAGCGCCCACTGTGGCATGCCTGCTATTCTTTACCATCTGGAGCCTGGAGTTGATATTAGCCTGAACCACACATGCAGGAGAAAAGAAATTAAAAAAAACACTCTCATTCGCATTTAACTGAAACTGGTGGCAGAACAATGCACCATGCTGTCTAGGCTTTTACACAAGTAAGAGAGGAAAGAAAGGGTAAAGTACAAACCTTCTCCTTTGTCTTCTGGTTCTCTGCTCTGAGGTCTTCATATTCACCTATTGCTAAAAGAAAAAAAGGAAAGCAATGTTATAATGCTATCAAAAGTTTACTATGGGAAAACCTGGGAACCCAACTAACCCCTATTGTCTATTTACAAGGTTCTGGGTGGGGTGGAGAAGAGGCCACAGAAGAAGGGCTCCTGCTTTTAAGAATAAGGAAGAAGAAGAGACCAGAGCAGATGTGAGCCCACGGAGCCGAATTTCAGTTCTCCTGGGTTATTAGGAAGACCTATGAGCCATAAGTGCCTATGACAAGTCACTTCTCATCTTTGATGTTCAGCACTTGTGACAGGTTGGTGTCCCTGAAGTTCCTTCCAGCAAGATTAGTCTGTGGTGCTATAATCACAGGTTTATTTAAGATTAGCCTCCAGAAAATAAACTCAATGTCACATATCTTCTTTATCCGCAGGGGAAAGTTTCTGCTATGAGCATTCAGCTAAGAACAACTATTTTCAGGCACTGCAAGATCATCAACCACCAAGCCATGACCAGATCCCAGCCAGATTCATTTCACTAAATTAGAAAAATATGTGAATTATCTGGAACTATTTCCAGCTATGTGGGAAAAGCAGCAGTTTTCTACTTAAAATCCTCCACTGCCAGAAAAGCAAGCTGAACTCCCACATTCATCTCTTAGCCAAAGCACCATTTTTAGATAGCCTCACAGTTGAGAATGTGCCATTTAGAGCGTATGGTGGGAAGAAAGAGACTGATTTAGGACTATTGATGGAGCAGAATGTCTAAGGTGGACCCAGCAGAACCACTGCCCACTCCCAGACCAGCATTTTGACTGGCACCAGACAGCCAGACAATAATCAAGTTTGGATTTTTATACTTTTACTTTAAAAAAATTTCATTGGGATTTATCTACAAAAAGCTAAGTTTTTCTTTAAAAAAAAAAAAAGACAAACAGAGCTTCCTATTTCTATGAAGAACCTGAAGATATCAATTAAAAATCTGAAACCAGTGGTTTCAAGAACATTCCATATAATCTGGTCATTAATTCCAAAGTGTATGATTCTAACCACTGGAGCAGAGAATACCGCCAAAACAATTCAGATGGTAAAGTATATGCTGTTCCTTTCAACAGGGATCTGAAGGGTTTAGAATAGTTACTATGATGACCGGACCGAAATCTTAAAATCCAATTCAAATAAACAAATATTTATGAGACTATACCATCAACAGCCCGAAGTTTTATCAGCACTTCATAACCATCTAAATAAGAATTAATGGACATTTTATTGAAGCCACACTCAAAAAAGAATCTTTTTTTGGAAAAAAATTTTCTAATCTTTGAAAATTAGGTAGCCCATACGATAGCTAAATGTACACATGTAAAGATACAGCCCTTTAAAAAATCATTACAGTTTCAACAGAAAAGATTTGATTGATCACAGAATGAAGCCCTCTGCACACCAGCTCCTTATCAGCCTCCATCAGACAAACCCCAACCAATGAGTATGAAATAAATTGTCCTCGGTTCTGAAAATTCAATAAAATGTCCCTCCCCTTCCTTTTTCTAACAAAAAGAAACATGAACTAAGAGATTCTAAAAATACGCACTTACATCATTAGGTAGTCTATGGTCATGGTCCCAAATCTTATTACTACATCTAATATTGTTTCAAAAAATAAATACTTTATTGAGAGACTTTGCTTTCGTTTACTTGACATTTAAAAGTATCTTTAGATAAAGTTGAAAAATCAAAATTGATTTACCACTCTATTCCTGATGACCTACTTTACAGACATACAGAAAAAAAAAAGACAGTAAGAAATTTTTTTTTTCTATTTAAAGCACCAGATAACGGCTATGAAGGCCTTTTTAAAAATACCGACACTGTTCTTCCATTATAATGCCAACAGAATCCAGGCGAAACACTATAGACTCCCAATTACTGGGTCTTTATGAAAAGCATTAATCATGAATCTTTACCTATCATATCTTAATGGAAACCACAGAAAATATGCTTTCCGTGACTGTAAGCAACTTAAAAAAAAAAAAAAAATGAAGCCAAGTACAGGGAAAGGAGAGGAAAAGTATGGGAAGAATTCAACCATTTGGTAGTGGGAAGGGGCAATTGGGGAATTGGGCATAAACGAAAAATATTTACTTATATTTTTATTTCTTTGAATTTAAAAAAACCAAGATTACTGCCCTAAACAATATTCACATATATCATAGTGAAAACGTGTAACCGCATCTTTAGCAAAACTGGTAAAAACTATAATGACCTATGTTATTCAGCTACTTCTCTTTTGGCAATGCCAAAGGGTCACAGAGAAAGCCTTATCGTTTTACAGCTGGCTCACAGTTTCAAAACTTTTTAACATAAGCTGTGAAACTCAAGTGATTTAATGAGAGAGATCCTCCAAATTTTGAATTAATAAAAAAAGAAGAAATGATTTTGACCAATTCTCTGTCATGTGAAAGACATCTGCAGCTTGGGAAGACTTCATCCCTTGCATTTACAGATACAGCATAGTTCACTATACTGTAAAGTCACACAGCACAGCAATTTAAAAGTGCAGTCCAAGCACTTAACTTAGTCAGGTACCTTGGGCAAACTGGTTACTCTCTGCGTCTCAGATTCCTCATCTGGAAAATAGGAATAATAACTGTACATCTCTCATAGTGTTCTTATTAAGAGTAGGTGAGCTAACATGCAACAAGAGTGCTTAGGCATATTAAATGCTGAATGCATGTTAAACAAAGGTTATCATTACTGATACAGCAAGAGATCAGGCTGCTCCCTAATGCCTTCAGTCTCAGGCTTACTTCGGTGATACATGGCCTGAAAGATGGCAGAGCAGAAAATCTCTGAAATCCTAAGTACTACTACCTTCCACCAAAGAAAAGGAGGAGAGAGGGGGTTAAAGATCAACTGTAGTTTGTTGTAGTAAAAAAAGAAGGTGGCAAAGAAGTGGAAGCATGTCTGAAGCTGTACTTTTCAATCCTGGCTGCACATTAGAATCACCAGGGGAGCTTTTAAATCCTACAGCTCTCTAGCCTCCTCTCCACTCACCCCCAACCCAAGATTCTCATTTAACTAGGTGGACCTTGGACATCCGTATTTCTTTAAGAGGTAAGCACCCCAGGTGATTTTAATGTGCAACCAAAGAGGGGACTCACTACATAGGAGTATAGAATGGAAGAAAAAGGAAAATGTGGAGAAAACAAGGAGAATAGCAGGCAAAGCATGTGCTTCAAGAATCATGCTGGTTCTATGTTCTAACCCACTAATGCCAAGAAAGAGAATTTTCTTTACAAGCTGCAAACCATGACACAGCCACCCCAGGAAGCAGCTGAGTAGACTTAGTTGTTTGAGAAACATGACAACTAAAGTTCAGAATTACAGGCCAATAACACCTCTGGCTAGGGTGAGCAACAATCAACTTGCCTGGGCCTTCTGCAGTTTCAGCATTTTAGAGTCCAGTGCCCCTGAAAACCTCTCAGACCCAGGAAGCTTAACCACCCTATCCTAGCATTAGCTCCAGATCAGTATTTCCAACCAACACTGTCTAGACCTGCACTGTCAAATATGGTAGCCACTAGCCACATGTGGCTACTTACATTTACATTAATTAAAATTAAATAAAATTTAAAATTCAGCTCTTCACCTGCTCTCACCACATTTCAAGTGCTCAATAGCTACATGTGGCTAGTGGCCACAGAACACTTCCATCGCAGCTGAAAGTTGTACTGAACAGTACAGTTCTGGACATCTCTGTCCACATACCTTACAAGTACCTCAAACTCAACATGTTAGAAAGTGAACTCATCAATTCCATTTCACCCAAACCTCTTACTTCCTGTATACAGGACCATCATCTACCTAGTTCTCAAGCTAGTACCTCAGGATCACCCTTGATTCCCCACTTTCCCCCACCACCAAAGGATCATCAACTGCTCAGATCTCAAAATGTCTCTCCAATCTGCCCTTCCTCTATCACCAGTATCTCTGCCCTATTTCTGACCCTCAATAATAGCAAAACCCTCTCATCTAGCCTCTAGCTGCCCTCTATGCCAAGTTCATTCTTTACAAGGTAGACACTAGTTAGCACTGTAACAAACCTGCTTATTTCATTCTCTTGTTTAAAAACCACCAAAGATGTTAGCTTCACAACCTGGGAACCCCACTCTCCTCTCCTCTCCCCAATCAGAGACCACACTCACTCCATCATACCCAAAGTCCCAATGCTTCCCTAAACCCTCTAGACCTTTCATACCCAAGTGTCTTTACAAATATTTTCCCTTCTGCCTGCAAGGTCTTCCCTTCCGCATCTTCCCTACCTCCTCCTTTTCAATGCAGTTCAACTGTCATTTCTTCTAAGAAACTCTCCCCATATAACGGGGGCAAAAATCAACATTTATATTTCTAATATACTACCAAGGTATACTGTTCATAGATCTCTACTGGAGCATCTACATGCAACATTATAAGTTGTCTGAACACAGGTCTGTTTTCTTGTCTTTTCTCCCACTCAATTCCTTGCTATATACCTTACACTCAGCAGAATACAAAGCACAGAGTCTATGCCTATGTTGAATGAAATGAGTGGTTCATATAAATCTGTGATGTAGAGCAATTAAGCCAAATATTAACATCTCCCCTTTAAAAGTGAAGACACAAATGCATAGAAAAGTCAAATCCCACAGTAAGGAATGGTGGAAGCAGAACCAGTCTACTGATCCTAAAGGTCATCCATGTAAAAAACATTTATGAGCACTACTCTGTGCAGTGTGCTAAAGCACTAGACCAGAAATAACCCTCTAGGTTGAAGACTATGTCTTTATGCATCCAGATGCCCTCTTCTATCACAATGCCTGACATATTGTAGGCACTTAATAAATGTGTGTTAAATTCAGGAAGGAGGAAGAATGGATCTAGGTCTTCACATGAACAAATCATGAAAGAGCACATACTTTCCTCCCCATATTAAAAGGGCCTCTTAAATCATAGGTTACAACAAGATACTTAATAAAAATGAAGCTTTAAATAGCCATCAAATGTAACCAGAAAAACACTGCCTCATGAGATCTTCTAATGTATATTCTCATCCACTGAGTTTACATCTTTGAGGCTCATGGAGCCTTGAAACATCTCTTACTAATGGGGTATGAGGACATAAGTCATAACAGATAATGTTCAATTAGGACATTATTCACTTCTGCACACATTCCAGTAGGTTCTGCTCTTAAAGCCAGGATAGAAAGAGAAGTTGTTTATACCTCAGTTGTTAATTAAAGCATTAGAAAAGCCAGGGAAACACTGCTGGAAAACCTGATCAAAAAACAAAGGTGAGAGATTTCATCTAAAAGAAATTATAGCAAACCTGAAATTCACTCTTCACCTGATAGAACACACAGTACAGTGTTAATGATTTAATGATGCTTAAGAAGTAATCTCAACAAACTATATTAATGACTTCAAGTTAACCACCAGAAAGGAAGGAAACTGAGAACTTTAAAATACGTATATAAGTCTGGTTTCTGGTCTGGCATGTAAGGAGCTTGTAAGCTGACACTCTGGTCCTCACAACAACAAAAAAAGCTGAACACACTGAAAATCAACAACTCTTCTTGGATCCATGAGAGAACTGAAGTCACAGGGCAAATCACTACTCCAAAAATTAGAGATACACTCAGACAGATACAGAGGATCACAACTTACTGGAGCAGAAGCCAAGGTGCAGAAACACCCTCATGTGCCAAGATAGGGAAAAAAATCTAAACTGTAACTAACAAATTGCTAGAGGCTCAGTTCCAACAAGTTTGAGAGTTAAAAACTCTAGGCGTGGGCGGATCTTAAGAAGCCCCAACACTTTTTTGAGTTTTAACTCCAGGAGTACTACCAGGTCCTCACAGTGACTACTGAGAAAATTTCCGTACTGTTTCTGGCAGGGGAGGGGAAAAGTAGCCATCACGAAATGTGCCCAGAGCATTCTGTTCTTTATAACAAAACCTTCCCTCAAGAGAAATTATTTTATTAGAGCCTAACAGATTAAAGGGAAGGTAAAAACCAACTCCAGCACCTGTAGCCTTCTTGTCTCACGGACAGGGAAAACTGGAACTGAGAAGCACTTGTGAAAGTCACAGCTCTGGGGCACAGGCTCACTTAAAAACAGAGACCCTATCACAGGACTATTCCCTTCCCCCATACCCTACCACTACATGAATGTTTATAGCAGTTTTATTCCTAACTGCCAAAACTTGGAAGCAACTGTGATGTTCACCAACAAGTGAATGGATAAACTAACAACGGTACATCTATACAATGGAGTATTATTCAGAGAAAGAGAAACAAATGAGCTGTCAAGCACAAAAGACATGCAGGAAGCCCAAATGCATATTGCTACATGCAAGAAGCCAATCTAAAAATGCTATACTCTGTACAATTATAACTACATAACATTATGGGAAAAGCAAAACTACGGAGCCAGTAAAAAGATCACTAGTTGCCAGGAGTTCCAGGGTAAGGTGAGAGGGATGAACAGGTAGAACAGAGGAAATTTTTGGAGCAGTGAAATTATTCTGTTTGATAATGTAATGATGGGTACATGTCATACATCTGTCAAAACCCATGGAATGTACAACATAAAGAATAAACTCTGGGGCTTCCCTGGTGGCTCAGTGGTTGAGAATCCGCCTACCGATGCAGGGGACACGGGTTCGTGCCCCGGTCCAGGAAGATCCCACATGCCACGGAGCGGCTGGCCCGTGAGCCATGGCCGCTGAGCCTGCGCTCCGCAACGGGAGAGGCCACAGCAGTGAGAGGCCCGTGTACAGCAAAAAAAAAAAAAAAAAAAAAAAAAAAAGAATAAACCCTAATGCAAACTACGGACTTTAGTTAATAATAATGTATCAATATTGGCTCATCAGTTCTAAGACCTGTACCACACTAATGCAAGATGATAATAATAAGGGAAAACGGGGGCAGGGAGGGGGAAGATGAGGGAACTCTCTGTACCTTCTGCTCAATTTTTCTGTAATCTAAAACTGCTCCTCGAAGCCGTATTTAAAACAAATATATATATATAAATATGTGTGTATGTATATGTACATACATATATGTTGAGATATACATATATATATATAATCTCAATCTCAGAATCATACCCTGATTTGTGCCATAGAGGATTTGAGATAGAATCAAGTAACTAAAAGGATCCTAATATATTACTGTTCACTGCACCAAACAAAAAATTCAGAACTCGTGTTTTAATGTTTACAATGCTTAGATACATCAATAAAAAATAAATGAAATAAAATGCTTAGCTAACATGGGAAGCAGAGAAAAAAGCAGTGTTCCTTCTACATTTTAAAGCAAAGCTTGGCTGTGTTAACAGCTCTACAGAATAAAATCTACAGCACAACAAAGTTTAAAATATACATACTTTTTGGATCTAACGATTCCACTTCTCAGAATTTTTCCTACAGTTGCACTTACAGAGATATATGTGTACAAAGGATGTAAGCAGCATTACTGTTTTGAATAAATTTTGGTTTTATAAACTTTAGATTCACGGCTGGGCCCGTGAGCCATGGCCGCTGAACCTGTGCGTCCGGAGCCTGTGCTCCGCCAACGGGAGAGGCCACAACAGTGAGAGGCCCGCGTACCGCAAAAAAAAAAAAAAAGTCCTTAACTTGATAACTTTGAGGAGAACTGATCAGATATTTTGTAAAATGTTCCCCAACCTGGGATGTTTTCCTCATGATGAGACTGGGGCTATAGGTTTTTAGGGGAGGACCACAGAGGTGAAGTGCCATTTTCATCATCTCACATCAAAGGTACATACTATCAACATGACTTAAATCACTATTGAAGTTGACCTAGATCACCTAACTGAGGTAATGTCTGTCAGGTTTCTCCACTTTAAAGTTACTATTTACCCCCCTTTGCATACTGTCCTCTCTTTGGAAGGAAGTCACTACGCACACCCCACACTTACAGAGCAGGGCATTATGCTCCACGGCCCTTTGAGCGGAAGGATACATAAATTATTTGGAACTGTTCTACATGGAAGATGTGTCTCTTCTCATTAATTTATATCACTATGGACTCATGAATATTTATTTTATACTTTGGGTTATAATCCAGTATTTTGTTGTTCAAATTGTTCCATCTTTGGCCATTGGAAGTTCTTTCAGTTGGTTCTTATATCTCTTTGACATATCCCCATCATTGTGGGCTCATTTTTTTGAGCACTTCCTTACTTTCTAGTAACCACAAGATACTCCAGGCTCATCTTGTATATATCCTGCCCCAGTCACTCCAGCCCTAGAATCAGCCATTTCTCCCAGGAGCCCTGTTCCTTTTACTGGAAAATGGTATTACAAGCCATGTTCTGGAGCTAGATGTGCTCATTGTTACTGGTACACCTAGGCTCTCAGCTGAAAGAGCAAGGAAATAAATGTCTGTATACTAACCCAATACGTATATACACATCTGTAAATATTTCTATATGTAACCATCGGTATCTATATTAAGCTAAACATGAGTTCATACTGATGTCTCCAACTCTTCTCTATTGCCAGAAGCATTATTTTTAATAAAAAAAAAAGAGAAATACAGAAGTTTGTTTTCCAGAGGACATTAACTACCCTGCGGGAGATCCATACAGGGAACATTATGCAATCAATTTTTAAAGGTTTAACTCTATATGTACTGGTATGAATTCTATAATATATATTAACTGACAAATATATATGTACATACAAACACAATTTCCAGAAGGAAATACAACAAAAGGTTAACAGTAGATAACTTTGAGAAATGGAAATGGGGTTAGAACATGCATTATCAACGGGTCACCCTCAAAGAGGAAAAAAATATTAGATATGACAATGGCCTGTAGCTCTCCAAAGGATCACAGTACACAAAAAGATGCAGAGTATCAGTGGTATTAAAATGTCATGGGGAGGGGAAGTGATTAGGGGAAAAAATGTCTAAAAAGACTCCTTTGGAGAGTATAATGAAATAAAGATTGAGAAATAATGAGTCAGAAGGAACAGGTAATTGTACTTTTTACTCCATATGCTTTTTTCTTCTGTGAGTATATGTTTATTTTTTAATTTAATTTTTTAAAAAAACAAAAGTAAGACTGATCTACCTAACAGCAGTGTTAGGTGAATAGTGAAATTCTGACTAGAAGTTGTAGTTCCTCAGGCCATGCTGAATGTCCATCTCACAGAGGGTCACCCCAACTGGGTCCTCTTTGGCAGTGGCTCACCAACTTTAGGAAAATGCATTTTTAATACTCTGGTTTACAAAAATCATATGGCCCACAATGCCTAAAATACTTATCTCTGCCATTTACAGAAAAAGTCTGCTGACCCCTGATCTCCACTATATTAGCTTACATTTTTTTTGGTTATGTTCATACAGTGGAATACTACTCAGCAATGCAAACAAACGAACTATAACTACATGGGACAATACTGATAAATCTCACATACATAATGAGTGAAAGAGGACAGAAGCAAATAACACACACTGTATGATTCCGTTTATGTACATTTCAGAAACTTGCAAAACTTATCTTTGGTGGCATTGGATATCTTTGGGAAGAGCAAGGTGATAGTGATTGGAGGGGTTATGAAGGGGCTTCTGGAAATGTTCTGATTTAAGCGTTGTTAGAAACATACTTGCTTTTTAAAAATAATTCACTGAGATGTTCATTTCTATTCTGTGCAGTTTTCTCAATCCATGTAATACTTTGTTCTAAAAGCAAAAAATTTTAAATGCAAATCTTACAAAAATGTAACCAGATGAAGAAATATAAATTTACCAGCCTTTTCAGAGGCAACTAAGTAAGTACATATGTACCCTGGTTGTTCAGATACAGTTAGTCCCTGGACCACACTTGGAAAATAGTGGTGTAAAGCCAGGTTTGCACCTGACACCAAGGCAACCATTTAGTCCCAAACGGCTTTCTACTGACTGACTTTGTATGGACCCAAGATTGACAATGCTTCAGCTTTTCCAGATAAATAGGGTCATTTTGGTAGACAGCAGTTTCAGACCCTTTTGTCAAAATAATGCTCTAGCTACTTCCTAGCCTGGAAGCCAAGGGAACACTGGAAGCCTCTTTTAATTACTAACTCTGTTCTAAGAATAAACTTGACTAAATTTCCATGTGAACCTTAAGCACTAGCTCAATAATCTTGGAGAAAATGATACCAACTCTCAAGATGAAAGAAGGTTACCTTGCTTTAAAACCAATTATCTTACCATTTTAAATAGTGTCAGTCCAAGAATAGCCCATAACTTTTATTTGTTTGTTGTTGTTGTTTTGGTCTTACATTAGAACATCCTTTTTGCTAAGTGGCAATCATTCTCTTCAAAACTTCCTCAACAAGATCCAAATGCCATGGCATTATGATGACAGTTTAGTGGACATCTGCTGTTTGTGTCTTTCTAGCCCGCATCCCCCCTTCTGGTAGTGGCACACCAGTCTTTTTTGGACTACTCCAATCCATTGGTCTTTGTGGAGGCTGCCAATCAAGGTGCCCTGCCCTTCCCTGGCCAAAGGACTTTAAACACATGACCCAAATGAGGCTAGTTAGACACTCTACCACCATCTCTAAACTAGGAACTCCTCACCAGCAGGGACAAGGTTTTTTCCATCTCTATATCTCTGAGGCCTAGCACAGTGCCTGGCTATGAATATTCAATGCATGTGGGCTGAATGAAATACAAAGAAAATCATGTACCTTAAACAAATGCGGAGCTAAGTCTATCATTTCCCAACAGAATTCTGAACACTGTATTATGTTTTGTAAGGAAAATGTCCACTTTAGTAAGCTAGGACATATGCATTGGAAATAGTATCGCAAGTTGCCATTTCTCAGTGCATTAAAGATGTCAATCAGTCCAATAAAATAAAGCCGCAAAAAAGACAAAAGGAGAATTACCTCATTACCTCAACATCTGCTTGAACATAAGCAATCGCACACTGGCTAATTTTTTTTAAAGGGACATAATATAACTTTCTAGAAAGACATAATATAGCTAATTATACCATTCACTAGAAGGGAACATACAATGTTTTGAAGTAATTCAGAAGTGGGTGTGATTTATAAGACATAGAGCTTAGGGAATGTTAAGTATAAATTAGAGATTGTTCATATTATGACAGACTCCGTCATTACATTTCACAACTTTTGTCAAAAGCAACCTTATTCACCACACCACTAAAGACTTCACATTAGGGAAGGCTGCTGTCAGCTTTGCCATTTAGAGTTGATGGCAACCTTCTTTCTGAACACCCTCCTGGGGAATGGGTTCAAATTTTAGACTTAAAATACACCAGGGAAGAAACGATATGATGAAACCTAAATGGCCAACAAACATGTAAAAAGATTTCAAACCTCACTAATTACCAGGTCAAACAAATTTTTTAAAGGTACCATTTTTGTTCATCAGATTGGCAAAAATTAAGCAACCTGTCAGGCTGTCAAATTAGTAAAGACTGCTGTTGGTCACTGTTGACCAAAGCATGGGAAAATGGACACTTCTGGGGGGAATGTGAACTGGTACAGCCATCTGGGGAGGGGGGCACTTTTGCAATGCCTAGCAAAACTTTATACATATATGCCCTCTAAGCCAACAATTCCATTCCTAAGAATCTATCCTAGAAAAAAAAATTTTAATTGTACAAACTGATTTGTATGATTATTTGATTAATGACTGTCTACTAGACAATAAACTTGTCTGTCTGGTTCACCATCTCTTCCCCCAGTGCCCAGCACATGGGCATCACATATGACAGGTACCTAGTATTTGTCAAAGGAGTAAATGAATAGGTTTACTCAGCCTAAAAAAAGAAAAGCAGAGTATTTAATCGATAATGGCTCTTCTTGTTCACATTAAATAGTAGTGGAATTATTCACAATGTTAACAGGCTGTAAAAAGTACTGTCTACTTTTAAAAATAAATCACACATACCGGCTTACAAAATTGATCATAATATTGGTAAGAGCCCAAACACCTAGTTGCCAGGTTTTCCTCCTCAAATCCCTAGCCTCCCAGTTAGTTCCGCAGGTTAAACAGCAATTAAATACTCTTGAAATAAGTCACTTGCTATCACAGTCTATGATCCACTGACAAATGCTCCAAGTTTGAAATGTATAAAAATTACACCATGGGCTGATAAAAACCCCAACACCTGTGTAACCAGACTCAATATCCCAAAAAAAAAGTATACGCTTTAAGAAACACAAATTTCAAAGTCTAACTGTTCTATTGCCTTTGATATGCTCAAAATTGAGGAAATATATCCTCTAAAAATACTAATGCATTGATTTGTTTGTTTTCCAACATAACTGGAGAACCAGAAACTTAAGAATCGTCCGTTTTTCTCAAGTCTCAAATCCAACACAGAGATAGAGATGTGTTCCAAAATCAAATATAAATAACTTGTGGATTATCTGCACTGTTAAATTATCCTTGAAATTATATACATAATGAAAAGAAGTGAAATTTGAAATTTTAACATTATTTGAAAACTGACCATCCATCAAAAGACCTGGCATCCACTGACAGATACTACCAATAATGAAAGCTCCAACAGTCTAGAATATGAGTTAAGAGTCTTTATGTTGGGTGACGGGGGCAGTGTTATCAGGAATAAAATACTAATAAAATCCAGCCCTTCACTAAAACACTTGAGAAATTCCAGATAAAGGCATGTTGCCCACCCACTAGATTCACTGATTCTTGTGACTTCATGACCTTAGACTAATCTAGGATGGGAGTTGACAGTACGTGGGAAGGCAAAAGCCATTAATATTTATCCAGCACTTTCTAGATGCTAGATACCAGAGAGGAATGTGTTCTGTCCATTTTCGAGAGGTTAAATATTGATAATTTCCCCAAGGTCACACAGTTACTAAACAGTCATGTTGAGATTTGTTTCCAGGAGTGTGGACTGCAGAGGGATCAAAATACCCTTATGAATGGTATGTCTGTGGTCTCGAGGAGCAACAGGTCACAGTACTGGACAGACCTCATAAAATCATCTGGTTTAGCTCTTGCGCCTAGTCAGGTCAGGCTTGATTAACCATAAGACCCACAGAAGGGAAGAGACTCTTCCAAGTTCACAGAGTTGGTGAGTTAAGTCAAGAGAAGTGAAAGAGCTGGGATTAAACACCAGGATTAGCCACAGAGCGGGGCCCCTTCCACTATACGGCCATGTAAGCAAGTTATTCAGGAAAACATATGTTCCTACACATTTTTACTTCCTAAATCTGCATGGTTCCTCTTTCTTGACCCATATTCTCAGGCCACCTTTGGTCAGGGTAATAATAATTTTAAATTTAAAAAGTGTTAGGTTCACATATGATCTTAATTTGGCTTTGTTCAGAAGTGTGGTTAAGTGATGAAAATCACTGACTACAACAGTTCTTTATTAAGAGATTAAAACAGTTCTTTATCTAGTTATCAGGCAATGCAGAAATGCATGTACATGGCTTTCCTGCGAACCAGAGACAAGTCCTAATTCAAGAAGCCCCGCACAGGCAGGGTGTTGCCTCACTGACAAATAAATTGCTAAAAATGGGAAGCGATAAAACACACCACGGCCTGCAAATCCTCGCTGCTAAGGAAAGAGGAACTAGGCCAAACCAGAATGAAAAGCTCGGAAAGGCTGTCAAGCAGCGCCGCAGGCGCCAACGTGCAAGGGGGGGCCGAGGCCAGGGAGCGAGGCCAGCAGAGCTGCCTAAACCGCCGCCTCTCCAAAATAACCAGCCCCACTCGCTTCCCCCGCGTGTACGGTGGTACCGTGGGACCTCGTCCCCGCCAAATCCTTGGCCCTTCTCCTCAACCCCCATGGCCGGCTAAAGCGACCAAAGGGTAGCGCTCCCCGCCCTGCCAGGCACGACACTCCCAGGCACAAGCAAAGCACGTTACCCTCTGCCCCGAGCTCGCCAAAGCGCGCGGGGCGCGGAGAATGCTTTTCCACGGGTGACGGAGCTACTGGGGGTGACTACGACGGCCGCAATACCTCCCGCCCAGCTTCCACCACCGCAAAGCCAGCGCCCTGGAGCCGTCCCCGCCCATGGGCCGCGGCTGCCCGCACCTGGCGGCCACACGCCCGCCTACCTTGCTCCTTCAGACTGGAGATGAGCTGCAGCTGCTTCTCCTCGTCCGAGCTGTTCATTTTGGCAGGTGGGGCCGGGAATAAAAGGAAAGGAGGGAGAGGCGAGGGGTACAGTGGGGGGAGGGGAAAGAAAAAGCAAGATGCCGGTGGCTTGCGGCTTCACTACCCGGAAGTTGGATTTGCTCCCGCTCCTCCTCCTCCTGGCGCGGAGCGCGCGGGTGAGATCATCCCCACGCACCTACTCAGCGGCCTTGGCTGCTTCACCTGCAGTCAGGCGGAGGGGCGGGGACAGGCCGGTAGCCCGGGGGCAGGAGGTGGGGACGTAGGAGGCACCCACGGTGGCACCTGGGCCCGCAACCCGTGCCTAGCCTGCGGCCGCCGCTGTCCCTCGCCTTCCTCCGCGGAGGCCGGCGCCGCAGGATGCGCAGGGGGAGGCGTGCGGGGCTGCGTGAGTTCGCTGTGGCTATCTCCTGCACCCTCTTCTCCGCCTCCACCCCGCCGCGGACACCCAGACGCGCGTTCCGGAGAAAACCTGCCCTGGGTCTGCAGCGTCAACGAGAACCCCACTTGGAACGCTGTCAAGAGCCTCTCCCCACGAGCGAGATGTAATTAGCAATAAACACCCAGGATTCTTCCCCAATTCTCGTACAGTGGACTCTGGGGGCGGTGTGGGAAAACCTAGGTGCCCTCAGGGCCGGGCTCTGTGTTAATATGCTTTGCACCTTGATAAGCATACAGATACTGAAACAGGCCAGTCTGGTAAGTTCCAAGGAGGGCGTGGTAGTCAGCTGGCTTCCTCCAGCAACACCGGTTTGAGAAATGGTCAAAACTGGGCCCTGCAGCACGTGGATCGCCAGGCCTCGCGGATCATCTGGTTTGCGGTGGAAATATCTTCTCTTCAGGGTAGAGGCCACTGCAGTCCAAATACCTAAGGTCACACATCTGCCTGGCAGCAGAGCCTGGTGAAGTGAAGCCCAGCATTTGTCCCGCTTCACTGCCTTCTAGGCTATTTAAACCCAGGTCTGGGTTAGAGCCTGACCAGAAAAGGGGCGGCAGACCTTCCAGATTTCAAAATGGTTCTCCCCAACCCCCAGTTGCCAGTCAGTCTTTGGTCAAGTCTCCTGACCTCTTTGAACTTCATCTAAAAAATGGGAATAATACTAATACCTACTCTCCCGGAAAGGCTGTTAAGTGCTGAACAAGGAGAGAAAGATACACAAAACACCATATCCAGAATCTGACATATAATAGATGTTCTTTTTTAAAAAAAAAATTAAGGTTACAGCTCTGTGAAAAAGGAGTTGTGGATGCTAATTATAAGCTAAAATGGGCAGAGTTCTTTTACACTAATCATTAAGCATACAAAATAAATCCAAACTGAATTAGGCTTACTGCACATCTTGTTTTTTCTCACTGCCTCAAAGGTCTTAGTGTGGGTACTACACGGGCACAGTGCTTCTGCTCATTCCTCACTTGCTATTTTATGTAAATGCCCAACTCCATTTACTGAGTAGGTCTCCATAAGGAATGGGGAAGAGGAGCTAGAATATAGGTAAGTGCTCCAACTAGTATCTGTCTGATATTCCTACTAAATTCTAATTCAAAACGAACTGAAAAAAAATGGTAGCACTGCTTTCTCATCTTCTAAAAAGGCAATATAATATTTTAGCATGAGTGATTTAGTGGTAGAGTGATCTAAAAAGGCAGCATTTAAATAGGCAGTTTTTAAATAGAGTGAACTAAAATTTTGAAACTTTAAAAATAATTTTGGTATGGGGTCTTTTTTTTTTTCTTTATAAATTTATTTTATTTATTTATATTTGGCCATGTTGGGTCTTCATTGCTGCGCACAGGCTTTCTCTAGTTGCGGCGAGCAGGGGCTACTCTTCATTGAGGTGCATGGGCTTCTCTTGCCATGGCCTCTCTTGTTGCAGAGCAGGGGCTCTAGGTGCATGGGCTTCATTAGTTGTGGCATGCAGGCTCAGTAGTTGTGGCTCGCAGGCTCTAGAGCACAGGGTCAGTAGTTGTGGCACACGGGCTTAGTTGCTCCACGGCATGTGGGATCTTCCCGGACCAGGGATTGAACCAGTGTCCCCTGCACTGGCAGGAGGATTCTTAACCACTGCACCACCAGGGAAGCCCTGGGGTCTTATTATTCAGTCCTTTCCCTAGTTTTTCTTAAGATAGTTTAAGACAGTTGCAGATCCAGCTGCCAAGAAAAATAATCAAATGGCCTTTGCCTTAAGATTACCTGAGATGGTATCTTAATCCTCAGAGTTTAAAGAAGGCCCAGGAAACATGAGAAATTCAGACTCAACTACATGAAAATATGAATGATATGTGCTGCCACCAGGTATTTTGTATAAAGAGAAATCATTTCCAGAAAAAAAAAATCAAGAGATTTGAGTAACAAATCATGGTCATCTAGCTTTCATACTGCAGCCAGGAAACCTGTTATACCTGATCAGTCACTCTGACTGCTGGATAATGCCAGAGTCCTCCTCCAAACCTAAATAATCAAATAATTTCTCCTATGAAACCAAATACCAGCAGAGTGCCTGTTAAATATTTGGGTTAGTTCACAAGGTTCCACTTTTTAAATGGTCGATTTAATTGTCTACTCCCATTATACAGTAATTTAGATATCACTTTTGGAGTTTAAGAATGAGTTAATCAATTATCAAATCTATAATCAAATTGAGTACTTTGGTCCCACACGGAATCTGCAGCCCCTTGAAATTAATCCTGTTTCCCTTCCTTGAAATTAAAATAGCCTCCTGAAATACAGTATGGTGTTATCTTGAGGGCATGGGATGAATTATTAGGATGGCTATTAGAGTCAATTATAGGGATTCAGATCTCCCATTACTCCATGGTTTATTTATATGATATGAATATTAATGGAAAGGATAGAAGTGATAATAATTAGTTTTTGTTCTATTTAATAATGCATATAGGGATTTGTGTTGCAGGCATCACAATGGATTCATTAACCTCCATATAACATGTAATTAAAAACCCTTAAAATGTGTCTGTACATATGCATATATGGACAGAGATAGGGGAAGGAGAGACTTTTTAAAAATGAGTTGAAAGGATATGTACCAAACTCAGGATAATGGCTGCTTCTAGGGGTAGAAAGTAGAGGAAGAGGCCCAAGGGGTGAGGAGTGGAGTGGGAGAGAGCAGTGATCAAAGGATTTTCTCTTTAATGTTTGTGTTTCCAGGAATTTAATGTAAAATCACATTACTGATGTAGTCTTTTGAGGTATATAGACAAATAAGACTGAAATACAATAGGAAATGAAGGTTCATTTCCTCTAATCCACTAATTCCATATTAGGGAATCTACCCTAAAAGGCTTTACTATAATGTTAATTATGATATAAAAATGATAACACTGGAACATTACTTAACAATAAAAAAGAAAGTTTTGATACATGCTACACCATGGATAAACTTTGAAAACATTATGCTAAGTGAAAAAGCCAGTCAGAAAACACTAGACACTGTATGACTCCATTTATGTAGAATGTCCAGAACAGGCAAATCCACAGAGAGAGAAAGTTAATCAGTGGTTGTCTAGGGCTGTGGGTGTTGGGGGAATGGTAAGTAACTGCTAGAAGGTATGGGGTTTCTTGCTGGGGTGGTAAACTTTTTCTAAAATTGATTGTGGTGATGGTTGAACAACTCCATGAACATATTCAAAACCATTAGATTGTATACTTTAAGTGTATACTTTGCATGGGAAAATTTTGTGATATGTGAACTATATCTCAAAAATCTGTTATAAAAAATAGGTTTTCAGAGGAAGAAAACTTTTACCTTAAAAAACTACTTACATAACTCTATTAAATTTATGTTTCTTGTATAAACATTTTTCCTTTTTCAAATCTTTGTATATATATACATTCTACTTTCTACTAAACTTTATTTCATATATACTTTATCTTGTACCAATATAATCTACATATTTACTCAATGCCACTCCATTGTATCAATGAATATTTAGCTATTCTCAAATTCTTAAGACATTTGAGTTGTTACTAGTATTTGTCTCTTTATAAATAGTGCAGCAGAAATACAAGGACCACTCCTAGGCATATCATAGTCAAACTGTTAAAAACTAAATATAACAATCAGGTCTTAAAAGCAGCCAAAGAAACATGCATATTACATGCAGTAGAACAACAATAAAAGTGATGGCAGACTTCTTATTTAATGTTGTAATCATTAAAGGATTACAACAAAATTCAACACTCAACAATATAAAAAGACACAAATAGGTGAAAGTAATAAAACAATGAAAAAGTATTCCATGCAAATAGTAACCAAAAGAGAACTTGGGTGGTTATACTAATTTCAGACAAACAGACCGTAAGTCAAAAACTGTTACAAAAGACAAAGGAGGACATTATATATTCACAAAAGTGTCAGTTCATCAAGAATATATAACAATTATAAACACATATACAGCAAACAAACAACTCCCAAAATATATGAAGGAAACATTGACAGAATTGAAGGGAGAAATAGACAGTTCAACAATAATACTTGGAGACTACAATACCTCACTTTCAATAATGGATACAAAATTCTGATAGAAGATTAATAAGGATAGAGAGGGCTTAAACAACACTATACACAAAATAGATATAACAGACATGTATAGAACACTCCAAACTATAGAGCACAATTCACATTCTTCTCAAGTGCACGTGGAATATTCTCCAGGATAGATACTATGTTATGCCAAGAATTTAGTCTCAATAAACTTTAAAAGATTAAAATCATAAAATCGTACAAATCATACAAAGTATCTTCTTCAACCATAATGGCATGATATTAGCAATCAGTAATAGAAGGAAATCTGGAAAATTCACAAATATATAGATATTAAACAACACCCTCTTCAATAACCAAAGGTTCAAAGAAGAAATCACAAGGGAAATCAGAACAGAGAGGATTAAAAACAAAAATATAACACCCCAAAACTTCTGGGGTGCAGTGAAGGCAGCGCTCACAGGGAAATTTATAAGCTGCAAATGGCTAACTTTACACCTTGAGAAAATAGGAAAAGAAGAGTAAAATAAACCCAAAGTTTGCAGAAGGAAAGAAATAATGAAGATTAGAATGGAGATAAGTACAATAACACACAATAGAATCAATGAAATCAAAAGTTATTTCTTTGAAAATATCAACAAAATTGACAAATCTTTAGCTAAACTAATAAAGAGAGATGATGAAAATAAAATCAGAAATGAAAGTGGAGACATTATTACCAACATGAAAAAAATGAAAAGGATTATAAGAAAATAATATGAATAATTATACACCAATAAATTAGAAAACATAGATGAAATGGACAAATTTCTAGAAACACACAAATGATGTAGACTGAAGAAGAAATAGAAAATCTCAATAGACTCATAACAAGTAAAGAGACTGAATCAGTGATCAAAAACCTTCCAACGAAGAAAAGTCCAGGACCAGATGCCTTCACTGGTGAATTCTACCAAATATTTAAAGAACAATTAACACCAATTCTTCTAAACTCTTTCAAAAAATAGAAAACAAGGGAAAACTTCCGAACTCATTCTATGAAGTCAGCATTACTATGATATCAAAGCCAGATAAAGACATCACAAGAAAAGAAAATTATAGACCAATAACCCTTGTGAATACAGATATAAAAGTCCACAACTAAATATTAGCAGCTAATCCAACAGAACATTACGGGGATTACACAACATGACCAAGTGTCTCCAGGATATATCATGTTTTCAGCCACAAAACGTTTTAACAAATTTAAGAAGATTGAAATCATATCAAGTATCTTTTCCAACCACAATGGTAGCCATTTTGAAATATACCCAGAGAATACTGTTATCCTTAAAAAGGCCTGTCTTCAAGAGAAACTATTTTACTGAGATTTTACCAAAGCCTAACAACCAAGAGAACGGAAATACCCAACTGAGGCCTGGTCCAGTCTCCCACACAGGGAAAGAAAAACACCAGCCCCTTCATGTGGCATAAGGGAAATAACCAACTCCAGTCTTCTCATCTCACCAGAGGGAGTAAACTGAGAAATAATTTGTAAGGTTACAGCCCAGGGGTACAGGTTTGCTAAAAGACTGAGGTCCAATCATAGGTCTATAGAATGCATCCCTTCCCCTTAAACTTTACCACTACATCTATAGGACTTCTATATAATAACAGGGGATTACAATGGAAAGAATTGCATGTCTCAGACCTTATTTAAGAAGAAGTCTTTATAGAAACCCGAAGACACAGAAGAGACAAAAACAAGGTCACCAGAGGAAAATTTAGCCTCTGACACCTACGGCTACAGCAAACAGTAAACACAGCCTAATTCCTAGCCAAATAAACATAAAACTTCACAGTAGAGGCCTATTTACTTCAGTTCTTTTTACCCAGTACATCATGTACAGGTTTAAACAAAAAATTACAAGGCATCCTGAAAGATAAAAAAACACAGCTTAAAGAGACAGAGTAATCATCAGAACTGGAGTTGGATATGGCAAAGTTTTAAAAATTTCAGACCTAAAGTAACTATGAATAATATGCTAAGGGATCTAAGGAAAAAAGTGGACAACATGCAAGAACAGATGAGCAACGTAAGCACAGAGACAGAAACTCTAAGAAAGATTCCAAGAGAAATGCTAGAAATAAAAAATATTTTAACAGAAATAAAGAATGGGGACTTCCCTGGTGGTGCAGTGATTACAACTCCACACTCTCAATGCAGGGGGCCCGGGTTCAATTCCTGGTCAGGGAACTAGATCCCACATGCATGCTGCAATTAAGAGTTTGCATGCCACAACTAAGGAGCCCGCCTGCCGCAACTAAGATGCAGGGCAACCAAATAAATATTTTTTAAAAAAGAGAGAAATGAAGAATGCCTCTTTGATGAACAAACTGGACACAAATGAGGAAAGAATCAATGAGCTTGAAGATATGTTAACAGAAACTTCCCAAACTGAAAAGCAAAGAGGAAAAAAATGAAAACAAAGGAACACAGTATCCAAGAAATGTGGAACGATTACCAAAGGTTTAATATTCATGTGACTGAAATACCAGGAGAAGAGAGAAAACAATCTAAGAAATATTTGAAGTAATAATGACTGGGAATTTCCCAAAATTAATGACAAACACCAAACTGTAGAACAGGAAGCTGAGAGAATGCCAAATAGAATACCAAAAAACTACATGTTGGAATGCCATATCAAAAAAAAAGCAAGAGGGCTTCCCTGGTGGCGCAGTGGTTGAGAGTCCGCCTGCCGATGCAGGGGACATGGATGGGTACGTGCCCCGGTCCGGGAGGATCCCACATGCCGCGGAGCGGCTGGGCCCGTGAGCCATGGCCGCTGAGCCTGCGCGTCCGGAGCCTGTGCTCCACAACGGGAGAGGCCACAGCAGTGAGAGGCCCACGTACCGCAAAAAAAAAAAAGAAAAAAATGGCCAATGAGCACATGAAAAGGTGTGCAAAATCATTAGTCACTAGGTAAACGCAAATCAAAACCACGATGAGATACCACTTCATGCTCACTAAGGTGGCTGTAATCAATAAGACAGACAATAACAAGTGTTGGGGAATATGTGGAGAAATTGGAACCCTCACACATTGTCAGCGGGAATGTAAAATGGTGTAGCCATTTTGGAAAACAATTTGGCAGCCCCTCAAAAAGTTAAACAGAGTTACCATATGACCCAGAAATTTCACTTCTATGTATATACCCAAGACAATTAAAAACATATGTTCAAAAAGTTGTATATGAATGTTAGTAGCAGCACTATTCATAACAGTCAAAAAGTAAAAGCAACCCAAATGTCTATCAATTGGTAAATAGATAAACAAAATATATGTCCATATGATGGAATGGTATTTGGACAGGAATGAAGTACTGATACATGCTATAACATGGATAACCTCGAAAACATTATGCTAAGAAGACACACACTGTATGATTCCATTCATATAAAATGTCCACTAATGGCAAATCAGAGACCAAAATTAGATTAGTGGTTGCCAAGGGCTGGTGGTAGGAGGGAATGAGGAATGGGTATGAGGTTTCTTTTTGTAGTGATGAAAGTGCTCTGAAATTAGATAGGAATGACATTTCCACAACTTCTTGAATATATTAGAAACCACTTTAAAACTGTACACTTTAAAAGAGTGATTTTATGCTATCTAAGTATTTCGAAAAATTATTTAAAAAATAAAATTGTGTAACTATGTATGGTAATGGATGTTAACTAGACATTGTGGTGATCATTTTGCAATACATACAAATATTGAATCGTTATGTTGTACACCTAAAACGAATATATATGTCAATTATATCTCACTTTTTAAAAATCTAGGGAAGTGAATGATACTGTATGATACTAGAATGACGGATACATGTCATTATACTTTTGTCCAAACCCATAGAATGTACAACACCAAGAGTAAACCATAATGTAAACTATGGACTTCGGGTGATTCCAATGTGTCAGCAAACATTCATCAGTTGTAATAAATATTCCACTTTGGTGTGAGATGTTGATAATGGGGGAGGCTATGCATATGTTGGGACAGAAGGTACATGAGAAACCTCTGTACCTTCCTTTCAATTTTGCTGTGAACCTAAAACTGTTCTAAAAAATAGTCTTTAAATATGAAAAAAAAGATTTTAAAAAGAATAATCTACGTCATTCAACACTGAGAAATTATTAAACACCAGCTATGAAGCAGACACTGTTAGACCTAGGTAATAAGAGAAATGAATACACTATGGCCCTCACTCTCAGACACACCAATCTGTTAATTAAAGCAAACGTATCAAAAGATAGCTGCAATACAGGTATCCACTACTTTTCGAAAGTTCATTTTACAACACTTCACTTTTACAGAAGACCTACTTTAGGACCTGGTTTCACTTTTATGAAGGGGTAAAAGGCAAAAATAGTGTTCAATGTTTGTTTTGCAGCAAGCCCCAAGCTGCTGCAAAGTGGCACTGTCAAGCTCCTTCCCTGGGAACTATACTCAGCATCTTAGCATCAAGTTGCCATAGCTTTGAACTCTGTATGTGAGCAACTGTGCTTTATCTTGATATATTTTGTGCATACGTTAGCAAGATGTGTCCTAAGGTAATTGCTTTTTTACCTTCCACCATTTCAGCTTAGGAAAGGTTTCATAGGAATGTTCTGCTTTCGAATAGTCAGGGGGAAACCTGTACAGTATGATGGGTCTGTGATGGCATTAATGTTCAGAGACAGTAACTGAGATAAAGGAGGCAATGATTCACTCTCTTTGGTAGAATTAGGGCATGCTTTCTTGAGGAATGGAATTTCAAGGCGGATCTTGAAAGATGAACTGCAGTTTGCAGGGAATATGCAGAGAAAGAAACTCCAGACACTGAAAAAGCATATGCAAATACATGAAGGTAGAAAAAAAGACTAAAGGGACTTCCCTGGTGGTGCAGTGGTTAAGAATCCGTCTGCCAATGCAGGGGACACAGGTTCGAGCCCTGGTCTGGGAAGATCTCATATGCCACAGAGCAACTAAGCCCGTGCGCCACAACTACTGAGCCTGCGCTCTAGAGCCCGCGAGCCACAACTACTGAGCCCATGTGCCACAACTACTGAAGCCCATGTGTCTGGAGTCCATGCTCCGCAACAAAGAGAAGCCACCGCAATGAGAAGCCTGCACACCGCAATGAAGAGTAGCCCCCACTCGCACAATTAGAGAAAGCCCACGTGCAGCAACAAAGACCCAACACAGCCATTAATTAATTAATGAAAAGAAAACGACTAAAAGTCAGTTCAATGGTATAGTGTTAACCAACTCTCTGAAACAGAATTGAGTTGCCTTCCTTGAGTTAGCTGTCATCAAATCAGTGGGAACAAACTCCTGAAGATCAGGTTTCTCTTAGTGGAAATGCCTTTTGCAACTACGAAAGGGGCATAGTCCAGTGGAAGAGAGGGGAACCATACAATAAACACATGTACAAACAAATCCTAAGAGTAAACACCATAAACAAGTGCATGACAGTAACTCTTGGAGTATATAATTAACATTATGAATAAGATTACGTGGAGCTATGTGCTGAGGTAATGTAAATATCCCCATCAACTCAATCAGACCCAAATAATGACTCTAGCATAACTTATCTGGGTAAAAAAGCTCTTATTGTTTTCATATTCTTACAACTAACTAATCAACACTCATTCATAAAGAGAACATAACTATGATTAAATATAAGTTCCAGATAGGAAAGATTCATTTTACAACTTTCCCAGTTGATTAGACACATTGGCACCATCTTGTTACCTACCCCCTTCTCTGAGGCAGACTTCATCAATCTGGAAAATGAAGGCAGACCACTGATTGGAGGGAAAACCTGAAAAGGATTAAACACTTAGCATGCCATTCTAAAATACTGTAATTACAGTGCAATTAACCATACTGCATATTAAACGTGCAACTCTGAAATGTGTTCAGACTCCCCAATTATAACTAGTTATTCTTCAAAGAATTTTGCCGCCCACATTGAATTTTCTCTAGTGCTTCTTTGTTGTAATTCAGGTGTGATAGTCACTAATATATCTAAGAGGACAGTTAATAAAATGTAGGCATTCTTTACTGTAAACCTAACACATGCATGCCAGGTAATACCCAACCATCACCACTAATAATCATGCTTCAGACAGGCAGATCTCCTCTACAGTTGGACTTTGCCCTCTTTAAAACATATTTAATGGTCAGTTATGAAAAGGCAGTGAGATTGAGGCAAGAGTAAAGGCCTTAGGTGGGAGTGTAGGAACTTGTATACTTTTTAAAAAAAATTTTCCCAACTGGGAGAGTCACTTAGCCTCTCTGAATCTCTACTTCCTCATCTGTCAGTTGGGGTTGTAACTGCCCAGCATTTTGGTGAGGATCAAAAGGCTTAACTGACAGAGAACTCTTAAAAAGTTGATCAGTCTACCCAAATCTAAGGTGCTACTCTGTTATGGGCTCAGATTGTATTCTAAAAGAACGGTCGATGGAAAGGGGAAGACAGATATTTGCAGTCATAGTTAGGCCAGGGAGGATATTCAAAATATTTAAACAAGCCCTAACCAATCAGAAAGAAGTCAGCGTTAAGCAATTGGTATAGCCTGTAGGGTACAGACCAGTTTTGGATCATCCTAGTTTAAAGACAAACAGAGATTTTAAAAATAGGGTAAAAAAAATGGCAGAACTTGTTGAAAAACAACACAAAAACAAAAAACTAATGGTTTTTTTGTTTTTTTTGGCCTTGCAGCATGCGGGATCTTAGTTCCCCTGACCAAGGATCAAACCCATACCTTCTGCAGTGGAGTGCAGAGTCTTAACCACTGTACCACCAGGGAAGTCCAAAAACTAATGGCATTTTAACCTAGCTTTTGTTAATGGCAGTGGATTTTCTGTAACATAGGAGATAGTAGTCACCCTTGAAATTATTTGTTTAAATATTTCTCTTCCCTGCCAGACAGTGCCATGAGAAGAGGGAATATGCCCATCTTAATCATCTCTGTACTCCTAACCAGCACAATGCCTGGTATAGGAATTCAGTAAATATTTGTTGAATGAATGACTTAATAAATTAATGAACAAAAAAGGAATGAACAGGCATTCCTGTTCTATTATTCAATGGCCAGACTAATCCAGAATTCTATGTTCTAGGTACCATGATTTAAGAGAGTTATAAAGGAGAGGGGCCACAGTTGAGGAAACTAGGGACTATTAGTCTAGGTACTGAAAATTCTATGATGTAATAGGTATCTTAAATTTTTTCTGTATAAAAATACAACTTATCAAAATATGTGGGACAGGTAAGGTAGTACTGAGAGTGACATTTATACTGCTAAATGCTGACAATAGAAAAAACGTTCTCAGGCTTCCCTGGTGGCGCAGTGGTTAAGAATCCACCTGCCAATGCAGGGGACACGGGTTCGAGACCTGGTCCGGGAAGATCCCATATGCCGTGGAGCAACAAAGCCCATGCACCACAGCTACTGAGCCTGCACTCTAGAGCCCGTGGGCCACAACTACTGAGCCCGCGTGCCACAACTACTGAAGCACGCACGCCTAGGGCCCGCGGGCCTAGGGCCTGTGCTCCTCAACAAGAGAAGTCACCGCAGTGAGAAGCCTGTGCACCACAATGGAGAGTAGCCCCACTCGCAGCAAAGGTGAATCGAAGATGTCAAACCCAATATTGTTAAGATGTCAATTCTCCCCAAACTGATCTACATAAGTTCAACGTAATCTCAGTTAAAATCATTACAGAAGTTGACAAGCTGATTCTAAAATTCACATGGAAATGAAAAAGATCTAGAATCGTCAAAAGAAAGTTGGAGGGCTAACACTACCTTTTTTTTCAAGACTTACAAAGCTACAGTAATTAAATCAGTGTGATATTGGCATAAAGATAGACAAATTAACCAATAGAGCAGAATAGAAATAAATCCACACACATACAACTGATTTTTGACAAAGGCAATGCAGAGAAGAAAGGATAGACATTTTCAACAAATGGTGCTGGCATATTTACTTATTTTCACTGAAGTACAGTTGATTTACAATATTGTGTTAGTTTCAAGTGTACAACATAGTGATTCAGTTCCATATATATATGGAACTGAATATATATACTTTTTCAGATTCTTTTCCATTATAAGTTATTATAAGATACTGAATATAGTTCCCTGTGCTATTTAGTAAATCCTTGTTGCTTTTCTATTTTATGTATATTAACAGATGTTAATCCCATATTCCTAATTTATCCCTCCCCCACTTCCTTTCCCCTTTGGTACCCATAAGTTTGAGTTTGTTTTCTATGTCTATCAGTCTGTTTCTGTTTTGTATATAGATTCATCTGTATCATTTTTTAGATTCCACAAATAAATGACATCATATGTCTTTCTGTCTGCTTACTTCACTGAATATGATATTCTCTAGGTCATCCATGTTGCTGCGAATGGCAACGTTTCATACTTTTTTATGGCTGAGTAATATTCCAGTGTGTGTGTGTGTGTGTGTGTGTGTGTGTGTGTGTGTGTGTGTGTGTATGTGCGCATGCCACATCTTCTTAAACCAATCATCTGTTGATGGACACTGGTGGTTTCCATGTCTCGGCTACTGTACAGAGTGGTCCAATGGAGAGCACCCATCAAAAACCTCTCCACATACCCTTAAGAAAAGGAAAATTAGGAATGGCACAGAAAAAGGTTGAACACAAGATCTCATGTCTAACTAATAACAGGACCCACAAAGGGTTTGTTTACTTTTGAGAAAATTTACCCCTTAGGAAGTAAGCTTGTCATTTTCCCTTATCCGTCCTGAAAGTGTATCACCTCAACTTCTATAGCAGTCATTCATTCATTAATTTTTCCATTAATTCAACATATACTGAGAGAGTACCTACTCTGCAGCAATGAACAGGATAGACAAGGTCCCTTGTCACCTTTGGGGAAAGAGAGACACAAAAGAACAATAAAGAAACAGCAATAAGAGCTATGCAGAGAATTAAAACTAGGACATGTGATAGTAACCACGTGATTACATTAGTCAGTGTGGTCAGGAAATGCCCTTCCGAGGGGTGATATTTACAGTTAAGTCTAAACAACAAGGAATCAACTAGGTGAAAATATTCCAAGGCAAGTGAGTAGTTAGCTCTAAGACAGGAACAAGCTTACAAACTTTACCCTACACTACCATTTTTCTATGTTTCAACTATCTTCTGAAAATTCAACTGAATTTTCTAAGGCCTAGAAGCTAGAGCAATGGCTATCAGACAATATCTACAACACTAAGTTAGTGGTATACTAGAAAGAACTTGGGACTTAGAAGAACCATTGCTTCATTCTTTCAACTAATATTTCAGCATTTGCCTGATAACAGACACTATGCTTGACATAGACTATAACCACAAATAAGATATCAAATAAGCATTTAGAAACCTGTGGCATAAATGTTACAAAAGGAGCTAGAACTGAGTACCCCTGAGTACTCCAGGCATCCTGAGAGCAGGCACTCACTCAGGCTTGGGGCATGAGGGAAGACTTCCCAAAAGTGTTGTTTAAGCAAAGATGTAAAGACGAGGACTTAAATCAATGAGGAAAGGGTTGGAAGAGGAAAATAAAAGAGCATTACTGTAGAAGGAGCATATGGATAGGCCCAAGGTGAGAAAGGGCATAGAGTAACAGAGGAATGTATGGCTAGAATTACAGCAACAGGAGAGAAAGGGGGAAATGAAGCTGGATATGTTAGCAAGCACTGAGTTTTGAAAGCCTTGTACTTTAAAATTTATCCTGAAAACAATGGGGAGCTTTTTAAGAGATTAAGTAGAGGAGTGATATGACCAGATTTACACTTTAGAAAGGTCCCTGGCTGTAATGGAAAGAATATTTGGAGGCAGGACTAGAAATAGGGGAATATTTGGGAGGCTGTTGCTGACATCTGGGGGAAAATGATGGCCTAAACTAAGACAGCAGGGAGGATGGAAAGATGGACTGAAAAGATATTTAGGAGACAGAATTGGCAGTATTTGGTAACATATTGGATATAGGAAGTGAATGAGATGAACCCCAGGTTTCAGGCAATGAACAACTGGGTGGACAAGTAACGTACAAGATGAGGATCAGCTTTTAGGGACAAAGGAAGTTAGAGACATAAAGAGTCTGAAATACCTTTGAGGTCTCCAAATAAAAGTATCAAAGGTCAGCTAGATACCTGGGTTTACAGCCCAAGAGAGAGGCCTGACAGGCAGGATTAGAAACGGGGACTCATTTAAGAGCCATCAACTCATTTGAATCTGGAGTCAAACAAAGCAACTATAAAAAGGTATCTTTGAGACAATCATAGAAATTTAGGAAGTAATAGATGATATTAAATTATTATTGTTAATTCTGCTTAGGTATAAAATGGCATGGTGGTTATGATTTTTAAAAGCCTTTATGAAATGGATTTGAAGTATTTACAAGTGAAATGATAAGATGCACAAAATGTCAGTAATTGTTGCAACTGAGTAATGGGTCTATGGGCATTAACTAAACTATTATCTCTACTTCTATGTTTGAAAACATCTGTAATAGTTTAAAAAATTTTAAAAAGTCATCTACCTACAGTGGAAACAGTAAGAAATGGATAAAACTGCTCCAGGATGAGAAGAAAAGGGAAGAAAAAGGACAGTGGGGTGTGTGGAAGGCTGGAATTCTGAGGATCTCATTATTTAAGGAAAAAGCACAGGAAAAGGAGTTGCTGAAGAGACCTGAGACTGATAGACAGGCAGGAGAAAATCCAAAGATGGTGATGTCCCCGAAGCCAAGGTAAGAGTTGTGAGAAGGCAGGAATAACCGATAGTGTCAAATACCACAGAGGACTCAAGTAAAAGGAAGACTAGAAAGTACTCGTGCACTTAGCAACCAGAAGGTTGCAATGCCCTTTACCAAGTCAGTCCAGTACAGTGGTGGACACCAATGCTGGATTTCAGTGAACTGAAGAATGAATGGGACATGAGGAAATGGAAAAGGGGTACAGATCACTCTCAAGCAGCTGAGCTCTGAAGGGGGAAAAAAAAAGGGTTATAGCTAAAACCCTTTGGG